>NC_133063.1:68143513-68469450 GCF_048771995.1 Taeniopygia guttata | reverse complement strand
TGCAAGCAGATTTGAGAAGAGTAGTAAGACAACCATCCCCCCACTGACCAATAAAGTGACATTTAAAAGTTAACTGGAAACCATTACTGGAGTGCTGTGTAAGGAAACCCCAGGGACAAAGAAAAAAATATAATCAGTTACCAAAAATAAGCTATTATGTACCTAGATGTAAGGGATATAATGACAAAATAACCCCAAGCTAGCAACAGTTTAGTTGGAGATGCAGTTGTGTAATGACTGAAATAGGTATGGAACACATGGAAATCTCTTGCAAAGTAATCATTGTTCTGCACCACTGTAAACAAGCCATCTGTATTTTTGTCAATAGAAAATTATTAGGGGTGTTATTTTTAATTAATTAATTGGAATTTATTACCATGGATTGTCTTTTTTGTGAAAGAGGTGGTAATGGTTCTTGCGACAGGAAAATCGTTTTAAAGTAATAATGAGAGTTATGTCTCTTCTCTCTTTCAGCAATTCTTCCCACATCACCCCCACTACAGTCAGCCGTTGCCATACCTGTTCTGGAGGACTTGCAAGAGATTAAGCTTACTACTCCTGCCATGGTGTAGGAGAACCAGGAGAAGAAAAAAAACTCGGTACTTTTGTTAAAAAAAACTTTTGTTCCTTTTGTTAATTCTATTTGCTTCTGCTGCCTTGCATCCCTCCAACTTTTTCCTCAGAAGCCAAGGTTATGCAATTAGGAAGTAAAACCAACTCTTCAGGTTGCATAGGTTGCTGAAACAACTGATTATGTCTGTCTTATCCCAAATAAAGGTAGTCTGCTCTTCTGAGTTGCTTCCTACTTTGCCTGGGCCAAAAGCAATTGTTTTTTTCACTTGTAAGACTGAACAGGCTGCATTTTAGATCCTAGGAAAGAGTATGTTCAGAGCAATCTAAATAAAGATTGCACAGGCATGTTTGTTTCTGAAGCCACTGCACAGAGGGAGGACTTTCCAGAAGAACCCCTGAGAGCAAAGGTGTGGCACAGGGCAGATTCAAACTGGAAGGTTAACCCTAAATACACTAGCAGCATGCCAAATTCAGAAACCATCCCAAAAGTTAAATAGAAATTGTCCACTTAGAAACTGATTAGCTAGTTGGGCAGACTTCTAGCTAGTCTCATTGCCTGCGGAATTGAGCTCCAAAACCTGTGTTTGTCACAGCATAGAATTTCTAAATACAGGAGTTGGACCATATGCATGAGTAAGGGCAATAGCAGCAAGTAGTCATTCCAGCCCAGCTATCAAAAACTTGTGGACTATTGAAGAATAACCCAAATACAGTGGGTTTTACTGCTACATAGTCAGCACCCACAGAGAATAACATTGACAGGATGTGAAACTCTATTACTCTCGCAAATCTAGAGATGCGGCTCCATTTTCAGCATCATTGATTGCTGATTGCTATTCCTTGCTTCCTGTACCTCACCTATTAAACACGCAAAATTTTGGCTGCTTTGAAGAATGAAGGATCCCTCCAAAAATATTGCTCCTTCTTCATACCCATTCTCTTTCTTGTACCTATTTCCTGTGGGTTAGACTGGATGAGTTTTTTTATTTTTGGATTTTGTGAGGGTTTTGTCCATGTTTATTTGTTTGTTTTTTTTTTTTTTGTAAATCTGACTTTAAATATACATGAAATCTGATTACTTGCATCTGTGTTTCTAGCTGGAATGCACGGTCTGCCTAGAAGAAAAATGGCTTTTTTCTTACATAGGAGAGGAGCTGAAGAAACACAGGAGAAGGTAAGAGTAAGAGAAAAGTCATAATAGGAATAAGAAACAAACCAAGTTAAAACTAAATTATGGGAAAATATTCAGGCCGAGGAATGTAAAATGGGCTCCTGGCAGTTAGTAGGAAGCATATGTGACTGGGCCAGTTCTTTTGCCTCCTCATGGCTGGTGCAGGTTTTTCAGGTAGCTCACATATAACTTTAAAACTAACTTATATGCTTTGTTTCATCAGATAGGCATACTTGGAACACCCTGTATAAGCAACACAGAAGCAATTGCGATTGTAGTAGGTTAGAGGATGATCTTAAGGATAAAGAAAACTTAGTAGAGATTGTAAACAAGTAACATTTTTATCATGCTACTGTGGCTCATGTAGGCTATTATTTTTTGTTGTGGTTAAAGGAGTGTTACAACAATTTAAAAAACAAATGTGTTAATGCTGCTGCAGTTGTGGAGAGGCTAAATTGAGGGTTAAGGCAATCCACCTTCAGAAATCTCAAATTTCAGTAATTATGAAAGTGCTTTTTTCCAGGCATTGCTTATTCATTCCAAGGATTAGGTTGTTGTGTAATTTTACTCAAGAAACAGCCTGGCTATTAGTAGACACTGGTGAGTAGAAAATTTGTTGTTAAAAGGACTGTGATTCTGATAGTTACCACAAGCCGTGCAACAGACAGTACAGCCTGCACATCAGGTTAGGAGTGGAGGTCTGCAGTTATAGTGAAAATTTGATTTAATGGTCAGGCTTTGCCAGAGGCCCTCTGGAAAATCAAAGCATTAGTTTCAACAATGTGCAGATGGGACTTGAAAGATCATAGATTGAACTTTTACTACTTTGTTTCTGAAAGTACACGTGTGATCTGGGTTTGTCCCTCTTCAGAAATTCTTTTATTTTTAACTCGGATAACAGCAAGTGATTTGCTGCCAAAACATTATGGAACTATGCTGCACATAGCTACCATATTTTCTTGTCTTGACAAATACTACCTTCACTGGGTTTTTTTTGTATCTTGGCATAAAGAAAGTGGAATTTAATTGCATTGGAAGCTAAATTGAGTAGACTGTATTGATACTCCTGTTCAGATCCCTTACACTGGCCTTCTTTTTATGTACTCCTGGCATATGAAGCCACGTTAACATGTGATGGTAGAATTTCTAGCTAAGCATGCCATGATGGTGCATTTTCTCCCCCCTCTCTTTCTTTAAGTCTGCAATTACACTGTGGAGAATAACTTTCTTGTGCTGAAAATGTAATTTGGCCCAACACCTAAATTCTTGCAAGTTAGATAATCCCCACTTTGAAAGCACAAAGACAGCATGAAATTTCCCTAAAAAAAGAAATAATTAGTGGCAGATATATGAACAGCACATAGAGGTCAACTCTTTATCCAATGATCTAAGTGGCAGAAATGCTGAATCTGTGTTGATACAGTGAATTTCCTCTTTCAGCTCAATAATTAGCATCAATTACTTGATGGGAAGAAGAGGGCTATTTTGAATGCATTTTGTAAAATAACCATGGTCAACAAGAATTTTGACAGGTAGGTTTAAATGCTTGTAGTTTTAAATTTGAGTCTCTTTAGTAAAAATTCTATAGAAAACAAGGTGTGCAAGAATAGATAGTGAGAATAAATAGTGACTTATCTAACCCTTGTAATGATTTGCTAAGTAATTTCCTGAGGTGGAAGTGTTTGTAGGAAGATGTACTTTGGTTTCAAATACAAGAAGGGTTTGTAAACATATTCAAATCACTGTGCACATGGCAGCTTTGTTTGCTCCTAGAACCTATGCTAGATTGGTTATATATATTAGAAATCCTATGCAACATTAGTTAATTTTTGAAACAGTTACATTATTGTGTAATTAATATCTTTAAAGATTTGTGAAAATACTTTATGTTTTCTTTCTAATACCATAGAAGTTCTGCTATCCATCCAATCATAGATGCAAAAATTTGCATTACAAAGTTATTTTGGTGCCATCTTTAAAAAGCACATTACAAGTGTGCTGCAGTATTGGGCCTTGCTGGCTTGCCTGCTAGCTGATTGCTGGCTGGGTATCTGTGACTGTTCAGTTCCAAAAGAGCCATTTTGTGGTTGTGAGGTTTGGGGTTTTTTTTGCAATATGATTCACAATCCACTTTCTTCAAGATCCACCACCCACGACTACTTTTTGGACAAATTTAGGACTGAAAAGAGGGGACTCAGTAGTGACTGAGTCACTTCTGTTGTGTGCCGACAAGTTGCTCGTTTGCTGATTAGCCATCTGCTTTTGATCTGGATTATATCCAGACCTGCTCCAGCTGGCCAGAGAATGGGAATGTCAGCTGTAGTCAAGGATACCTGCAAAGCACTGAGAGCTGCAGCAAAGCATCTTTGAAGAGAAGCACAGGGAAAGGCAAATTAAAGGGAAGGTAAGGGAAAAATAGAGGCAAGGAGCCAATTTCTGATCTCAGCATCACTGATGTCACCAATACAATTTTGGTCCACAGTGCTGAGGAAATGAGAATAGAAACAGGTCAGAGGGAAAGGTGACAGACTAGCACAGATGACAGCAAGGAGAAAATTAATCATGTCTCAACTGTAATCTTAATGGCTACTCTGCTTTAACACTTGAAATGTCTCTTACTCATCCAAGAGCATAAAATGAATAAAATCTTTCGTACAGTTTGCTTGTATTTCATAGCAACTTCAGACAGGAATTTTTACTAGTGGTGCTCTCATCTGCAGATCCATTTGAAAAGCAACATGCTTTTCAGATCTAATGAAGAGGAAAAGGTTTAAATCTCCTCATGTTTCCAGGAAATCCTATAGTAACAAACTTATACTTAAGATCTTCCTTCTTGTAGTGTTCGATACATTTCCAAGGTTGCTTAATTTGCTGGTGAATACCAATAAGTTTCAACTATGCTTTAGGATGTGTTTTTGTAGAAAATTGCAACAAACACACAAAAGTTATCTTCCTGGAATATTTTCTTTTGCAAATGGTCATGAAACTCTATTGGTGAATCAAAAAAGATGAAAAAAGATGTTAAGCTTGCTGTGAGGATTTTTTAGTTGTTTCACTAGACCAATCATTCTGAAAGTAGTTTTTCTTCTTCTAAAATGAGGAACAGAAAGTATGAATTAATAGCCTCTCACCTGCTTTCAAGTATTCATCAATCTAAAAAAGTTGTGTTCAATATTTTGTTTACAGTGATTCAATTCTAAATTTTTTAATTTTTTTGAACATTTGCCCCTGGAAAGTTGTTGGTCTTTTTTTTTTTTTCACGTGTTTTGGTTTGGTTTTTGCTTTTTTTTTTTTTTTTTGGTAGATTGACCAACAATCATAAAACTAAGGCAAATAGTCAATTTAATGTGTCTAGGTACCACAAGGGTTAATATAATTCAGCATGATAATATACATTGCAGTTACTGACTTTCACTAAAGAGAAATAAGGCTTTGGAATTCTTTGTCCACCTGAATAGCAGTATGATTTTTGGAAGTGTTTGAGAAGTCCCACTGAACTGAGGGAAAGGAAACAATGTCTCATATTCCTATTTGTAAATACTTGGAGGCCTGATCTAGCAATAAGGTGTACTATGTTAGTTTTCTGACTGTTGCATTAGAAGGAACAAGTGTTTTTTGCTGAAGTTTTTTTTTTTTTTTTGTAAGCGTGAATTTCTAGGAGATGGTCTTTGACTTGAAGCTGACAGATGTCAAGTCTGAAAAATCAACTCTCACAAAAAAGAATAAAAAACAAAGAAAATTCTCCTTCCGGTTATTTACAGTCTTAGACATAGATAAGAGATACTGTATATTAAAACATAGACATACCCCTGCCCCTAGAAACAAAACTGTCATCTGAGGTCAACAGTTTACATTAATAAGATATTTGAAATTCTCATTTCCCGATATTTCTGTAGCAGGTTGATTTCTTTTGTTGTATATTACCCAGCCATGAAAATTTGCAAGTGGAAACAGTCTTACAGCCTCAGACAAGCCCCTGCTGAACAGCTGCTCACATAGGACTGTCCTTGTACTTCAGCAGCATTGCCTGCAGAATTTAACTCATCATGTTTACAGATTTCCAGTTTGAAACCTAAACAAAGCAGGTGTGTGATTAGCTAATTAACACAGCCAGCTGAGCTTTTTAAAAATTAATTTAAGTATAAAATATGTGACATACAGATAGCAGTTTTAATACTTCTGGATGAGGTCTTTCCTCCTAATTTGGAAGAAGCTTCAGTAGGAATAGATATCTATTAAATGAGTCAAAAGGATTGTGTGATACTTTAATGAAAGTCAAATCATGTTATTCAGAAAATATTTAAGATTAGAAAATATCTGTAATTTTCTGCAACTCAGTTCCAAAGTTGAAGAAATTTCATAGTGTAAGATGTCTTGCTGTAGTAAATTTATAAAATACCTTAATGCTATAATTTTGGAAAAATAAGGATAATTTGTTTTTCATTTTTGTTATTTCTGTATTTCTTGCAGAAATAAATTTTGGTTCCCTTAGCAGCAGCTGGAGCTGAGTTATGCTCTGTACTTCCTAGTAAAATTGGTCTAGGTACAACCATTAGGGACAGAAATTTGCATTAAGCTGCTAGTATAAACTTCAATATGCTATAAATGCAGCCAGTCCACTTTTTACCATGGCAGCTTCTTTATTGGTCCACTGAAAAATATTCTCCCTACAGTGATCCTCCTTGTAAGAGTGATCTGGTCTTTGTTGTATGCTGACTAGGAAATGTGAGTGAAACCCAGGATGTGATTGTAAAGGTTTCTTCCCATCAAGCTTGATTGGCTTTTCTTTATTATGTCTTAAATAAAAAAGTCTGGTCCTGCAAAGATAACCTTCTCCATTTGGCTGGGAGAAGGAGTCACAAGATGATCATGTGCAGCACACCTCCATGCTTCCCTCTCAGCAGATCTTCCTCTCCCATCTGGACGCTGCTAGACTGGAGGTGAACCCTGTCCTGCACTGGGTTGGTCCAAACTAGATTCCACTTCAGCTGTTTCCAAATAAAAATAATCATCTTTCAAAGTTGAGGCTGTAGTAAATTGCCAAAATTTGTTAACACATACTTGTGAAGATGTGTATTGATGACACAGGACCATAATTCTCAAAAGGTCTGATTTCAGGCAAGTGCTTTTATTAACATCCCTCTTATATGTCACTCATGGACAAGATCCCCCTGATGCATGAATTGCAGCCAGGAATAATGAGGATATATTAGGAACTCTTAGGAAATGAGATGGCACTTGGACATGACCATGATAGTGTTGATGACTGGTATCAGAGTGGTGGGGTCGCTCTAATCTCTTGTGGAGTGATTTACCACACATTACAGAATACATGCAGAAAAGTTCCTTGAATCCTATGTAGTAAAAAGATCCTGAAATCCCTAATAAAAATGTTTCTCTGAATTCTGCAGTGCAGAGTATCAGATGAATGTGAAGGATATGTATCAGGAATACATTAAAAAAATCTGGTTTTGTCTAAGGATAAAAGTATATTTGACCTCTTAGAAAAAAAAATGGAATTTAGCACAATCTGAACAAATATTTTTTCTGTTGGTAATGCCTGCTCTTCCCTAAAAGGATAGTCTAGTTGTTCATAGGATTTTTCTTTTATTTGTTTCTCCAAGAATAAGAGTAAAGAAATTGATACTTCAGCCTCATCTTTCTAGATCATAGAAGTGACAGAGATGACAAGATTCTCTTTCTAAGCAAGAATATTCAATTTTCTAGCTTATAGACCACAGATAATGCATGTGGAATTGCTTGGGAAAGCTCTCATGATTTCTTGGAAAAGTTATGGAAGAGCTGCTTCATTCTCATTCTTTCTTAAATCAGGTTAATGTAAAAAGCAGCCCCTATATATCTTGAATCAAGGCACAGTATTCTTTAAGTTACCTAGATGCTTTATAATCTCATGTAACACGATTTAGAAATTTATATCAGTCTTGGTATGCTGTCAATAAAAACATTAGCACAAAAGAATAAATTTTAAATGTTTTTATTCTATTCTTCATTTTCTAATTATTTGATTCTTTAATAGTTTTTAAATTCAGTCACTTAATCATTCCTGTTACTTCCTGTAGTTCAGAGATTCCTAGATAATATGCTGCAAATATTGAGAATAGTTCGAGGTCAAAAGAAGTGCCAAAATCTGTCTGTTTTAATCTTCACAGTGGTTTGAAATAAGAAAAACAGCAAGGCATACTTTAAATGCAAGCTGAAAGTCAAAAATGCATCTGAAATGTAGAAAGTACTTGTATAGCTTTTTGAATCCTCCAGGAACTGGATTTATATAATAAATGTGTATAGCTTATCTGTAAGTTCTTTTGTATTCTGACTTCTTCACCTTACAATAGGTTCGGTTGCAGGTAGAGGTTGTTCCTTCAGTGCTTTGGTGATCCGGTCTACTCTGAGTATCATTGAAGTGGTGGAAAGTTGTGTATTGCTGCTTTCCTACAATGACCTGCAAGTAGCTCTTTAATGTAAACACGTATATTGCTTCACAGCTGGTGCAAGTGGTTTGACCATAACAGGTTCATATTTTGTCCAGAAACTGTAATTCCATTTTTTTTCGTTTTTTACAAAAGACGGATTTTTTCAGTGCTGTAAAAATGTAGCCTGTAAAAGGCTGGCTATGTGTTGTGCTATGTGTTTCTCAAAGCTTTTTAGAAAGCTTTTAGAAGATGTTTTTAGAGAAAAATATTTTTTAAACTTCCAGGTATAATTACATCTCCAGATAAAATTAGAATGTGATTCGGCTGGTTTCCCCTAATTTCAGTAATTTCTTAGCATTTTTGCTGTAACATTTTCCTAGGCATTGTGACAGAAGGGAAGAACTTAACATTCTTAATATCTTTTGATCATTTGTGTCATTTAGGTTGTTCTGCTGCATCTGCCATTGCAAAGGAAAGGAAGCTTACATAGCTGGGTCATGTGTTTTTCTTCTGGTTAGCTTTCTGACTGGAAATGTAACCTAGTATGATTACAGCAAGGAGCACTGATTTGGGTATTAATGACATTAAGCACCATCTGAATACAAGTTGCTCAGAAGAAGTCTATGGAAAAAAAAGACAACAAAATAATTTGATGAGACTGAGACTTCCACAGTTTCAGAATACCAGAAGTATTCCTCTGTGGGTTTGTTAATTTTCTGAAAAATTCCTGGACTTCACTTTAACAATCTTAGGCCTAAAAATCAGGATGAAAACTAAGCAAAAATCCCCTAACAATTCTTAACATCTGACAAGATAATATAAAACGAGCACTTTGTGTCCAAGAAAAGAATTTCTTCCTAATAGCCAGTCCAAACATGCCCTCTTTCAGCTTAAAATTATTGCCCCTTGTCTCGTCACTATCTGTCCATATAAAAAGTCTCTCTCCCTCTTTTTTGTAAACCCCCTTAAGGTACTGGAAGACTACAATGAGGTCTTCCCAGAGCCTTTTCTCCAGGATGAACAAGCCCAGGTCTTTCAGCTTGTCTTCACAGGAGAAGTGCTTCAGCTGTCAGATCATCTTCATAGCTCTCCTCTGAATCTGCTCCAACAGTAACATGTCTTTTTTGAGCTCATGCAGCACTCTAGGTGGAATCTCACAAGGGCAGAATAGAGGGGGAGAATCCCCTCCCTCGCCCTGCTGGCCACTTCCTTCTGGTGCAGCCCAGGACAGGATTGGCTTCTGGGCTGTGAGCACACACTGCTGGGTCATGTCCAGCTTTTCATCCAGGACAGCCCCCAGGCCTTTCTCCACAGGGCTGCTCTCAATGAGCTCTTCTCCCAGCCTGTACTCAAATCTGGGACTGCCCTGGCCCAGGGGCAGCACTTTACACTTGGACTTGTTGAACCTCAAGAGATTCCCATGGACCCACTTCTCAAGCTTGTCCATGTCTCTCTGGAGAGGATCCTGCCTTTTGAGTGTCTCAGCTTTGTGCCATCTATAAACCTGCTGAGGGTGCACTTGAAGTCACTGTTGATGTCACTGATGAAGAGCACCAGAACCCAGACCTCTGTCTGCCCTGAGAAGAACCACTCCTCAGCAGCCTCCACCTGGATGGTTCACAAGAGCCATTGACCACAAGTCTCTGGCTGTGTCCATCCAGCCAATTCCTTATTCACTGAGTAGTACATCCATCAAAGCCATGTCTTCCCAGTTTGGAGATAAGCATGTCATTAGGGACTATAAAGGCCTTACAGAAGGAGACAGAAGACATCTGTTGATCTTCCCTTGTCAATCATGGCTGTCAGCGGACTGTAGAAGAACACCAGATTAATCAGGCATGATTTGCTATCAGTAAAATTTGCTGGCTGCCTCAGATCACCTCCTTGTCTTTTCTCTGCCTCAGCATATCTACAAGGAAAATTTACTCCATAACCTTCCCAAACATGAAGTGAGGCTCACTGGTCCATAGTTCCACAGATCTTCCCTTCTCCCATTTTCCTGTTGCTTTTCCTGTCTGCCAGGACATTTCAAATATGGTGGAGAATGGCCTGGCAACATCAGACACTTTCCTCAAGACCTGGAAGTGCATCTCCTAAGATTCCATAGGCTTGTGGCTGTTCAGCTCCACCAAGTCATTCCAGACCTGTTCTTTGCTTATAGGGAGAAGGACTTTGATCCTTCAGCATCCACCCAGGTTGGACAAGGGACTTGAGAGAAGTGGGAAGCCTGACTGCCAGTGAAGACTGAGGCAAAGAACTTGGTGAGTAACTCAGCCTTCCAGTTACCACCAGTTCACTCTTCTCACTTACCAGGGTGGATACACTCGGCCTTTCTTTTCTGACCTATATTCTTATAAAATCCCTTCTTGTTCTTCACATCTTTTGCCAAGTTCTGTTCCAGCTTTGCCTTGACTTTCCTAAGGTCATCCCTACACATCCAAATTATATCCCAGTAGTCTCCACAGGTTACCCGTCCCTGCTTCCACAGGCTGTACATTTCTTTCTTACTCCTCAGTTTGATGAGCAGATACTCACTCAGCAATGCCAGTTTCCAGCCTGCCTTCCATGATTTCCTACACATTGGGATAAAGATCTCTTGTGCTCTAAGAGAGCTCTGATCAGCCCCTCTATTCTTACGGAAAGTTACCTAGGGGACCTCATTCACCTTTTTTTTTTTTTTTCCCAATGGCTGGAATTCCACTCTTGCAAAATTCAGGTCTTGATTTTGCTCCTTGCCAGGCCCAAACTCCTTGAGATCATGAACTCAACCAGGGTGGTTGTTACTGGTGAGGTTTCCTCTTATCTTAACTCCTTTGATGTGCACATCCACTGCATTGGTGAGTGCCAGATGCTGCAATGTTTCGCCTCTGGTTAGTTTGTCTAATACCTGCACCAGGAAGTTGTCCCCCACACTTTCTAGGAGTCTCCTGGATTGCTTGCTGTATTGATTTCCCAGCAGATGACCAGGTGGTTGGAGTGCTTCTCAGGATGAGAGTTTGTGAGCATGATGCTTCCTAATACTGTGTCTATTTGAGCCAGGTCTTGCAAGTTCTCAGAGACAAGTATTACGCCCTTGATGGCTCAGCTACCTCAAGATGGCTTAAAAGTAGCAGGATGGCTTCTGTGACAGTGTTGGAAACGGAAAAGTTTTAATAAATGGCAAAATAACAAAGCTCTTTACAGAGAAAAACTGAGCCAGGGCAAGAGGATCTCGCTTCTGCTAAAATGCCTCACGAAAGTGACTTACTTATTTTGTTCTCTTCTTTTTCTAGTGAATTACTTAGGCGGGACTTTTTGGCTTCTGTCCAATTGGCTCTCCATATGTTTGAGGTGAAGTCCCCAAGGTCCTATGAGGTGTCTTTTAACCAAATTGAGGAGAGAAACTTCTGGGCTTTTGTCCTTTTTAAGGAAACAAAGGGCAACTTGTTTACTCTGTCAACAGGGGGCACATTCCTACAGTTTCCTGTATCTGAAGCAAAATGCCTTGTTGACCGGCTCCTCTGATCAGGCAACCTATAGCACACCCCTGTCACCAGGTGTCCTTTGTTAATCCTGTCCTTGATTTTCACCTACATGGTCTCAGTCGGTTTATGGCTGTTTATCAGGGGCAGTTCTTCACAATCTTACTCTTCCTTAACATCGAGCCAACACCTCCACCCCTCCTTCCCAGCCTGTCTCTTCTCAAAGGTTTGTGGCCCTCAGCTGCAGTGCTCCAGTCATGTAACTCATGTCCCATATTTCTGTCATAGCAATTAGGTCATAGTTTTCTAATTGCACCATGGTTTCAAACTCCTCTGGCTTGTTACCTGTGCTGCATGAATTGGTGCAGAGGCACTTCAGCTGGGCTATCCACCTCTTCATCTCCTGGGAATAGCTCTCTCTAATTCTCTTGGGATGACTTACAGGTATTTCTCTGCTGTTCCCTAAAGTGCTGTTGTTCCTGGTTCCTTTCTGATAAACCACTAGAGCATAATCTTTCTCTGCTAAATGTAATTTAAAGCTCTTCTAGTATGTCTTGCCAGCTTGTTCCCAGAGTTAGTGTCTGAACACTTCAGTACTAGGGTTTGCTTAAACACAGGACAGAGATGTAGCAGCATTTATAAAATGTATTCCTAATTCTGCAGAACTCTGAAGGCCAGAGTGTGAAAAACCATCTGGAAATTATAGAAAGGAAGGAATATTGTGCTGAGTCTAATAAGGCCATTCTTTTTTTTTTTTTTTTGAGAAAACTGTAAATAATGCATGACCATGTGCTCAACAACAAACAATGCCTAAATAAGCAAGCAAGGCCAGCTTCTTAATAATGATAATGAAGGTCAACATTTTTAAAAGTGCAAACTACTAATTAAAGAAATATAGGGCCTAATCTTACAGTCTTTCCCACAGAGAGAATTTTCTTGGCTACACTAACAATGCTCACCAGAGTAAATATTGGAATCATAGAATGTTTTTTCATAGAATCATAGAAGGGACCTTAAAGATCTTTCCATACCAGACTCATTGCCATGGACGGAGACACCTTCCACTAGACCAGGTGTCTTGGAGCTCCATTTAAACTGGTCTTGAAAACTTCCAGGGACAGGACATCTACAGTTTCTGTGGGGAACCTGTTTCTGTGCCTCACCACTCTCCTCAGAAAGACTTTCTTTCTAATATCTTACCTAAATCTACTCTCTTCCAGTTTGAAGCCATTCCCCCTTGTCCTGCGACTAGAAACCCAGTCCCTCTCCAGCTTTCTTCTAGACCTCCCTTACGCACTAGAAGACTGCTTTAAACTCTTCCCAGAGCCTTCTCTTCTCCAGGCTGAGTAAGTCCAGCTCTCTCAGCATGTCCTCAAAGGATTAATGTTCCATCTCTCTGATCATATTTGTGGCCTTCCTCTGGACGTGCTTCAACAGGTCCTATTATGTTGGAGCTCTAGTTACGTTATTTATAATGTTTCCATATGTGATCCATTCATAGATGCAGACAAAAAATATCTCATTTTATCTTCTTCAGTCATGAGAAATATACTTGGGCTTGGAGCAGATTCCTCAGGTGTTCCAAATTTTGTTGATTGTTTAAGGTTTCCCTTCTGCAGAGTGATTTAAATTCAGCTGGCAAACTGAGGAGAGGAAAACAGGCAGACTTTCATCTTATTTTCATTGTTTATGACAGATTGGGTGGTGCCTAGAGGAAGGTGCATGTATAAACAAGTTCTAAGGTAAAATATTGGCAAGTCTGGAAATGCTGAAAATTGAGCATGCATCATGCTGAAATGATGCTTTCTCAACAGAAGAAAAACAATCTTTGTAGATGTTTGTCTCAATAGATGTTTCACAAGATGTCTAAGGTTTTTGGAAGAAGTGATACAGATGCCAGACTTGTTAATCTTTCTCTAAAGATTAACCTGTACCCACTGAAAATGAAATTAAATGTACTAACTAGTAATTCCCTACTCCCAGTAGGGGAAATACATTCATTAGTTTTGGCTAATTGAAATGTGTTAGGTAAATTTAGATGAAACTCAGCCACTTTTCCTTCCCTGCAAGTTCTTCACTGCTGTAACAATGTTTTCCACAGTCCTCAGATTTGCAAGAGGTTATTTTTCTTGTAATGCTGAAAAGTAAGAATTTGCTTCAGCTACTGCTCAACTTTTTCACTTTTTCTGTTGCAAGCCTTCCTTTCAGAAAATACATCCAACTTCCTGCATCTCTCTGGTCATGGTACTGAGTATAACTCTGTGCTACACTTAATTTTGTATGCTGAACGGGTGTTTTCTTAGCTTTTGCAAATACTTGAATAATTTTAAGTTCATTCCATTGTAAATTTTTGCTCACAGATTTGAGTAAATATGATATTAACTAGCATTTTCCCTTCCTCTATAATTTTTGGAAAATGAGCAAGTATTGCCCTTGTTTTGCAGGCTGGCAGTCAGGACAGAATTGTAAGTCAATTGTTAAGTCATGGAAGAGTTTGGGCACCTAGAAACTAAGTGGAAGCGTGGAATCTATGAGGGCCACAGAACCTTAGTCACTGAGGTGGGTGGGCGTTTATAGCAGAGTCAGGCACAGTAGGTTGCTCAGTGCTGTGTCTGTTTGGCTTGAATATCTCTAGGGACAGAGACTGCCATCCTCTCTGGAAAACCTATTCTTGTGTTTGGTCACCCTCACAGCATCTTTTTTTTTCCTCATGGTTAAATGGAATGTCTTAGTTTGATTTGTGCTTACTGCTGCCTCTTCATTCACTGGGTATTACTGGGAAGAGTCTCACTCTATTTTCTTTTATTCTCTTCTGTTGGGTGTTTATAAACATTTGCAAGATCCTCCTGAGACATATCTTCTTCAGGTGGAACAGTTCCAGCTCCCTCAGCCTCTCTTTCTGTAAAAGATGCTCCAGTCCACTGCGTTTGTGGTCTGTCATTGGACTCACTCCAGGATGTTCAGTGTGGCCCAGACCTGGACCCAGCATCTGCATGTGCATCACCAGTGCTGAGCAGGGAGAAAGGATCTCATTGCTTTGCTTACTGGCAGTGCTCTTCCTAAAGCAACCCAGGATACCACTGGCCTTTTTTTCCTCTGGCTCATGCTCAGCTTGTTGTTGATGGAGAGCTCCAGCACATTTTCTGACAAGCTGTTCAGCTGTTCAGCCCCTGTGTGTAGCCCCACTGTGTGGCGGACTTGTGTATGTCCATTTTGCACATAGACCTATTCAAGTGCGTAGGCACCTGAGTTTTCATCATAAGGTACTCCAGGTATGTATCCGTGTCTAGGCTGCAGCTGGCTTGGCAGGTCTGAGGGCTGCTTTTCAGGTCATGCCTGAGCCTGCTCAGAGGTTCTTTGTTAAGTTGTCCTGTGCCTACAGCTCCAAAGGGATCCAGATTTTAGCATGCACCTGAATGTGTACTGCTGTCAGTGAATCATCCCAAAAGAGAGCAGCTGTGATAAATTTCCTTCTTAAATACAGCTGGCAGCCCAGCTAATTTTTTTTTTTTCCTTTTAATGCAACAGGACTTGCTCAGCAAACAAAGAACCAGGTTTCTTGGTCTTCTGCAATTTCAGGAAATTCAAAATCACAGCTTCCAGAGAACCCAAGTTCAAATCAACTAATTTTCTCTTTGAGCAATGCCTACATGCTGTTGATCATTCCTGGCATGATAGTACTTCTAAGATCTCAGTTGGGCTGGATGCTTGTTTGTAGGCCTGCAGGAACAAGCTGTTTTTCTGGAGGTGCTCTGAATCCATGGCAACTGTCACTTCACAAGCAGACAGCTAGCAACCCAAGCCCCTGAGCCATCCCATTGCCCAGAGCTGCTGAGGCTTTACTAGTTCCAGTAAACATTAGAGGTTGCCCTATGCCTGATGTGATCAACTGCAACTCCATTGACTTCAAAGACATTTCTCCCACTGTAACCCTCACTGGAATTGCTATTTCAGTGACAGTGGAATACTTCCCATCAAGTACAAATTACTTAGAAGCTTTTGGATAGAACTTAACTATACAAGTTAAATCTATTTGTATAGCTATGATCAGTGAACTGAAGACAGGAAGGCAATCTAATTTTACTGTTTTATTCAGATGTAAAAGTTGAACATGGCTACACTACAGGTAAATTCCTAGAGAGAGTTTCCATTACAAACACGTGTTTGCAATGGAAACACCTTTTGTAATGTTTCCATTACTTTACATTACTGTCCAGGGAAGCAGGACCAGGGTAAATAAAAAAAATTAATTTCAAGCAATTTACATCTAAAAGCAATTTGTCCTGCAGCTACTATATCGAGAGAGATAGAGAGCATTTGTCTTTGTTCTGAAAATGTAGCATAGCAGTGAAAAGCAAGGAGGATGCCAAAGGCCAGACTGAAAGGACTCATGGGTTTGCCAGATAGGTCATAGTTAGGATTTTCTGCCAGTTACTGATCTGAAGCCTTTGTACTAGGTCTGACTGGGATGAAGGTAATTTTCACCATAACAACTCCTGTGGTGTTGATAACAGACCAGCATTTCAGATGTTGCTGAACAGCATTTGTGCAGCATGAAAGCATTTGCTGCTCACTCTTACCCCAGTGTATAGACTGGAGTGTGAGAGAGGCAGGGAGAGGACACAACTAGGCCTATGACCTAAATTAACCAAAGAGATTTTCCATGCCCTACAGTGTCGTGTTCAGCAATAAAAGAGAGGGAAGAGTGGAGTTAGGTAGGTGTCCTGGTTTGACAAGGAAGTGAGTTTTCTCAGGAAATTGGGGTCAAACCAGACATTTGGAGTGGCCACTGAAGGCATTGGGCACACCTCTGAGAACACAGGGGTTAAAAGCAGAGCACACCCAGGGGAACTCTCCTTTTTGGTTCAGGTCAGCAGAAGAGTTCAGACCTGCCCTGCCCAGACACGGGCTGCATGGGGGAGAGGAAGCCATGCGGCCTGGGAGAGGCAGGCCAGGGGGTGAAGGGACTGGAGCCGGGCTGGACGGAAGGGTGGGGAGAGACTGAGATGTCTTTGTACCCCCACCCAGAAGGGGAGAGAGTAAGAGAGACACAGACTGTGCTGGCAGTACACTGGCAGAGGAGAAAATGAAGTGGTGGGAGGGAAAAGGTGCCCAGCCATGGGAGTTCTGGGCAGCCTACTGCAGATTTCAGCCGTCCTGGGAGCCTGAGACTTTTAACCCCTTCTTGGACAATGAAAGCTTTGTGGAACATTAATCCTCCTCGATCTGAAAGAGAAGAGAGATGGCCTGGGGCCTGAGGTGTTAGAAGAAGAAATCCTAGGTGGGAGGAGATGATGGAGTGGCTTTGGCTGGACTTTTCTTGCGTAGCCATAGACTGAGCCAATCTCTCCTGAACGCAGACTGCAATTCTTAGGGGGATGCAATGGTTTGAGCCAAGAGAATGACCTGCTGCAGTGAGTCATTGCATGTGCAGGAGTGGGTGAGAGTGACCTGCTGCAGTGATGCCAGGAGAGTGACAGGAGTGGAATGAACAAAGATGAGGAGGGTGTGGCGATGCCCTCTGTCTTCAGGGAAGAAGATCTCTGTTCTCGAGATCCTCAGCCCCAGAGCAGGAGAAAATGGTGGAGCACTCTTGTCCCAAAATGAGAAACTGTTGTTCTTTGGTCCTTGGCAAAGCATCCTTAGAAGGAGCCCTATGAGCAGTCTTGGTCCATGCATGGTGGTGAGAGCACTGTACATGGAAGGAGGGTGTCACACTGGGAGATTTTCTCCGGTCAGTGCCATGTGTGACATGGAAACATAAGAGGTCATAACTTGTATTTCCTGGGGGGTCTATGGTGCAAGAGAGACTCCTCTCTCCCCTGATGGACTGAGTATTGATTATCTGAGGGGTGACAAATTGATCCGGGATCCTGGTTTTGTCTCAATGCTTTGTTGGAAATTGGGTGGGGGAGGAGGAATGTTTTGGTAAGGTTTTCATTCTGGATTCTGTGTGTGTGTTTTATTATAGTGGTAGGTTAACAAAGTTTTTTTTTCCTTTATTTCTAAGCTTAAGCCTGCTCTGCCCTGTTCCTGATCCCATCTCAGAGCACTCATTTGGGGAGAGTGTATTTTCATGGGGGCACTGGCATTGAGCCAGCATCAAGCCATGACAGTAGGTTAGCTATCTATTGCTTGGCAACTGATGGGGCATCAGTCTAGCATGGGAGGTGATTAGTGATTGTCCTTGTATCATGAGCTCTGGTGGGTTTTTTTTTCTCTATATCTTCTTTCACTTTTCCATTGCTTATTAAACTGTTCTTACCTTGACCCATGAATTTTCTGGGGTTTGCTCTTTCCTTTTATCTTTCCCCATAAAACTGTCTTTGGGGGTGGGGAAGGGAGCAAGTAAGTGTCTGTGTGGTGCTTAGGCACCCATAATAGTTTAGCATAACACATATAAATACCAGTTTTCAGGACAGCTGTTTATATGTTTAAAACCCATGAATTAATGCAATTGAAGCTTTCTGTAGAACAGTTTTGTGCTCTGAAGTCTATGGAAGCAGAGAGCATTGAACAGTCAGAGAAATTCCTTACATTTTCTGGAGAGCACCATGTGGAGTGAGGCAGGGCCTCTAAATCACTCCAGTCCTTGCCTTGTCATCTTTGATTTTCATAGTCAGCGGTGGTGTCTGATGAGACAGCCTTCAAACAGCAGCCACCATGAGAAGGCTTCTGTCAGGAAAAATGAAGACTGCTAATAGCACTTTGCTTGCTTGTTTCAAACCATTGTGTTTCCAGCCTGAAAGGTTTGCTGCCCATTTGTGGATTTCATGTTTCATGGAAGGTGGCATTCCTTTCTCTTAAGAGACATCTGGAAATGTGAGGAAAACTGCAAAACCATGATTTTGAATATCAAATAGACAAAATATTTGCTTGGTTTAACTGAGTAAAAAGTAATTATTGGAGGAAGATTCCATGCCCATGAAAAGCTGGTCAAGGAAGTAGAAAATGTACTTATATGTTCATTCCCCATCTATCCTCCAATAAGAAGCTGCTCTGGTGTGTTATCCTTGCAGCCAGTGCATCTCTGCTCTGCATTATCTGAATGCAGGGTCAAGTCCTATACTTGATTGAATAGGGAGCACAGACACAAACATTATACAGGGCCTGGCTGGGATGGAGTTAATTTTCTTCCAGATGCTGCTCTGTTTTGGATTTGTGACTAAAGCAATGGCAATGACACAGTGTTGTGGCATGGTCTGTGTGTCACTGGGGCTTTCTCTTTGCCCAGCTCTGCCTCAGAAACAAGAAGGCTGGGGGAGCATGAGATATTGAGAGTGGATGTAACTAAGACAGTTGACCCAAAACTGACCAAAGGGATACCCCATGACATAGAATGTAATGGGTGGGGACGGTTTGGGGTTTTTTTGAATGTAGACCTTGCTTGGAGACTAACAAGGTGTCAGTATCAGTGTGCTTGTGGGAAGTGAGTGGCTTCTTCACATCACTTGCTTTTGTTTTATTCTTGCTTATTGTTGTTTTCTTCTTCCTTGTTCCTTCCCTTGTTCCTTCAGGCTTTTATCTCAAGCCCTGAATTTTCTTGCTTTTGTTCTTCCTGTTCTCTCCTTGTCTGACAGTGGGGGAGTGATAAAGTGGTTATGTGGGCCTGACATGCCCAGCGTGTGACGTGACCAGCATTGACCCACAACATGTCTTAAAATGATGGTCATCTGTGGCACCTGCCAGGCAGAAATCACACAGGACCTGATTTTCACTCATATGCATGAAGTTACTAATGGCTTAAATGTTTGTTGTATGAGGTCCCAAAACGGAAAAGAGACATTGAGGCTTCTGAGAGAATGGCCCAGATGAGTCCTATAATATTAAGATAAAAAAAAATTTTGATAACTAGAAAGTCTTACATTGTGTATCTATAGAACTGCTTTTATACAGGTGCTTCCTGATCCAGTTTGCATGTAGCCATCAATCTGTTCACCCCAGAAAAGTGTCTCATTTGAAAGCTTGTATATTGAATTGTGCCTGGTATCTCCATAATGACAACATTTTTTAACAAGTTGTGGCAGGATGGCCCCCTGCCCTAGGAGGGTCTATCTCTTACTATCAACTGATGCAGTAGCTGAGGGCATCTTCCCCCTCACATGCATTTCCTAATTGCTGAAATAATCAGAGTAGCTTATCTTGTAGCAAATTATTTTGGCACCATGGCAGTGACATTCCCAGCTGATAATAAACATCTTGCCTTAAAAGTAAGATTGTAGGAAGATAAGCTTGAATTTCTGACTGACAGACACTTCACTTAACAAACCATAGAAGCTATGCCATACTTTCATTTGCATATTCCCTGGAAATGTGTGAGGATCTCTTCTCAAGGTTTAGGATGACTGTCTTGAGTTACTCTCTCAAGGGCTGAGTGAAAGGTCTCTGTGTAGCCCATGATCAATTTGGTGGTAAGTTACATTCACTCCCTTTCTATACTATTTCTTTGCTAGCTGTTACATAGGTACCTTTATGTCGTGCACTGTTTTATGTCATCTCTCAGTAGTTTGTTTTATCCTGTAAGTAACTCTGTTTAAGGCCCTTTGTCTGTTAATCTCCTGTCTATTTAATAAATAACCCATTTTACAATAGACCTGATCTGCCATTCTTGAGAACTTGTGAGCCAGAGCAACTTAGGTGCAGGTCATTTAAGTAGAGCTGCTGTGAAAAATCTGAGGCTAAGGCAGGGCTTGTTCAAAGCTCTTACTTGATCCATAGCACAATGTATGAAAAAGGACTTACATCTGAAAAGACACCAAGACATTTAAATTGTTAAAAGCTTTCAATATTTTTTACCTCCTGGACAGAAGAATCATGTATCAATAACAATGGAAAAAACTAGCTTGGCTTTAAAGAAAATATTTTGGTTTTAACTTAATGTAAAACTTAAATGCTGAACTTGAGCAAATGTTGTAATTTATCTGTTTATTGCAATGCTGCCTTAGTATAGCACTGTATAATAACCATTTCTCAGTAATTGCTAGCATTAGTGTCATACAGCCACTAATACATTACCTCGGGTGCACTATCCCATAAAATACTAAAATGTGAATACTTCCCACTTGGAAAAGCTGAGACATCACCTTAGTCTTCTACCTGATTTAATGTGCTCTAGCCAATATCTTGTCAAGCTGACATTTGAATGCAGGTAACACTGGCACAGAGAGATAGAATATGAGTAGTTTGTAGCAAAGACTACAGATACTGAGTCTGGAAATATCTTTTTGGACCAACAAACACAGATCTGTTAATATGAGTGATTACCTTTGTAGGGTGAATTACCTGGACACTAATCAGACAGTATTAAACATAATCTTGGGATAGTTACATGACATGTAAATGAATTATACCATAAACAAGTGATCTGCATGAGTTTTTGATTGGATTCAAGATAAGAATATGCAAAAGCAATCAAAACCAAGCTGAATGTTGTTCAGCACATCCTGCTCTGATTTTTAATCACAGGTCCAGAATTTAACATCATTTCAAACTTGTGGTAAAGTTAGAATTTTCTGTCTTCATTTATGAAAAGAAAAAACGATCAATGTCCTCTAGCCTGGAAGATGCATCTCCTGTGTCAGCTGATCTCGAGTGACAAACAGCTCAATCTACCCCAGTATCTACCAGATATGGAGATGTTAGCAAGGTATTTTCAGCTTTGGTCTCATTTCCCTGTCACAGTGGCATGTACATCTATAAAATCACATCTTTCTATTTACTTGCTTACACTTTTTGTCCACACCCAGCTGACATATGTTTTTACCAGTCACTCTTGATAAAACTGCTTGAGCTAGAAATCAATGCTGATATGACAACTCATGAGAGCAGCTTCAAATCCACTCTGTTGAGAGCAAATCCATTTTCTTTTAATGAAGGCACACCTGCTTACGGAAGTGATCAATGTGGCAAGACATAAGCATGTGTTTGACTGCAATTATGTGCTTAAATTTCTAGGCACTCTCAGACTTAAAGCTTGTGTTCATTTGAGCTGAGGATTCTATTGCTGATTCTAATTACTGTGAAGAAAGCTGCTGAACTGATGATGCAATAGCTGAGATGGCAACAACTATGTGTGTGTCATCTTAAAAAATAGATACTTTCCCTCTTGCTGTGCTTGTAAATGCCATGGCAGAAGAGAACATGGCTTTCCAGTCTATTTATTTGTTTATTGTTAGGATTCATGAAACAGATGTGGACAATCACAGTATTTTCCATGGGTTTTGAGTATTTCAGCAGGTGTTTATGGACCAGGTTTAGGCAGATGACAGATTTTGTAAGAGTATGAGGGAATCTAGTGAAGGAATTTGAATCATTAGGAAAGGGGATCAATGTCCTGTCAGATTTCTTCAGGGCTTCCAAGCAATGTTGTATACTTTTGACTACAGCATCAGTGCGAAGAAGGTGCTTCCTTCTCCCTGCAGAGGTAGCACGACTGAAAGAATGAAATGAAATGCATTTGTTCTCATCATTGCTTCTGGTGTAATTGGAGAATAACTGGTTCCAGGCAGTGAAGATTGTGACTGAAACAGCATCATGCAGTTTGAGCTAAATGACATCCATGCTACGAATTAAGGGTAGAATTCATTGTGCTTTTTGCCCAAGCATGTTCAGCAAATGCACTTCTTTAGTAAGGCAGTACAAAGATGCTGTATTAGACTGACATCTACAATACTAGAAGGAAAAAATGTGAGCCTGCATCATTAATTAACTTAGGTGAGATGTTTCCTTTACACATTCAGGAAGGGCTGGACATGTTCATACCAAGGGTAAGTCTACACAGAGCTGTACAAAGCTTTAGTCTTTCAGAAAATGGTGAGAGTGTTTTGCAGTCTTGAAGTTTTTTCTGTTTGCCCAACAGGTTTTTTTTCCTGGAAAGAGAATGTTTGCTGTGAGCCAGCCCTGCTAATGTCTGTTGTCCATCTCCTTCTAGTGTGAGTGAAGCCCATCTCTGTTTGTACATTCTTCTCCCCATCTTTAGCATTTGAATGTTGCCTGGCCACTGTCTTGTGATTTTTGTTTTAATCACTGATTTTTTTGTCCTTAGTCATTGTTACACCATGTATTGCAAAATATTGATAGGACTGGAAGTCATTGTATGCATAATAATATACTTTTTATTTTGTATTGTAATAATACAAATGTCTTCTTGTAATATCTTTTCTATTACATATTACACAAGGTGATTCGTTGTTACAGTGTACTCCTTGCATTTCAGGATGTCATATGTTGGATCAAACATTACTCTGATGATGTGACAGATGCCTTTTACATGGTTTCTTATGCATTTATACCTCTCACCAGGTGACATATTCTGCTGAACTAACTCTGAAATGGTACATTTGCTATCAGCACACTTATGCTTGAGAATATATTGTACTTCTGCTTTGAGTATTACAGTAGTTCATGAAGAAAGGACTGGATTAACTTTATTGTATTCACAATGAGGAAAGAAAATACATGCATGATGAATATTTTACTTTTAGGGCTACATAGTAAATTGTTTGTCGTTTTATGAGTTATCCCAAAGTGCAAATTACAGTACAGATAATAAATGAAAGCTTAAATTATCTGAAGATACTACCTTAGGTAGCACTGCATTTGTAAACAAAGAACACTTATATTTACACTAAACATCAAGAATAATATTTTTTTCCCATTTGGTGAATCTATTAATAGATTTATTTTTTTCCATTCTGGCTTAATTTTCTGCAACTTGTGTTGACTCTAGTGCCATTATATTTCAGTTTCCTTCTACTATTGTGTCCATGGCCTTACTTATCCATCATTTTATTTGGCCCTCCATTTCAGATGATAGGTGTAAGCTGGGATATTTATCTCTGCTATCACAATTTGGAGGAGTCACTCAGAATGCTTTGGCAATGCTCTTCAAGAGGAAGACTGAAACCTTCAGTCTGATTCAATTCTTCCCTTCATTCTCCCCTCCATCAACAGTTGTTACAGAAATTTAGAAAAATATATGTATTACACACACACAGACACACACACTCCTCAACTGCTGGACAAAGAACATTTTACCATTTTGTACCCTTTAGATAAATTGTAATAAACCCATGGCAACTCCTGTTAAAGTTACTACACTGAACTACACAATAGCATATATCTTAAAAGATTGTCTTAGCAATGGAGGTATCTCAGAACTGTTGAAATTTATCTGGATTCAGCCTATAAAAGGACATGCAGATGGCAATTTTAAGTCTTGTAAGCTGTCATTGAGCTGAGTACTATGAAACATGAGAAAAAGAAATTATTTAATTACTGAAATAAATAGTTATAAATGTCATTTTTTGCAGGCTGAAGCAAGCATTCAGCCTGGCTTACTGGTTATAAACACGTTATATCAATATAGGCTATATCAATACAACTTATGCTTGTATGGATTGCAGACTAATTCAAAAGGAGTGGACCTATGTAGGACTGGCCTAACTTGCCATTGAGGGCAGACTAAAATTCACTGGCTGTTAACTAAATTATACAAGTTTAATTATAAAAGAAAATAAAGACCCCGGTAAAAACTGCTCCGACTTTTGGCAGGGCAAGCTGATCCATGCAATCTAGTCCCATTCACACAGTACTATCAATTGTACAATGTGATCTTTGTTGCCAAAATCTTATATGAAACCTATTAATGCCTACTCTGATCAAAGGATCAAAGGAAAAGTAGCATAGGTCATTCAAGAAAATAAAGTTCATAGAAATAGTCTGACTAACATATAATAATTTTGCCAGACATGGGAAAAACATGATTAAAAATACTCAACGCATGCCCTGAGATTACCATAGGCACTAAGGGTTGGACATAAGGTTGCCTATGAAGAGGAAAGATGAAATAACCATTCCAAACACAACCTATGCCATGGAAGTGGAGCTGGAGGTCCTGGCCTGAATACCTCTTAAGAATAAGGTATCCCAAATGAGCAATGCAACCATAAATAAGCTAACAACATTTGGAAGATTCAGGAAGAGTAGACAGGAAAATAAAATGATATAGTGATGACATTTTCATGGTCTCACATTTTATGGACCTCCAAGACTACTTCCTTGATTTATAAATTGGGTTTTTTTAATGCAAAAATATGGGATCTGGTAGAAAAAATAAAGATGATATTAGAATGCAGCTCCTTCTGTGTCACAGAAAAGTAAGTATTAATCAGAACTACACAATAACTGCAAACAACTGAGAATACCCATAAATATGTTTGAGACACAGAGCTTTCTGCACAACATCAGAGGCATCTTGAAATGACAAAATGGAGAAATAATTGCCAAGCTGGTGATGACCATCACTGTTCATCATGCTTTGCATAGACATGAGTATGCTGAGTGCCCTTCCCTATGCCAGCTACCTGGGTGAACTATTGAAATTTTGCTAATGTTGCAGGTAAATGAGAGTCAGATGGCAAAAATATTTGGGGTAAATGCTTCTTTCTCTTCCATCAGCGTAAAAAGTATCATTCACACTCAGAATGATAGACAATGACTTTAATTAATAAGGAACATTTTATCAATTAACAACTTGGTAATTATTTACTTATTGCAGGAACCACATGTGGATTAAGCCACCTTTCCTAGGTGTTAATCAGAGAATTATAGGATTTGGTGAGTTGGAAGGGACCCACAATTGTGAAAGTGTTTTGAAAACGTCTACAAAGGGTGTTGGTGTAGAGTGTCCCTCAGACTCCATGCTATTTTGGGGATTGTGGCAGAGGGAATAAATAACATGCAGCCCAATATATAATTATTTCTGAGTTTGAAATAAAAAGGCATGGAAGTTCCTGTCATGAAAGAAACAAGAAAATGACATCTCTGGCCCTTTTTTATTTAAAATTACTGACACTTTTCCTTCAGGACCAGTTTTAACATGGCTTCAGTCAGACTTTTTGAGATGCTGACAATAAATTTCTCTGCACAGAGAGACGTCTGAAGTGAATTGTTAGTTTTTTTGGTTTTCCAGAGTACAGGTCACTTTCAAATGAAGAAGCTGAGAACACTCTCTATTTTCCCATGGTGCACATTGACAATTGTGGGCAGCTGCACAGTCCAAAGAGAATTCCTGAAAAGACTTCATGGCTGTTAATTTGTTGGCATGGCTTCTTAGGTATAGAAGGTGTGTCTTAAGAGATTTGTTAATAGTGATTTCACCAAGAGCTAGTGACAAGATAGAAACTGACACTGCAAAATATCCTTAATGATTGATTCCCCCTCTTTTTAAAAAGTAACTTGGATTTCTATATAAATAGATCAAGGCTCTGCTACTGATTTGCATTTTCCATCCTGTAGGTTTTTAATGTGTATTTTTTTTTTAAGTTTTGGCTTTGTGATGCTCAAAATGGTAGAACTCAAAAACCACATATCTGTATGCAGAATATGTTAACATACTCACTTTAGCTACCTGTTTTTTAGTGTATATGTATGTTATTCAAGTGATTTAGTTCAAAGCTAAGGTCTGGTCTGTCTAGGAACTTACTAAAATGGGTGACTTTACTCAGCTTAGATCAGATCTTTGTGGTTTTCCTATCTTGATGTAAATCCTTGTGATTAACTTCTGCGTGCAAAACAAAGGAGCACTACATAGGAAGGGCAAGTGAAAACTTCACAAGTGCATTATTATGTGTAAGAACTCCTTTCAGCATAAAATTGTATGATACATGGTGCCACCAGAAAACATGGTAAATTAGTCTCAGCTGGCATTCTGTTAAAAATTGGAAAATTAAGAAATTAACCTAAATCAAGCAGTCCAAAGCACACAGGCGTGTATGCTTATATGCATATGGGAGCATATAATGTGCTTAAGAGTAGGAGGGACACATTGTATGTTTCATCTTGCTGACAAGCAGATATCTTAGATGGAGCACTAATACTTCATAACTTTGTATTAAAACTCCGGATGCAGTTTTGATAGACAGCAAAACGTGTATGGTGAAGCACCTGCCATTTTCTCATTAAAAAAGTTTTGTTGTTTATTCATTTATTTCTGACAAAGATAAAACTTCAAATAAGAGTTTCCATTCTACTTTCAATGCAGTACTATTCTAATGAATGAAACACAAAATTGCTAGTCATTATTTCCTTTCTCTTAGTCCACCATTGACTTATACAATGCATAGGGTGTACATGAAAAAAAAGACAGTGGTACTGCTGTTCCACTGTGGCAAAGAGAGAAAATGGAGAGGAAGAAGATTTTTAGACAATTCCCACCATAACTCTAATAGTAGGTCATAGTATAGTGGATATTAAAGGGTCTATTATTAGTGAACAATTAGATTAATCAGCATGAGATTTTTGCCTGTCAGCTAGGCAATGTACTGTGGAATTTTAATATTGAAGTTTTTCGAACTAAACTCTCCTAATAAACCAAATACATAAGTCCTAATGCTACATCAAGGAAGTTGATTTACATATGAGTAGAAGGTCAGCATACATATCTGAAATAAACTCTGAGAAATCCAGGCTGCTGCATGTAGGTAGAGGAAACATACAATGAGGCAGGATGAAAAAGCTAGAGGGTTAGCTTCCACAGTTTATTTCTCTTCTCCCCAAATTTACTCATAAAAAACTGCAAATAAACTCTTTGGGAAAGAACACAAATGCAATTCTGAAAAGCAAAGAAAGGGCTTTAGAGATCACAGATGAAGTTGTCATTGAAAGCAAAGAAATAGGCAGCTGAGGACATTACAACATTTATGGTGGCTTAATTATAAATTCTTGAAAGTCTTTCCACACCTTTAAAGGGCTGCAGAAGTCAGTGTAACAGGAAATAGAGATTTATTGCAGGCAGCAACATTTTTAAAACAATAACTAGACTGAGGTCCCATAAGTGTTAGGCTGACACCACTCCTCAGCACTGCCTGGTCCATGTCCATGCTTGTGCTTGGAGAGTTCTAGTCACAAGGCTTTGTTAAGCCAAAAAAAGGTAGCACTTATACTTAAAACTTTATTAAGCTGCCACAGTCCAATTAGCTATCAGGCTATATGCTATGAAAAAGACATTTATATAGTATTTGTACTGTAGGAAAATAATACTCCTAGCTGAAATAATGATGTGGAAAATCTACATGTGCACAGTCTAAGGATGCCTTGTGATCTCATCAGAATTTATTGATGGGATGAATAATAAGATGACCTTCTGTAACAATATAGACCATCCCATTATTTACCAATGGACAGCTCAGCTGTGTCAAAAACCACTGAGCTGTGTGTAAAACAGCTCCCGAATCAGTAGCAGTTGCAGTCAAATTATGTTGAAGTAAAATGATAACCTTTTATTTCAAGACAAATTGAACTTAACTATGGTGTTTCAGAAGCAACCTAAGCCTCTGAGTGGCAAAGGTCCAGTACACTCAATGACAGCTCTTGGGTCATCCAGGAACAATCTCTTTTTCTCTGTGTTTCAGTTTCTCTGTGTTTCTACTGTCAAAGTAGAAACCTCAGTGCCAGTAATCAGTGTAGATGACATTGCCAATTTTTGCAAGGTGATACTGCAATCCCCAGGGGGGTTGATAAAGGGGACGATTCAAATTCAAACGAACCCTTGGCTCTGACAGTCTGAGCAGTGTTTTCCCAACATTTCAGCAGGGCTATGTGTGACACTTTGTTAAATTTGCTTGCTCTGTAGCTCCTAAAATCATACAAATACATCCATTTTGAAAAGCTTTATCTCTTCCTTCCCACCTCTGTCAAGATTTGGCTGAGTATGCTAGTGAAGCTGGTGTAGGTCAAACAAAGAACTTTCTCACCAGGCAGGGCTGTTGTCATCTCTGATGGAAGTAGGTTTTGCTACGTGAAAGACTTGGCTGCATTTGGGGTTGATTCAAGTTTTTTTAGTGTGACCTTGCCTTCTTACAATATTGCTATTTATTTGTAGGGATAGCTGTA
Source organism: Taeniopygia guttata (assembly GCF_048771995.1). Classification (NCBI taxonomy): domain Eukaryota; kingdom Metazoa; phylum Chordata; class Aves; order Passeriformes; family Estrildidae; genus Taeniopygia; species Taeniopygia guttata. The sequence continues at coordinate 68,440,921 of NC_133063.1, read as the reverse complement.
AGAAAGGTCCTTCAACCTTTACTGTCATGATATAAGTCTAAATGCTGGATGAACAAAGCTGTGGGGAAGGGATCAATCTGCCAACAGCCAAAGGTCAATGCCTGGGTATAAACTGAAGAAATAAAATCAATCCACCATAACCTAAATCCTTCAAAGATACAGGCAAAATGCCAAGATGGGTCACCCACGCTGCCAAAGCACAGGTTGCAGTGGCTGTCAGCCAAGCTAAACAGCACATTAAGGGGATCCTCAGTCTTGCAGATCAACAAGCCTATATCATTCAAGTGCCAGATATCTCCTACAAAGATGCTCAGGTGGTGTCACTAAATTCCCAAAAGATCATGAGTCATGTGAAATGGACAAGGTGGGAAGCCAATCCATAATTGTCCCCATGTTATCCAGATAATGCATATACAGATGCCCATCAGAACAATGGCAGTGAACCTAGCTGAGTGCACACTTCAAAAAGTTTGAAAGAGAACTGTACCTGTTGTGGTGTGCAAGTTTAGTAAGTTAAATGTTCTGTTATCTTACAGTATATTCCAGTGCCCCCCAAATTATTACGGTTGGTTTTTCCCCTATATTATGCCCCCATACCCAGCTGTCCCTCCAAGAATCCCCTCCCTGTTTTCCAGATCCTTCCCTGCCTGTCAAGGCAACCCAGCCCCTTTGTCCTGTCTGTCAGCCCAAGCCCTACCCTTTGTTCCAGAAAGTTCCCTGTCCCTCACCCTCAGACCCAGTCCTCAGCCAGACCCTCTCTCCTCCCCTTGCTCTGATTTGTTTTAATCCCAAAAGGCACACCCTGGAAGTTACCCATTGATTGCATCATGGTGTCCACCCCCTGCTTGGCAAGCTTTTAAAAACCCACACACAGGGGTGCTTGGGGGATCTTTTTTGCTTGTGCTCTGCTTTTGTGGTTGTGTCCTGTATTGCCTCCCCGTGTTTCTCCCAATAAATTTGCTGGACTTTGCACTGCAGAAGAGCCTCCTCTGCCTCCTTCACTCATCGCTCCTCCAAGAGGTTTCTGCTGTTGGGCATCTGGCTCAGAGGATCAGGCTCAGGCAAAACCCCAGCCTGGCCACTCCCCTGATCTTGCCACTGGCCCTAGTCAGGGTTCCGGAGGACAGTGGCATTTACCAAGTTTGCTTTCCCATTATATTACGCTGCTTAGTCTACCCTGTCCTTAAGTTTGCCCTCTGCTCTCAGGGGTTGATCTGCTCTGCTCTTCTGCACTTTTGGATGTCTGCTGCCTGCAATGTCAGTGGCCACATATCTGAGTAGGCAAACTGGACAAGCCAGAGCAAGCAAGGAACATGACGGAGGATGATGAGTGGCACTGTGCAGAAAAGGAATGTCCTGGCCCAGACACAACCCACACCAGGAGAGGAGTGTCCCAGACAGCCACTTCTCAGACCTCATTGTCCTCTCCATCAGGCTCTGCCCCAGCATCTCTGGGATTAATTCCTCCCCACTCTGATGAGGTAGAGGAAGGCCATTCATACACTGAGGATATGCCTACATGCCAAGACACCAAATAAGACAGACAAAGCACTGGATGTTGTTGTAGACAAAGTTGAGCAGGGATTGGTGTGCAAACCTGGTGTGCAATCCTGGGGTGAAAGATTAGTGTCTAAGACAAGTGTTGAGCAGGCGGCCTTTGCCTTTTTAGGTATAGATGTACTTTGGTATTTTATAAACTTCATGAAAGGAAAATGAGGGCAACACAAAGCTATTTTTTCCTACTTAGCAGCTGGAAGTAAGGTGAATTTATCAGCCTCAGTGGTGTCCCTTCTGAACAGCAGCATCCCACAAAGAGAAAAGGCAAACAAGTAATCTAGCACAGCATGACATGGTCAAAATTATCTCTGTCTTGTTTTGTACACCTGGAAGAACAAACTTTTTGGTACAAGGCAGGTGTAACTCAGTTTTTGTGCTGACTCACACTTGGCAATTAGCTGAGAAAAAACTCCAAAATACAATGAATAGTTTGTTAATAATGGGGGTTTCATGTGTGTGTGTGTGTGTGCACATGTGTGCATATGAACAGCTTCAGCTCAGTGGGACTGAGAAACTAGGGTGGACTGCATTTAGGGCAAATGTGAGGACTTCACTGGTGCCTCTGGTTGCATCTTGAAAGCCAGCATTGCCTCTTCTCTTTCTCCCCCTTTCCACTCTTCTGTATAACCACCATTCAGCATCTTTATCCATATTAAAGTGCTCAGATATAATTTAATCCACAAAGTCCCATGTACATAAGAATTTATTCCATTGCAGTGGAAAGTCACAATGTTTATTACATCTCTATCTAAGATGAACCCCAAAGCATACATTTTATCCTCACTTACATAATCATGATAAGGTAGAAAATGAGATTTCCAAAATCAAAAAACTGTAGGAGAACTTCAGGAAACCACATGTCAGGTTTTACTTTGATGTACACTATGTTTAAAAAAATCTGGAAAGGAGAGGTCATGAGGAGAGGAAAAGGATGCACTGAGGAGATTCCAGGAGATTTCCTCTGTAGATTGTAGAAAGAAGAATATAATCTCTCCTTGCTGCCTGGAGTGAAAGTATTCTGAAGAGGCATCGTGAGAAGTTCATTTACTATCATGGATGGTTTCTCATTCCCACTTGAATCTTAATAAAATGTCACCTCAAAATTTGCAGTAAGGGTGGGATTGGCAAATTTTGGTGGGATTGGCAGATAAATACTTTGTTTCCTTAAGATGATTTACAAAAGAGTTAAGGGAGGAGTTGGGGTTAATGGTGTGTGTTTATCCAGGTGATGAGTGCTAGTTTCCAAAATGTATACTGCTGTTTATTTCCTGTGAGAGCAGAGTTTTGGTCCTAATTGTCAAGGGTAGTTGAGTATATTGTCAATCTCTCTCTGTCCCTTTATTCTCTGTTTAGTAACACATTTAAGCACCCACTACTAGTTTAAGAAACATAGCCCTGTATTTCTCTCCTAGCGGCAATTGAATAATCTCTACCTGCTTTCATTATTTGGTTGCATCTTCAAAGTAATAGCTCTTTTCCTTGCATAGCTTTCCTAAACTAACTATGTCTTTTCTCACTCCTCTCTGCCACCGCCTATTTGCACTTAGAGCTACTGTTAGTGTCATCTGTGCCTGCCATCTGCTTCTGGAATATTATGAAGCTGTAATCACAGGATATTTTGAAATTTATTCATACAAATCAAAGACATTCAGTTGCTGTTAGGGGTGGATTTAGAGCTAGGAAAGGCATAGGTCTCCTAGCAGAGGCTTTCAGAAACAGCAGCTGGCACAAGGATGCTGGAGGATGTTTCCCTGCCCAGTTTTCCATCCCACCCGGCTCCTGACCTCCAGCATTTTTTGCATTCTCAGGGCTGGCTTCAGCTGAGGTCAGCTAACTCTGCCATATTTGCAGTTCAGTGGTAAACATGAACCTGGGTGAGAATGAGACTAGAGGAATTTTTCACTTGTGACCCCATTTATGCCTTGCCTGTAAAAGTGTATAACCATAGCAGTAACCTCTGTCTTGCTCCTTTTACAAATAGGCTGTACCTCAGCATACATTTTTTCTTCATTATTTGAGATAGAAGCTACTTTATTAAGTCCAAGGAGTACCTATAATTGTGGCTTAATCCCAATCAAAGGCCTTTAGATGCTAGTCTAGCAAATAATATTAGATTGGGAGCTATCTGTATCTTCCCACATGGAAAGCAGATGAAGAGGGTTGCTCCTGCACTGCTCAGTTTATACTCTCAACTTCCAGAATAATGGAATAGGTTGCAATAAACTATGTTTGTATTTTAAGATGCTGTAGAACGCTTTTACTGCTCCAAGAGAGGTTCTACAAAATGAAAGAGCTTGTGCCAAGGATCCACATAGACAGTATGTACATTTCAGGGTGGTGGAGTTTTTGCTTTAGACTTTGGACTCTGATCTCCTGGACTGATTTGGGAAGAAGTAGCTTAGTTGCAGTCTTGGTGTGCAAGCTCTAATTCGGCTTCATTCAATGAAAGACTGGTCCATGCTCTATGAAAGCCAGGGTGGAGGTGATGGAAAGCTGCACACGTCTTATAAAACTAGGGGCTAATTTTTCCAGTATGCTCCACTGACTTTGAAAATACTTAAAATGAGTTTTAAAATGTTTACTCTTTAACAGTTCATTTTCATACATTTGGCAGATTGGTGTGCCTTTCAAAATGTCTCTTCTAGGTCTCCTGCTTTTCAGAAGCACTTCAATATGTCAGTGTTTCTATAGATGTCCTTAAATGGAAACATCATTATGTAGGAAAAGCAACAAAAATGAAAAAAGAACTGTTAAATATTTCTGCAAAAACAAACCAGTTTCCATTTTCCCCAAGACTTAAAAGGGCTGGAGATCCAACATGAATTTAATGTGCCTATGGCCTCAGTGCACACTGCCTGTGCTGCTGTAGTCCCAGCTAAGTAGTAGTAGTCTCAGCTACTAGCTGGAGGCAAGCCAACTCAGGGTCCTGGAGGCTGTGGACACAGCCAAAGTTCTGTGGTCAAGCACTTGGCAGTTATTAGACCCCAGAAATCAAATGAATAGAAAAGCTTTATTTGACTTGGCTGTTGCTGCTGAGTTGCTGTGTGGGAATAAAGAAGTGTGGCCTACTGATTTGCAGTGGCAGTACAGCAGCTGAAGGAGAGCAAAAGCAGGTTGGTTTAATCCCAGAGGTTTTGGTTTTGTTTTATTTTTTATTTAGGGGGACATCTTCAAAACACACACAAAAGAGCTAAATGTGATACACAGTGAAACAGGAGCAGTGTTTTCAAGGGATCAGAATTAGTAAGAGTTTCTTTCCTATAATTGTCTACCCAGCTTCTGGTGCTGCAGCACTTGATAGCATTCCCTCACAGGTACAAAAACCAGCAAAGCTATACTTAATTAGAATATATAATCCCTGACAAGGACATCTTGAGTGGAAAGGTTAGTCACCTGGTGCACTGGCTTCATGAGGGATGTAGCTGGTGCCATGTCAATGAAGGCCAACAATAGTGGAGATGAAAGGGCAGACATGGAAAGGATCAGGTAATGTGAGGGAAATACAAGAGACAGGAGAGAGGCCATAGTGTATTACCATCCTTGTTGAAATGCCTGAGCCGCTTGTCCTATGGTGGCAATTTGTCAATTTTGCTGTCAGGTAATGTGGATTGGCAGCAGAGCTCTAGAAACGGAGGAGGAGATGGTGGTTGTGCGCAAGCAGTGGGAAGGCACCGAGTCCTTGAGTCATGCTGCTATGGGGAGGCTGTTCTGGGTCTACAGTGGTGAAGTAGGCACTGGTACCTACCAAACCCCCTTTTCATTGCTAGAAGGTGATTTCAGATCCAGGTAAACAAATTTCTTTGTAATTGTTCAACTAATCCCACAAAAGGACTGTATAATTGAAATGAACAGCAGATTGTTTTAGATGTGGGTGAAAGAGTTACAAGTGTTTTTGCTACATCCAAATGCGCCAGAACAACTGAAATTTACTGGGACAAGTTGAAGCAACCTTCATCTCCTTGCTCCTTCGCACAGATCCTGTATGAACATGCTGCTGTGCATGTTTTGGGATGGGGTGACAAGCCCATTTACCTATTAAGCTGTTAAGCACAAAATGTGGGAGGGGGTGTGGCTGATGGCCCCCCTGCTTTGCCTTGGGAGGCAACTGACGTTTAGTTTCTCGCCTCCCCCGGTTGTCAGTCTTTTGTTATCCCATCCCCTTGTTCCTGTCCGTCATTATGTACTCCTTCCCCAGTTCTGGAAAGTTCTAAGTTCTCTGTATCCCCATTGGTTCTCCCCCCGAAGCCACTCCTTCCCCAAATCCCGGTTGGCTGTTACCCCGTCTCTCTTCCCTGACTCCGCCTTCAAGCCCTCACCTGGTTGGTTGTTTCGTACCCTGACCCTCCTTCCCAGTTACAGTTATAATTCCTGCCCCGCCCCTGGATCAGGGCTCTCAGAGCTGGCTTCCCTTCTGAGTGGTTGCTTCCCTTCATCTCCCATCCCGCTCTCCTTCACCTGAACCCTTGGAAATAAAGCCACCCGTGAGTCACCCACCTTCAGTGGCAGCTCATCATTTCTCCAACCATCCAGCGCCTGTAGACCTGACCAGAGTGGTTCCAGGACCCAGGTGCCTCACAAAAACTCAGACAAGAAGTCTTTGTCATGTTCATAATGGAGTTTGCAAGTTGTTTTTCTGGGTCATAAACCAGCAGGTGTGACAACAGAGATTAGAGCTAAGGCAGCCCTCCAGCTGCCTCCATGTGCTTGCACTACCACTGCTTGGATGGGGATGGAGCAGCCCTGCTGTTAGTGCATTGTGGTGGTCAGCAAGGAGAGGGGCCACAGCATAGGGATGGGAAAGGTAGGTTTGATTATGGTACAGGACACTGGAAAGGACCTGGGGTTCCTGGGAAATGGAAATTCAAGGGGGGATAAAATAATTTTCTTCTTGCCCAAGTTAGCCATACATAGACTTGTCTAGATTTGAAATGTGTGGTGTGTTGTTTAGAAAATATTTATCAAGACAATTGTAAAACATCTTGACTCTTGGCTAGTTAGTGCTTCACAGCTTTAAATTGGGTTTGTTTTATATGCATAGCTACAAACTCTGTCAGGTATAAACCAACAGTATATTAATATATTGGTATGTTAGGCCACTATACTGTAAACTCCGAATCTCAGCCTGTTTCGCACAGTTTTGTCCATCACTAATCTTTTATCTGTCTTTGAAATTAAAAAGTTTGCTGAAATAATTATTGATTTGTAATAAGAAATACTGCAGACACTTTTTTTATGTGTGGCCTGCAGTGAAGCAAGTACAAATCCATGGATCATGCATACTTTACAAAAAAATCTGGCTTTGGTAGTAAACCAAATCTGCAGATTTCAAAAATGTTATTTCTTCAAATCCAGACCAGAACTCCTAGTGGAACTGAAAGCAGGATTGACTTCTGACTGTTCAGATTCAGCACTCCCAGGACTGTCCTTAAAAAGGCACATGTTTATGGGAACTTAACACCTAGTTTCCTAAATTCCTAGATCTGATCTTAAGTATGCATCAACAAAATTAAGATACCACAGTCTCATAAGTGCTGGTGTGAAGGCTGAGATTATGAAGTCATAAAATAAACACTGGCAAAATTAATTTGGAAGCAAATAAAGCAGAAATTTTTATTTTGTTTTTCTTTGTTTTAAAGTCACAGCATGGCAAATAACATAATACAAATAATGTGATTTTCAAGGTGCTTGTTACTAGGAGATTCCGATCAAGGCTTACTCTTTGTTTTCTATATCCAAATGATAAATATTTTGCTTTTTACAAAATAATTATTTTATAACCCAAGGGCTGGTACCTACAGCTAAATTTGTGCTTCAGCACACTCTTCTGACATGAAAAGTATTCATAAATCTAAACTACAATTTCACATCCTCTCAGAAACCACTCTAACAGAGGCATGGCAAATCATTTATGTAGTAGGCAGAGCAAAGCCTGTCAGTACACTTACAGTGCAGGTGTGTAACCTGTTTTTTCTTCCTCCATCTGCTGCATCACTTTGGGGTTGGGTAGGCATTATTCAAAAAAATAGCTTCTGCCATTTCAGAAATATATGTAGAATTCCCCTTTAGCTTGTAGCCTTTTCTATCCCTTCATATTGTATCAAGATTCTGCCATCACACACGTGAGTGCTTTTCTGAATCTGAGGGAAAGGAGCTGAAAAGTAGTGGCAGGTATGGTATTGCCAGGAGCATGGTAGACCATGAGAAGACTATAGGTAGACAGTGTATTAAATGCCTGTCCTTTGCAGTTATGGGGAATATCACTCACAGAATAAAAACTATGGCCTTGGGCCACCCCCACAGCTAGGAAATCTGCATAGGAGAAGTGTGCTGCACTTTCCAAGGTCAGACATGCACCCTTTCCCAGACAGAGGCTGAGAACACTCATCCTGGAGGAACCTGCAGGACTGAACTAACCTTCCCTTCTGCAGGTAGAGCCAAGCAGTGGAGCAGGGTGTAGAAGCATCACCAGAGCCAGTCTTGGTTCAGTGGAAGCTGCAGGGAACAGCAGAGCAGGTTAATAAAGCATTCCTGAAGTTACCCAAGGTTACTGCCTCCATGCTCTGGGCGTGAGGCATAAACAAAATGTTTCAGTGCAAGAGGTGCATGAGGCCTATGTGCCTTTTGTTATGGGAAATATTTTTCTGAGATTCCTGTGGATTTTGGGTGTCAGTACCACCCTTTCTCCCCAGTGCCAGGCCCCAAATCCCACTGTACCCAGGTGATGCACTCAGTGCAGCTGCTTGATGATAGTGAAAAACATGAGTAGTCAAAATGAAAACACTCCAATATGGGAATGTGAGATGAGAAAGTAAATGATAACATCAATGAATGTTTAAGGCTTTTTCTCAGGCAGTAAAATCTCAGAAGTAAAATCAGGACATGTAACAAACAAGGACAAATTGAAAAAGGAAGTATTCGCATGTGTCTTGTTTTTGTTTTCTCTTAGGCTCAGATTTGTACTGCATTGTAGCCCAAACTATTAGAGACATCTGGTTTAAGTCTGTAGGGTTATTTGTTTATGGTTTGGCCTATTTAATTTTCATTTTTCTCCCTTTTACTTTTGATTCTGTCTTCTCTCTAGGTTTACTCTAGTAATATTTTTTCAGCTTTTGTCTTTGTTTCTCTTTTATCTTTTCTCCTGTCTCTCCAGTCATCTTTGGCTGCACTTGTCTGCTCAATGCACTATCTTGCAGACTTGATAGATCCTGCAGATGACCAGTGCTCAAGCTTTAGAAAGACCTCTTCTTTCCTGTATTCTTTCTTTCCCCCCCTCCACAACCTTAACTGTCTGCAAAACTGATTTCAGAGCAGGAGAGAGCCGCTCCTTCCTTCCAAGTACAGAGTGCCATCTTTCTTGGAAGTGGTTTCTCCTGATTTTTGCAGCTAATGGAATAATTTCCCTTCCTAGTTATTTTGATGGGTCTCTTTCTGTCTCCCAGTGAGTGAGGCACCTGTACGAGTGTTACTGGCATCCAGACACCTTATTATACTCCCCCTCAAGTAATGGGTTTGATTTTCATGTTCATTAAAGTTGCTCAACACATGGTGAAGTGGTGCTTTTAGGACTCTCTGGTTTCCTAGGTTAGTGTGAAAGGGGTTTTGGCACAAGTGAGAATAAAGGCCAGTACTGTCATTATCTGATGTTTAAAATGACTCATTACTTACTTTTCTTTGTGAAATTGATGCTATCAGTGATGTGAGAGAAGAAGGATGTTCTTACTACTAGAAACACTACACAGTGACTTGAAGGATTTTCAGATATTCATTCACATTTTTGCCCATTAGGTAGTGCATGATGCTCATTAGGTAATACAGCTTGAGGCCAGTTTTGGTCTCCAAAGGAAAAAAAAAAAACGTTTTGTTTTTAAAGGTGCTGTAGCATTCATGCACTTTAGTATTGATTTTTATTTGTACGGCACAGATGGCCCAATCATCTCTGTCTTCACATAGAATAGACACGAATGTATCAACTGCAACAATTACTTTTTTGCAAGTGCACTCCTTTTCTTCTCCTTGGAAAAGTTCATTTGTAGGATGTTCATGAGAAGAACTTTTGCATGGCCTGAGTTTTGTTGGGTTCAGAGGTAGATAAAGTCCAGTTACCACTAAGCACTTCAGAGAATTTATGTTCCTTCCATAGTTCCTTTTTCAGTCAAAATTTCCCTTTGAATAACTTGCACAGAAGTCTTTTACACAAGATTGGCACTTCTTCATCTCATACTTTTGTAATAACTGTTATATTGCTTCAGTCATTTTCTTTGTCAGTGGGATGACATATACTTTCATTAGATGACCTTTTAAACCCCTTTTTTTTTTTGTGAAAGAAACAAAACCAGATGTCATGTCTGAGTAGGTTTTCTCTGTATTTTAAAGTCTCCCTGCAAAAGTTTCTGGTTCATCACCCTAAAGGACACAAGGAGTGTGAGTTTGCAGAAATGTGTGACCCTATCTTCTCAAGTTTGCAGTTTTCAGTGGGAGTATCTACACTAAGACACTGCATTGCACAATGACAAAGATTGCCAGCCTTTGTCTGGTAAGCAGCCAGGTATCAAATCCATTCCACTTGCAGCCTGTCCTGTCTTCATAAAGACTCTTCTGGGGTTTGCAAAGCACTGTGGCAGATAGATAAATTCTTTAATTATGCATTCAGTAAGTCTCATAATAATGGGGTATTATATTTAATTTTATATTGTACTTATTTCTAATAAGATGCAGACTGTTAACTTCAGATGTCAGAATTTAGCAAGTTTGTACCTTTCTAGTGTTTCTTCAAACCATCAGCACACTTTAAAAGCCATGATTCGCATGCTGTTCACCTTTCCATTTTCACCTCAGAAACAGAGCATGAGAGACACTGTTAGTAAGGACTAGACAGACTGAAGCCATTCTGTGGAAGTGGGTAAATCTGACAGGAATTTCTGCAGTAGGAGTAGATTTCCACATATTTGTTACATACACACACACACTATAAACATATATATATATATATAGATATATATAGATATATATATGTATGTGAATCTGCTGCAAGAGATCCCTAATTAATTTAAAATTATGGTTCAATGTAGTTCTTTCACTCTTTGTCCCATTATTGAAACACCAATACACATTTTGCACTTGGTGATGAAAGCAATTCTACTTCCATCTACCTCTGTCTTTTAATTTATTTACTTTCTAATTCTTTCATCACTGTAATTTTATTGGCTTCTGTTTGGAAGTTCAATCTTTTTAATTTTTCCTATGTAATGAAATTTTTCTCAAATTATCTGCTGTTTTCCATCAGCCAGTGTAGCTACCTCATTATTCTGCTCCTTTTTTTCTCCCATGACCATCCTTTTTTTTTTTTCTGAACCTGCTATTCTGTATACAAAAGTAAAGACCCCTCCTTTGCTGCTCCAAAACTCTCAGGGAAGGAGAGTTTTGCCTGCTATTTCACCTTTGGCTAAAATGCAAGTGAAAGCTCATGCATTTATTCAAAAGATAAAAAAGTTACTGGAACTCGAGAAGAGCCCTGAGGTCAAGCAGTAGTGCTGATATGATTGTCTTCTCTATCGTTCATGATTTCTTACCCTTGCTGATCTTCCTTCTTCCTTTCACATGTGCATGTAAATGATGAATATTATGGTATGCAGGTAGGGCCCAGTGGTAGCATCCTAGGCTGATGATTTAGGGATAAATTCCTATTCAATTCTGTGCCCTTCAATGGTTGCCTGAGGACACTAGCTACTTATTAATGTAAATAATCAGCATTATGTCTATCTGTGGAAAAAAAATCTCTGTGGACTTTGTTTGAGGAGAAGCAGAACCAGGCAAATGAGAAATAAGTGAAATGCCTTTCTGTTTCCTTTGTACAGCACATCTGCCCAACTGTGCCCTGCTTTTCTACTGCTCCTCCTCCTGTTACAAGCACTTGTAAACCTGGATGCCTCTTTGGAAGATGCAGCTGAAAATTGTTGGCTGTCCTAATTGAGGGGGTCTCCTCCAGCACTGACTTCAGGTAACACATACACATGCCAGACCCAGGGGCTGCTCCTGGCTTTTCTGTGAGCTCTGCAACTGCTAATTGTCAGACAGCTACTGATGTTGCCAGAAGTACTTTCTTTCCAGTATCTGGTCCACATTGCATGGGTTTTGAGGCATAAGTAGTTTCTGAATTCAGTAGCAACACACAGACTTAAAAATTGCTGGAGAAGTGGTTATAATCCTTTTTTCTAACCTTCTGGTTAGTTGGAGCTTGGAAGTAACACCACACTGTGCCTCTGTGAAATATACAGCTCAATTTAAGTGCAACATTTTCTCACCAAGGCAGAAGAAAGGTTTTTGAAGAAGAAAGAAGAGCACGTCTTCCTGCACTTTTTTATTACAAATTCTCATTTGTGTACAAATCAATTGCCATTTATAGATTGAGTGGGAGAGATTGCAAAGATTAGGCACAAAGTAAAACTTGAAAATAGATTCATTTTGATGTGTACCAAGCTTGGGGCTCTTATGAGATGTTATCACTACAAATGGTACACTCAGAAACACGTGGTTTTGGAAACTGTGAATGACCCTTGTCATTTTAATGTCTTCTGAGTAGAAAGTGCTTCATATATGTGTTCTTGCCAACATTATATACTACTTGTAGGGAAGGCTTTTGCTTTTTTATAGTTTCTCACATCCTGGTAGGAGACATACTTATCCATAGTTTTGTAGAAGTGGAATCAATGTATAAAGTGTTGAAGTGGGGCTCTGTGCTTCTCTCTTCCCCTGGCTCCTCAGAAGAAGTCTAAGTTGTAAAGGATGTAGTGCTTTCTGTCAAGAAAGATTAGGCTATTTCTTTTTTTCACTGGCATTTGGCAGTTCACACAAGTTGGGTCTTTTCCCTGCAAGTACCAGTTTGGCTGTGTACACTGCATTTCTCTACTTAACAGGCAACCTCCTTTTTCGCTAAGAAGCGGCATTAGTGTCAGAAAGCTGATTACTCCTGAAACAAAACTTTTGCATTGAGGCCATAATGAATGGCATAAAGACCATTTTCTATCATTTAATGAATTACTGCAGCAACTGACAACTTTTAGCACAGGTGGCCATTAGCTGCCAGGAAACACCTGACCTAAAGCTTACTGTTTATTAGATATGAATGTCCAACCAGACAGCTATTACATCAAGTATGAAATACTATAAATTCCTTTTTGCATGTCTAAAAGTTAGAAGCTGAGCTGCCCATTGTCATGGATACAGCAGCCAGCTTGCAGATGGCACGTGAGGCACTGGCCACAAGATGAATGGTCCCAACATAATCTACTAGCTCCATCTCACTTGTTTGGGAGGCAGTGAACACTGGAAATAGGCTTTTCCCTCCTACTTCCAATAGTTTTGCTCCTTCAGATGTGAACAGTCCTTTTCAAGGAGCAGAAGGAAAGTCATCACACGTTGCCTGACCCTGGGTAAAATAGTCCTGATTTAAACCACACTTAGGGTTAAGTTTACATCAAATCTGAAACACTTTCCACTACAAGAAAAGTCACTATTCAGTAGAATTTAGATCTCATGGGGAGCAATAGTGAATCCTTTAAATAAGCTGCTGTTATGCCAGTTTTGGGGATTTATATTTCTTGCTTTTGAAGCTTTGCCAAGGGCTTCAGGGTACATTCCCCGTGAAACTGTACAGTTAAGATGCTCTTTGTCCTGATACAGCATGATTCCTGAGTAGAACAACTGTTTCAATACTTTTGCCCAGACAAGAGGGCTCTTCAAAGGCGAGGCTGAAGAAAAGAGTGTGTAAGAAAGCTGGAGAGGAACTTTGTACAAAGCCATGTAGTGGTAGGAAAAGGGCTTTAAACTGAAAGAGAGTAGAATAGATTAGATTATTAGGAAAAAACTTCTTACTTTGACGGTGGTGAGGTACTGGAAGGAGTTGTGTAGAGAGGCTGCAGGTGCCCCATCTCTGGAAATATTTTAGGCAGAGTTGGATGTGACCCTGACAAAGCTGATCTGGTAGAAGATGTCCCTGCCCATGGTAGGGAGGGTGGAACTAGATGATCTTTAATCTTTCTTTGGATCTGCCACCCCAAATCATTCCTTGATTTTGTAAAAGTGGGCTGCCAGCACGGGGATATGCACAGAACTTGCCTGGTACACATTGCCAATGGCTGAGATGTAGATAGAAGCCCAGAATTCCACACAGGTACAAGTAAAATGTTTCATACATTTTCTGTACATATAAAAGCTGAGCAGTTCAACCAGCCTATATCTGAAAATTGCCATAAAATTAAACACTCCTGCATAATCTAAATGTATGCCCATTACACAGAGTCAGGGTTTTCATTAACAGCCCTGTCAACAAAACCTCAATGATACACATTCAAAGAATGGATCATGTTCAAGTGTAGAGAAATTTATGTTTTACAGACTTTTATTCAATAAATTACATTTAATTTTTCTGATAGTCTTCTTTTTTCTAAGAAGTAACACAGACAATAGTTTTACTTAATAGTTAAAGAAAAAAAAAAAAAAAAAAAAGAATTTTTCATCTCTCCTGACAAAACTTACAAAGTTTCTGACATTTTCTCTCAGGTCAGAGACACTGCATACAAATACCTGTTCTGCCATTCAGTCAGTGAGGCAAAATCGGAAGCCAGTCTCATCCCTGGAATAATTGCTCAGTAAACAAGATATGTGTAATCAATTTTTATTATTAGTACTTCAGTTAACATTCAGGTACCATATTTTACTTCTTATAATGAGCACAGTTTTACAATGGATATTTGGTGTTTACAGTACATAACATCACTGAGAGCGGCAGAATGCCTGTCACGTGCACCAGAGCTGGATTAAATATACGTACATTTCTTTGGGCAGTAACAGTGTAGAAAGATAAATTGCAACATATGTCTGCGTTACTCTATATGCACAAACGTGATTTTTCCCTGTTATTTCAGTGGATGGACATATTTTTTATCATTTTGTTTATCAACAAAATGTATTATTAGTGTTATATTGCATGTCAGGTAAAGAAAGACCTCATTAGTCAGTGAGGTCTACTGCAGAGAATGCTCATGTGTTTCCAGTCCCAGTGATTTTACAGTATAAGTCTTAATATCCCCATATGATTTGGGATGAAGACCCAAGATTATGCACTTCCTCCTCTTGTGCTTTTTACATTGTAGGGTTAGAAATTTAAATTTCTGTAAGAGGAGTGACGTGGCTGATTCCTGGATCCATGATTTTCTTCTGTGGTAGCTATATCTTGAGAAGGACAAACTGGAAAAGAGGGGTCATCAAAATAAATCGCTCCACCTAATGACTAATTTATGTTCAGGATTTGATGCATTGGTGGAGAGCATTTTTTTCTGTTTCAAACAAATATCAATTCCTAATTGCCACAGTCCTCATGAGGACCTTCTAGCAGCTAGTTAAGCACTGTCTTAAGATTTTTTAAATGGAGCTGTTAAGTTGCAAACCTGTCATCACCCATGCACAATCCATCTCACTGTCTGTGGGATTCTGCTGGGTGCAGTTTGAGCCCAGTTGTGTAACAGTGGAGCCTTTTATCTTGGATGAAACAGCAGCAGTGTGTTTGTGCATGAGGACCCCAGGGAGGAAAGCGCACAGATAGCTTCTGAGGCCCTTGTGGGACAGGCCTTCTCCTCACACTGTCATTTGCAGCTCATGCGATCAACAGCATCATCCAGCAGCAGCTTTCAGGCTGAAGAGATATGCAGGCTCTGCTACCTCTCTTGTCCCATGCACTTCCCTCTGAGAGCAGGGGGCACCATACATAATCCACTGATGGATGGGTGCAGTGCAGATGCTGTGCTGAACATGGATCAGTGGAAAAAGCTGTGCTTCTGAGGGTTTTCAGATGGCCATTTTTTTCCACATGCACAAAACTGTAGGTTTTCATAGTCAATTTCATAATCAGCCACCCCAAGGGTAGGAGTGGCAAATGTCAAGCAGAAGGAATTCATTATTCCATCCTTTGTTCCATGGCTTTCTATTGTCGGAGGAGGTTTGCTCCCTTTTAGTCCCAAAGGCTCATCCTTGCATCTACCCCAACAAAACCATTAGAGTGGGTTCTCAGATCCCATGTGTGAATATCTAATGGCTACTACCTAAGGAAGGCATGAAGATAAAGCATGAGGCTGATGTTTGTACCTGAGATTTCCTCCTCTAATCTGATGCTGGATTTCATGTCACACTGCCATATTTCTCCAAAATATATGCAGTAAATATCTGTATTTTCTTCTTCACAAGTGGACCTCCTGCTGTATCAGTAAGTTGGACAAAGCCAGATTCTTGTTTTGAACTTTATAGATCTGTGTTTAAGATACATGAAACTCCAGTATCATGAAACTGCTTAGGACAAAAAAGAACAAAAACCAAACAGCCTTTGAATGGTCATAAGATTATTTTTCTCTTACAGTAGGGAAATCTGTTTAATCTCCCATAACATATTAAACACTATGGCCTTGTCACTGTGAAGAAGCAAACTATGCGCAGTCAGAAATAGCATATTCTTTGCCTTACCCTAGAGATACTGAAGAAACAGAAGGGGGAATTGCCTTCAAATTGGAACCAAACCACCCACAGCAAAACTTCCATCAGAAAATGCCCAATATTAGACCCCAGCTAATCTAATCTGTGTCAGGCTTTTGTTAGGATTCACTCAGAAGTAAGACAGTTGGTAGGACTATCTCAATGATGTAGCAAAGAAATAGTTAATTTATTGTCTCATACAGAAGTATCTCAATTTTTAAAATATTAGGCTTGACTCCTGACAGTGGGCATAGTGCAGACCCCAAAAAGCCGCTCAAGACACCGTCTGCACCTGTGGAGGGTGCAGCCTGTCCTTGCTATTACTCAGAGGGAAGAGGAGAGACATCTGCACTTGACTTTGTGGTCACAGGCATAACGCCAAAAGACAGTATGGTCTTTAATGTGGGAAGAAGAGTGTATAATTCATTATGAAGTTTAGCCAACAAAAGGCTTTTTTCCCTAGCAGCAATCAATGGTGGTCCCCCCTCTCCTGTTTCTGTCACTTTTTTTCCTCCTTTTTTTTTTTTTTTTTTGTTTCAGAAACCCGATCAGTACTAAGACAGCAGAAGCAAAAAAAAATGGTAAGATTTTCCTCCCTTACTCTCCCTGACAGAATGATTTAATTACATAATAGCCAATCTAAACAGTGCAGTGAAAATCATACTTTGCATGCAAATGTGAAGACAGTGTTACCACAGGAATGGAGTCTTTGTTTAGGTACGGGGTGTGCAGAAGTGGGCTGCTCTCTTCTGAACAGACCCAAGTAATGCAGCAAGAAATTCACAGATTCAGGGAGAGCAGGAGGAGTATCTCTCCTGTTTTTTGCCACTTAGCTTTGACTTTACTGCCCAGAAGGAGATATTTTCAGATGCAGGAAGCCAACAGCCAACAGGAAGTTAGCAGCAGGAAGATTTGTCCTCTACCCAGAGAGTCAAGTGGTTCAGACCAGCCTCATACCTTTCATATGAAAGCAGAATTATCTGCATACACTCCAGCTGGCATTGAGGCTCTGTTTACCATCACTCTTCAGCTTCAGAGAAACAGTAAATGTCTCCTTGCCTGTACAAAAACCAGGGTTTCATGGGAAGACAGATTTGGCCTTCTGCCTGCTGCATTGCCTTGGCCCTTTGGAATGAGACTGCTAAAAACACTTGACAGCTTGTTTCCATGGATTTTATACTATGCCCTGAAGTCACAGCATAATCATATAACTAGCACTGCTGGTGCCTACATGTCCCCATGCTATAGGCAAGAGCATCCAAGAACACTAATGTACTACATGGCACCAATCACCACTTCCCAACAGTGTGTAGCTGATATGAGTGTTGGAGATATGCTGTCCAGACACCTCTCACATTCCTGTGAGAGCATCACAGCAAGCTATGAAAACAGCTCAACTGTCAGCCACCCATGCTACTGGGTACAGCCCTACAGAAGACTTCTAACATATGGTTCTCTGCCTGTATTTTAAATCCTCCATCTCAATGTTATTGAGAATTATTAATAGCGTTTCACTGGTTCCTCATAGTTGGTGGTATGTACCAAGAACTTGTTCAGCTGTGTTCAAAATCTGATGATCTTGGTGAAGATCATTATATTAATCGAATATTCTTCCCACCTTGGCTATGCATGCTTTGTGCACTCCTATCTAAGTGGCTTCAACACTTCATACTTTCTGTTTCTCTTGCTGTTTCATGTCAATATTGTCTGTTTATTCTGCAGGGAACATACAAGCTTTATTTGCACAATTGTGTGTACAACAGGGCCCCAAGATTTGGCTGAGGCTTTTGATGGTCAGTGTTCTTCCTGTAGATGAGGCTTGAATTTTAGCATTACTCTTGACCCTGGCTGAAGGATTCACATACTCACTCAGGCTGGATTCAAAAGCAGCAAATAGCAAGGTGACAGATAGCTACTTCTGCGTTTTGGCATGTAAGCAAAGGAATTAGCAGGCTGTAACTGCACAAGCTTACAAAGCCTGGAACAGACTGGCAGGCACTGACATTTGTGTCAGCTGAAAAAGAAAGCAACAAAAAAACCATGGAACACAGAACAGTAGTACTTCAGAAAGGAAATCTCAGCTATTTGCAGAATGCCATCAGCTGAAATTTCTAAAAACCAGAAAGGCCCATTTTAAAGTGCTCAGCATGCCCAGTCAGGGCCAGGTTTTCAGTTAAGCTCAGTTCCCATAGAGGCAGCTAAACAAGAGCCAGATTTTTAAAAGCACGCAGTATCCAGCTGTTTCCATTGCAACAATTCTGTCCCAGTTTTTAAGCAGAGCTTAGGACCACCGCACAGGCTGTGTTATTTCAAAAACTTGCTCTAAGTGACTTCACACCTGGTGTCACTGTTTCATTGGCTACCTGGAGGAGGATCAGGCCACCTCCATTTCTGTCTTCTTCCACCTTTCCTGAGCCCTGATGTGGTCTGAATAATCTGAACTATCAAATAATTGTTCTGGGTATTATACAAAGAGGGAATATCAAGAAATGCACCTCACAGACTACAACATGGTGAGGTTCACAGTTCGCCACTTTACCAGGCAGTTTAGAGCGGCAAGAGCCAGCCAATTATGCTGACTCGAGTCAAATTACATCAACTTCCAAATGTCTGAGTTTGGAGGTCTCAACCTTTTTTAATAGGCAGATGAAGTTGAGAGTTTCTTTCTCCTGAAGTCTGCAGAAAAGACAGCAGACTCCGTGATTCAGGGAAGACTGTGTGGCGGGTGATGTAAAACATTATCTGGTTATCAACACTTGAAAAATTGCAGTCTTCCTTCCGTCAGCATGTCAGTGTGAAGCTTTCTAAGGGCAGGAGTAACCCTTTGCTAGGAGAAGTCAGCCTCAGAGGTCCTAAAGCACACAGCTCTTACACTTGCAGAGAGCTTGTAAGAAGAGAGCATACAGACAACATGGGAAAGGGTAACACCTTCTGCCCTAGTGCCTACTGTCTGGCACGGCTCTTGTGTAAGTAGAGAGGTGTAATTCAGAAAGTGGAATGAATCACAGAAATTCTCAGAAGGTGGTCTATGAGAAGAACTAGTTTCCTTTTATTTCCGTTGTTTGTGTTGGGACTTTTGTTTGTTTCTTTGTTTTGGGCTTGGAGTTTTTGTTTAGTTTTTTTGGTTTGGGTGGAGTTTTAGTGGTTTTTTTGAGGGAGGGAGATGGGAATGGGGGGTTGTTCTTCTTTTATGTGAAGATCAGGTGACAGAGAGGGAAGGACAGAAAATTGACTGGATTGAAGAAGCAGCCCACCACACAGACAGGCTCAGGCTATACAGGCTATACACTCAAAGGCATGGGTAGCTGAAATCACTTTTATCATTTCAGAGAGAGTTTACAATGCTCAAAAAAAACTACTTTAAAGAAGAAAAGACCTGAAGAGCAGGCGAATTTCAGTCTTTTTTTAAAAGATGCAATTCATTTGAGAGGCATGTATCTAGCCATTTGAAGCTTCCTCCTCTGTCTTTCTTTCCTCTCATTTCCTTGATCCCCCTTGCTGTGTGACCACGTGACATGCAGCCATTTGGTGAGAATCGAGAGAGATATTGGCAGTTTGGGAGCTGTTGTTCCTGCTTATGTATGCAAAGAACATAATTGCTAAGTGCATCATCTGTTGTAATTTGCACATCCACACACAGAATAGATCAGGGCAGTCTTCCCATAAGGATACAGTGCCTTTTTTTCCCTCTCTGCTTTTCTGGGCAGTAAAATATTAGGTCTTCTGGGTGTCATTGCAGCACAGGCTGAGCAAATGCCCTAGGAGGTGATCCCTGCCCCAAATAGCTTACGCTCTTAATATAGCTGCAGAGAACCAGGATGTGAAGCAGTATTTCTGTAACTCTCTTTCCTCACACACAAGTTTGAAATTACTTGAGAAATAATTTAGGCAGGTCTGCAGCAGGTATGAGAAGTTACCAATGCCAAATCCAGCATTACAAAACCACTCTGTAGTCACAGACACACCAAGTGGGAGCTTGTTCCCAAAGGTTGTCTAAGCAAGGGCCAACCATGGAAGAGTCAGTGAATACTGGTCTGGAAAGAAAACATAGCACCTGAAAAGAACAAGTAGCATCTGTGTAATAATAAGAGGGCAAAATATTGGGAAAATATAAAGAAATCTAGAGAGAATATCAGAGTGGCCAATATCCAGTTGGCCTCCCCATCAATTGTGTTGATTCTCACTGTCAAAGCCTTTTGACTTCTCATGATCTTCTGCAGCAGAAGCCAAGCCAGTATCTTCCTTAAAACCTTAAGATGCAGGTCAGACAAAGCCTTCACCTGAAAGTGCAAACTGCACAGACTTATTACACATCTCAGAAAACAGACTTGTGCTCTCTGATGACAGGGACAGGGGATTGTTGTTGTTCCATCTGACTCCCCTAAGTAAATATGCAGCCCATAGTGTGTCTTGAGTTCCTTTAATTTCTTCACCAAGCTGTACTTGCAGAAGATTCCCCAATTACCATTTAGGACCTTCAGCAATAGAACCTTATTGTCCAAAGACTTGTTTCAGTCTGTGGCAGACCCCACTGATGTTTATATTACGATCCTTTATTCCCTGGAACCTGATCATGTTGCCTCAGAGAGCCGCATCTCCTTCCCTGGTGCCTGGAGTGCTATGTCCTTTTAATCAGAGACTCAGAAGAGAAAATTTCCTCTCATGCAGGCAAGCTGGACTCCAGGACGGTTTGGATGGATGGAGATGAGAGATCTCTGAAGGCTGCTCTTAAAATATCAGGTTTATTATAGAGGGTGAAAGGCCTCGCTTGGAGTCGCCAGACGCGACACATGGCAAGGCCTGAGGGAGTGGGGGAAGGGAGAGGCTAGTGGTAGAGGGAGATACGAGGATGTTCCAGGAGAGGATGGAAGTTCCAAGAGGGTGGGAGTTCCAAGAGTGCGTCTGGCTCCTCAGGGACCCCTTATCAGGGGGCTTCAAGGTGGGCTGGAACAAGACTTGGGCCAATGGGGTCACAGATACCAGATGCTTCAGGGGAGGGTTACAGATGTGGGATGAACCATACATTGGGAGTGAGATAGAACATTCCATTTAACCTTTGAGCCTATGTGTAGGTAAGGGCAGTGTTCAACCAGGAGGGGGGATTGTCTTCATCCTAGCTGTACTATTGTTTTCTAGTTGTTCAGTAACTAAGGTTTGGTATCTCAAAATTTGTTACCATCTCAATCTCTGTATTTTCTAAATCTTTTGCCAGGCAATCATATTTATAAGGCTTTCTTGTTTCATCTTCCCCAACACTCTCAGACAGTGGTCTTTAAAACAGTAACACACCTTGTGCGAACACATGGAGGGCCCACTGATCCTCCACCAGTGTTGGAATGTCAGTTCCTTCCCGACCTAGCTCTTCTGCTTCGTGGAGCAGACAGCTGCACTAGTGGATGCTACTTTTGTGTAGCAGCACCAGAAATAGGGGAACAGGGGGCTACCAGTGAGCACCAGTCATTTTCCACACATGTGCTTTCAGGCTGTACTTTACACGTGCATGCAAAGTGCTCTTTCCCTCCAGATGCACCACGGGGACGTGGCCCCCGGGCAGAGCCACAGCCACTAGAGGGCATTCGAAGGACATCAGATCCGCAGGTGTCTGGGCTGGGGATGAGCCGGCCGTGCACGTGTGTCCCGCTGTGCCAAGCTGTGGCATGCAGTAGAAGTCTGATCTCAGTGCCTTTCTCGTTCTGCCTTCCTGAACTTGCCCCTGGGTACTCTGAGTTAGTGGTTTGCAGAAAGCATGGCATAGGTTCTTTCCACGGATGAACTGCTGCAAATGGGCAGCAGCTGAGGTGGACCAATGCTGCTAAATTAACCACTGAATAACTACACCTCCCTTGATTGCATCCTTCAAAATAGCTATGCATGTAGATATCAGACATAATTTTGTTCATCAGTTTTAATCAGCTGTCTGCTGATTTTTCTAGGCATTAAGTCAGAAGTCCATGATTTTGCTACCTTTTGCCATCTACTCTCTCTCAATGGAGAGAACTGTTCTCAAAGGCCAAACTTTAACAAAAGCATACACATACACTTTATACCAACCTCTTTCTAGTCCATTTCAGTAAACTGAGGAGTTGAATATGGCCTTCTGTATTCCAGATGAAGGCCAGGGCCTTCAAAACAAAATATTTGCAGTGACTTCATAACCATGTAGCTGTCTGCCATCCAAAGGGAATGACTGACACAGACCATATGAATCCTTTCAGTCAAGCTTAAAAAAACTCCCTCAATGTTCCTCTTTACTTCCTGTTTTTAATTTTTTTTTTCAAGAGATCATCAGTACAGAAGCAGCATGGCAATATATGCATTTGCACAGTGACTTTCTGCACAGATAAGTTCCCATGAGAAAAGTTTGCATTAAAGAGCTCTAGGTTGGTATTTCTGCCAACTGCTCCAAGTGTATTGGAGAAAAGGGATAGGGAGGACAAGGGTGAGCCTCCACTTGCAGTGGGGCAAGACATATCAGAATGAGTTTGCCTCGTCCTTGTCTATTGTCAGGGTTTTTTGCTGTCTGAGAATGACCAAGTGCTGCCTCAGTTTTTTCCCCATCAAATTGCTTGGCAAAACTTCAGATGCGCAGGAGCAGCCTTCTGAAAACAAGCAGGAGTCTTGCAAAGTGTAGAAGGAAAACCTAATGCTTTCCATAGACTTGAGAGAAAGGACACCAAGACAACATCAAGTAAGACAGGTCAAACTCTACAAAAGTGAAAAGGGAAACAGTCTGTCTATCCCTCAGACATTCGCAGGTCGAGTCAGGTGGATTTGTGAAGGGGATTGGACCTTTGGGCACAGGTCCAGAGTCTCAACCCCTATAACTGGCACAGGGGAACAACACCATGATTCATCACCATGTGCTGGAATGCAGCTACTGTGAGGTGGGAGTGGAAGTGATAGGCTGGATTTAGCTCAGGACACACATGTTTACAGTAGTATGAGCACCTGTTTGCTCTTGGAAGCAATCCTGA
Organism: Taeniopygia guttata; assembly: GCF_048771995.1. Lineage (NCBI taxonomy): Eukaryota > Metazoa > Chordata > Aves > Passeriformes > Estrildidae > Taeniopygia > Taeniopygia guttata. The sequence continues at coordinate 68,417,870 of NC_133063.1, read as the reverse complement.
TGAACATGTGAGATAGCATTAATGCTTTTGTGTTTCTCACTGGGGTTGCTACACCACCCTTCTGCATCCAGGATCTTGGACTGGGCTCATCAATCTTTATGGTCAAGGGAAGCACTTTTATACAAAGTCATGCCTTAAATCTCAGCAGTAACTCATAAGGCAGTGTAGAGAATATTTTTTATGCCAGTGGCAGGGGGAAGAAATGTTTCTTGGGGCACAGTAGCAGACCTGTGGGTAGAGCTCAAGGACCTTGATAATGTTATTCTGAGTCCATCATCCAGCTTTTTTACATACAAGTTGGGTTTTACAGGCATTGAGCTACCTGTCTCCATTAATGAATTAAGACCCAGCAAACCACAAACGGAACTAATTTGTATATTTATCCCTTAAGAAGAGAATTAAAAAACACACTTGTTCTGGGAATTGTGAATGATACATTCTGCCTGAAGGAAAACAAATTATCATTCCAGCAGGAAAATTCACATCTCCAGGGTTCTGAAAGCAATTCATGTTGACTCTCTTGTTTTAGTCTATGGGGGATTTGAGAGGAATGATTTGAGACAGGAGCAACGGAGAAAATCCTCTCCTTGTGTTCTCTTTTTCTTTTACATGACTGTCACACAACAGGTGATGCACAGGCTTCCTCAAAGTTATTGTGGTAAATGCAGATTACATTTCATACACAACAGACAGTTGCTGCAAACCTTGACTGCTACATTCTTTAATGATATACTGTTTTTAGGGAGGCACAGATGCCATTGCTGTTCAATAAGTAATAGATTATATATCTTTCTTCCCATAACATGAGGTGTTGTTTGAAAGGAAATCTGAACTAAATGAAGTAAATAAATAAACTAAATAAAGTTCCCAAAGGGAACAGAAGGCACTAAGTTATTTGGTTAAAACTGTTGCTGGTTTCAGGATGGCTTTGTCATCCTAGGTTACCTTGGTGACACACACGTGGGAGAAGAGTAGTGTGATACCAAAATCATGACTACCACAAGAATGTGGTATTTTCCTTGGACTCTCTGTAAATTCTTGAATCCACCTTCGAAGGCCATCTGATCAGATCTTGTACGAATTTGAGCTATTGCAAGTATACTCCAGAGGTTGTCTGAGGAGACAGTTCACATATGTCCACTGTTAGGCACTAAGAGAAGACATGAGCTTCACAGATCATGTTTCAACAGTGACTTTGCCAGTTGTCAAGGCTGCACAAGTACTGGATTTTAAAGTTGAAATTAGGTGTGGAACTGTCATGGTTTGACACTGGCACAATGCCAGTGCCCCCATGAAAATGCAATCTCTCAATTGAATGCTGTGAAACGCAATCGAGAACAGAGCAAAGCAGGCCCAAGCTCAATAACAAGAAAAAACTTTATTAAGCTACTACTACTATACTACTATAGAAGGAAAAAGAAAGAAAAAAAACCCACACACAAATATCAAAATGAAAACCTTTCAAAGCATTCCTCCTCCCACCACCCACCTCCAACAAACCACAGTGAGACACAACCTGGACCCAAGTCAGGTTTCCACCTTCCAGACAATTGATTCTCAGTCCATCAAGGGAGAGAGGAGTCCCTCCTGTGCCACAGACCCCCCAAGAAACACAGCTGCCACATCCTGTGGTTCCATGTCACCACATGGCACCGCCCAGAGAAATAAGTTTGCCAATGGTGACCCTCTCCTTTCCATGCACAGTGCTCTCACCACCAATGCATGGATGGACAGACTGCTTTTAGGATTTTTCCTTTCAAGGATGCCCTGCCAAGAGGGGAAAAACAACAGTTCAGTTTTTCATTTTTGGGACCACAGTCCCCCCCCCATTTTCCCCTGGGGCCGAGGATCCAAGAACAGAGATCATCTTCTCTTCTTCCTCTCTGAAGACAGGGGGCACCACCACAAACCTCCCTAACTTTTCTCTGTTCGCTCCACTTCTATCTTTTCCCAGCTGAAGCAGGTCTCTTGGGCTCACCAGCATCCTCCTAAAATACAGTCTCTCTTGGAGGAGAAGATCAGTTCAGTCTGTGGCTAACAAGAAAAAGTCCAGCCAAAAGCCACTCCGTCATCTCCTCCCACCTAGAATTTTTCCTTCCAACATCCCAGGTCCCAGGCTGTCTCTCTTCCTCTCTTTCAAACCGAGGAAGAGAAAAATTTCACAAAAATTTTACAGTTTTCATTTCTCAGGAAGGGTTAAAAGTCCCAACTCCCAGAGATGGCTCACTGCCCAGGCTCCAGCTCCCACAGGCAGCTGGGCACCTTGCAGCCCCCACGCTCTTCTCCTTCCCCGCGGTGAACTGCTGACAAAACCACCGCCGTCTCTTTTTCTCTCTTGGGAGAGAGACTCCGGAGGGGAACAAGGACATCCCAGATTTCTCCACCCTTCCATCTGCAGGGGGCCAGCCCGGTTCCAGTCCCTCCACCCTTGGGCCTACCTCCGAAGGCCACATGGCTTTTCCCTCCCCCACCCAGCTCATCGCTGGGCAGGGGAGAGTCCTGCACTCCACGCTGACCGGAACCAAAGACAGTGCGTTCTCCTGGGAATTCTGCTTTTAACCCCTCTGTGTTCTCAGAGGCGTGTCCACCTTCCATTGGTCAATGTCCAAATTGACCTCTTCCTTCTGGAAAAATTCTTTTTCCGTGTCAAACCACAACAGGAACCTTAAAATACCACCTTTGTGGAGTCTTGGCTTCTGGCATGTGAGTCTTTCCTTGGCGATGTTATGTGGTCAGCACTGCCATATCCTGGTGGAGTCAGTGTGAACAGGTTATGTTTGCAACATCAGGGAGGAAAGGAACAAAGCAGAAACATACTTTCAGTATTAGGTGAAAAAAAATTTCCTGTATTTAAAAGGTGTATTTCTTCTCTTATATTAGTACAAGTGTGGGAAAATCTGGGATACAGAACTTTCAAATAAAAACATTGTAAGATTAGGTTCTGCAGGAATGGATTTTGTATATCAAATTTTAGTCTTCTGCATAAATGGCATAAGTTATCATTATTGCAGTGGAGATACGGCAAAGTAAATCTAGTGGATGTATAGAAATTCTAATTCTTGGGAATGCATCAGGATTACATCAAGACAAATAAAGGCTGAAGGTGAACTTTAGTCAGACAGTAAATACAAATTAAAAATACTGTACACAGACTTATGAATAAACACACAGAAGCTTGAGGAATTTCTTAAGACAAAACATCTTGCTGACCTGTATTTGCAGGGAGCCCTATTCTCCTTGTGGTACAAGACAAGGTTCAGTTATGGGCACTTATCAAAGAATTTATTAGTATTTGTGTATTTGTTCTAAAGCCCTTACTAACACTAGTTGAGATGCCTGTATAGGGGTACATCCCAATAAAAAAAACTAAACAAAAATGAACATTCCTTAATTTCATTTTTTTCCTTTGATGGTAATATTTGCTGTCATAACATTAATATGTACGCTTTGAGAATCAAAATGCAACACATAGCCCTGAACATTGTCATCTTCTTCGTAAAAACACAGGGCAATGTTTGGAGATATTTATGTTTGCTGACAATATATCTAGTTTCCTACGTGTAGATGTAGTAGCTACTTGTAGATTTTAAAACATGCTAAGCAGCTGTGACTATATGGGGCTAATGCCTCATCAAAATCTGTAGCCTTCTCCACTCTCTTCATTCAGAGTGGTGGGAGAAAGGGCTGTGCTCTACTTTCTGTGCAGCCAAGGATCTCTCAGGGACACCTCTTGGTGAGTGGAGCATGCCTCAAGAAGGCACAAAAGTATGAAGAATAGAGCAGCTACTGACTTTGATGGGCTTCCTCTTGTTAATTCCTCCTAATCCCATCTTGCAAACTAGTATTTGGAGTAGGTAAGCAACTTTATGTGGGGATTTTTGTGCCTCTCAAAAAGAGACTTAATTATACAGAATAATGTTTTTGCTAAGCAATGGGACAAGATCTCAAATACACTTTTGCCACCACATATTTTCAATATTGTAATCACAAGAATCTTTCTGTGAAGGATAAATTGGAGACAAAGTAACATACTAAGAAGACCACTATTTTTTGATATCTCCCTCACGCAAACAAATAATAATTAATAACATTAATTGAGCAGATTCTAGGGCATCTGGCCAAGGAAAGTATTTGTCTTATGCTGTACACCTTCTGTTGCACTCTGCAAACACAAGCTGCTAGAATGACCTCAGCACTTCTTTTGCTTTTATTCAAAGTCATTGAGATGTTTATGATTCAGTTTCCTCCCTATCTCAGCAGTAAATATCTAAGGCAAAGACCTGTAAATCTGCCATTCAAGCAGCAAAAACAACAACATGCCAATCCAATAAATGACTCCCTCACAGTGTTTTCATTACACAGAGAAGACTTTCTGTGTTCTGTCCAAGAACACCATCCTGCAAAGTTTGCTTTATAGTAAACAAGGGAGGTCCAGCAGAGATGGGCAGCAGATCAGAGGAGAGACAATGTCATGTAGACTAAAGCAGGGTGAAAAAGAAAAGAAGGCGTAATTATTGTTTAGCATGTTCTTAAATTATCCAGTGATTCTGTTAAATTCACTTTCCTACACAGATTACATTTTTTTTGGAAGTGGCCTTTTGAGATTGTATTCACTAATACCTAGATATTTAGCATTCTGTGAATGGTTTGATATTATTTCCTGCTTTCTGAGTAAGAAAATGAATTATTTTCCTGTATTTTTTTTGCTGCTAATCCACTAGAAAGGTATCACTTTCAACCAACAGACAGTTGAAGCAAATTATTCATGGGAAAATCTTGAATTTATATATGGCTACAAAGTGTATTTCAAAACCTTATGAACAAAAAAATCTGTCAGAATGTAAACTAGTGCATTCATCATTTACAAATTGAAGACTGCTTCAAACTCACTGAGTAGTTTGCTCATTATAATTTGTTCAACTTCAAAGTATGTGATAAAGTAGTAAGGAAAACAATTTTGAAATGTCTTTTTCAATGCCCAGTGTCCCATTTATACATCTGCTGATTAATAAGCGCAGAGAAAAGATGGTGTTAAAAAATAATTCTGCTTCACTATTGCTACTTTTCTTTTGAGAGCTAACATAGATGTGATCAGCATTTTTCTTTCCCTATAAAGGTAGATTATCAACATTTCTTTATTACTTAGGAATAAAGATAAAACACCTTCAAACAAACAAACAAACAAAAAAAACCCCAAGAAAACCAAACTAACCCAAACAAAAAAAAAAAAACAACACAACAGCCCCCCAAAAACACAACAAAAAACCTCTACAACACCAAAATCAAACAGGCCTCACACAAAAAACCAACACACACACATTTAAGAAAAAAAAAAAAGCAACTAAATAAAAGACAAAGAAAGGCAAAGAAGAAACCCAGAAATCAAAAACTAAAATCAGATTGGCTCAAACAGTTTCAACTTATCCTGAGCACATATCTCTGGGCTCAGCCTGTTGCACAGGCATCCATGCATTTTTCTCCTTCAGAATAAAAGCCATTTTCAGTGATGGCAGGATGTTATATAAACAGTTTCTTACCTAACTCAGGGAAAAAAAATAGGAAGAAGAGGAGAAAACCAGGATGATTTTATCTGGTTGTTGTATTTCTCTGTATAGGTGGCTAGATTTTAAAAAACTGAGTCACTTTCTTCAGTAGGTATGTTTTAGAGCTGATGCCAGGAAGGGAATAAAAAGTTGTTAGACAGAGAAATGGAGAGAAGGTCAGAGCCTCTCCTCTTCAGTGGAAGAATGTGGAAAGAGAACAAAGCAGGAGGATTCCAGAGAAGAGCTGTATGAACCTTGGAACAAGACGAAATGGCAAAAGTCTTGAAAATAAGAAAAACAGAATTCAGCACTTTCTGCGCATAGGAAATAATGTTAAAATGTTAATTTCAATGCAGAAAATAATGTTAAAAGGAACAATCAGCTGAGGAAGCTGAAACCTAGGGGTTTCAGAGAGGGTTCAGTGTTGGAAGTATAAGAAGATAAGAGGGGAAGAAAAGAGAGGAAAAGTCTCAAACCCAAGGAAAGTCAAAGCACTGCAGGAAGACAGAAGGAGGAGGTCAGCTCTGTCTCTGTTCTTCTGCACAGCGAGGGCTTGGCACACATGTGTGCCTGCACGAGGAGAAGGGCAGAGCAGTGCACAGTGTGACTGCATTGTGGCTCACTGAAAAGAGAGCTTACCACAAGAAAGAGAAAAGACACAATAAAGTGATTTAGCACCAGCTGTGCTTACTATGTTTTAAATGCTTTTTTTTTCCCTTGTGTTGTACAAACAAGCCTGATTTTGAGCAGGATATTGCCCTTTCATTACCTTCCCTGTAGCTGATGTTCTTGTCAGCATCTCCTGCCATAAAATACAGACCTCTTGTAATGAAGCTGCAGTGCACTAACTTTCAGAGACAGCGGGAAGAACAACCCTTTGATAACTGTGAGGCCCTCTGCTGCAAGAGTGGGAATAAAAGCCTTCAGAAAGGGATGGCCTGGCTGATCCTTATTAAGGTGCTTAGTATATTTTGTCAAGAAACACTGCAGAATCACAAACTAACACACAGGCAAAGCACAAGGCCCAAGGAATAATAGGAAGCCAGTGGTGACTGCTCTTTTCTAGCTTCAAACTACCTTGCTGATTGCAGCATGGTAATAATAGTGTTTTGCAGGCAGCTGTGCTCCTTCGTAATGCACTGTGTGGGAGCAAGGAAAAATTAAGGAACACAGGGCTGGTGCCCAGCTTCCTCTCCAGCAGCACATGGCCCCAGAGAGAGGCAATGCTGCCCAAGGCAGGAATAAGCACCATCTCCATTTTCTTTATTGCTACTTGAAAGATCAATTCTAAGAAAACCAAAAAATGTCAGATTTTTAAAAGTGTGCATTCCAGCTGTATGAAAATATACCAACAAAGTCACAGTAACAGTTTGTTCCTGTCTATATCTACCTATTGCAAACTCCATTACCCTGCTATGTCACAGGACTTAGAAAACTATTTCTGCAGACCTGATTTAAGAGCTGTCTGTGGAAAAATTATCTAAGATGTCTATCTCAGATACCTGGAAAACCTTAAGACACCTTTATTTTAGAGAGCTGTAATTAGCTAGTACACCAGGAATATGATTCAATTACACATCTATTGCAGAAGCAGAGCCAAAAAACCCCACAACAAACTGTGCAAGTCTTTGCATTTCTGTAACTGCAGAAAACTGGGCAGTCCAGTAACCTTGCCAAGCTGTTAGCCGTCAAGAACTTTATTCAGCGTGCCATGTGTCTGTTCCCCACAGCCAGGCACTACAAAGGAGGTCAGGACAGGGGTTCCTTCAGGCATGTGGTGGAGCTGTGTGCATCAAACGCAATACTGAAAATGTGGCTTGAAGCAAGAGTAAAATGTGGTATCTTTAGAGCAGTGTTATTTCATAGAAATACTGCCTTGTCTAAGTATGCTCAATAGCCAGCCAGCTCACCACAAAATAGGAGAAGGGGAGTTGGGCTAACACAGAACAGGCATGGATTTGCCTCTGAGGGTACTCCAGCAATCCAAACCATGGGAGCATAGCACTGGAGGCAGAGGGGCAACAGCAGCCTCAGTCAAGTGGGCAGCCTGAGTCATGCCAGGTGAGTTCTGTGGAGAGCCTGGTGCTCTTTATGGATGGAGCCTTAAGCCAGCAGCCCAGCAGCCGAGGAATGTACTTTCTGACCAAATGTGTAAAGCCTGTGTCTATGCATTCCCTGAGAACCTTATAAAGAGGACATGATTTCTGGTGCCAGTGCCATTCATTTAGCTGTCCCAGAGTGAGGGAGGCAAGAATTTCTTCAGAGAGTTATGATGATGCTCAACATCACCATATGTAAACTTGATTAAAATCCTGCTGTCCTATTAGCCCATTTTTACTTAGCCTTTCCTCAGCTGGATTCCCAAACACTAAGCAAAATGGACTTCAGGTTCTAACTCGGGGAATTTATTTTCTGCCGACACAAACAGGAGAGAATGTTCTGCTCTGAGAATCTGAAAAGGATTTGTAAAGTACGTCCACAAAAGAAGTTTCCTCTGGAACCCTCATTTCCTGGCTGCAGTATGCCTGTCACATTTCCACTGATTCATTGTTCAGCTTCAGGAAACAAAACAGCTCTCAGTCCCTCTGCTGAAGTTTGCTCCTTTTTTAGCATAGCTTGTGATAAAATCCTAACTGCGCTGTCTTGGATATTCACTGCATCCTTGTTAAACAAGGGGGAATACTTGATGCATAAATTATCCTGTGCTTAATTTTGCATGTCATATAATTTTAGAGCATTTAGAAATGCTGGACTTAGCGAGCATTTATCCTCACAGCTGTGGCAGTTTTAGTCTTGACTTGCTTGCTAAGGATACAACACTGAGTTTCCATTGTAAGCAATGCCCTCAGTGCTGAGGGACAACAGAAACCTTTAAGGCATAAACTCTCTCACCAAGCAGCGTTCATCTTTCTGCAAACAACAGTCATGTACATCATGTTCTGCTCAAATGCCTGCACTGACCATGACCACTGTGAACAGACTCCAGCCCTCCAGTCCATAAGCAAAGCTAAAGAAGCATGGGAGTCAACCAGTCATTCAGCAGTCACACAGTTTGCTGTTTCCAAGTGTGTCTTTCCCTCTGCCTGGTTTTGCAGGCTCCCAAAACAGCGCAGCAGGAGACAGAATGTTTTTCAAACCTGCTTGCTACAGTGGGCTGTGTCTCCAACACCAACCAATGCACTTCAGTATATTAAACTGGAAACAGCTGCAGCAGGCATAAACAGTGTCAAACCCTGGTGAGTTTTAGGTCAGCTGCAAGGTTGTAGGCAGTCCTGCCCACTGCAAGATTTCAAACATTCCCACAGGCCACGATAGGAAGCCTTCACCTCACCTTATCTAACCTTGACAAATCAAAGTATCATGAGTTCTCATATAAATTCCTGATGGAGACAGGCAGTGGACTTCAGTTTCTGAAGCATCATTATCTGGATAGAGCCATAGTTAAAAGGAAGTTTAAAAAATTATTAAAAAATCTTGTTCTGTTTTTCCCAAACAGCAGAAACTCCCTCATTAGCTAAAGGATGTCACATTAAGTAGAGAAGAGATGTAAATAATCATGCTTTTCCTTAGGTATACTAACAAAAGGCAGTAGCCTTATGGTTCCCCTAGCATCTATGTTATATGCTGTACTGTGAAATAATCTACTTATATATTACTCTTCATCTGTCAGTAGTGAAAGTGCTTTTGAGAAGGCAGTGAGCCACTCATTCAAGATTTGATAACTGAAGATACCCCTCGACATGTTGAAGCAAAACAGAACCAAACAATCTCATTAGGCAAGAGAACCAGCAAGCAGGCTCTGTGTGTAAACAAAATTCTCACAAGAAAACACAATGACCATCATGACAGATTTGCAATCTTAAATGGACTATGATACTTGGTCAGAGCATGTGAGCTTAAAGGAAACCGAGTGAGGCGCCTGCTTTGGAGCTCTGAAGTTTTTTTCAAGTCATGAAATAACTCCCCTCTTGTCTTCATTTTTGTCTTCTTTCCAGATAAAAGACACAACTCCAGGTTTAGTAGCAACTGAAACTTTTTCTGTTGAAGAATTCCAGGAAAAGAATCATGCCTGAAAATGACCATTTCATTATTTGTGAAGTAAAGCAGCTGAGAAATGCTTTGAGAAAGGATATCCCAAGGTTAAAATGAAGGAAATGGTTCTTCACCTGCTCTTGCAACTTACGTCTCTTCCATGATTAAACTTGCAATATCTGCTCTCTGCCTCTCTGTGGCTGCTTCCATCTGTGTAATTGGGCTGGGGTCACTACTCTAAAATCTGCAGCTGTCCTCAACCTTTCCTTTGCATATTCATTTGTCAGACCAACAGTTTTCCACCAGAAGGGTCTTGTGGCAGTAGGAGAGTCGCTGCGAGAGTATTTGACCACCTGCCCTAAATCAGCCATTTCTTATTTTAGCTAGGGAAAGTCAACTAACTGGTAATTCTCCCCTCTGTTAATCAGTGATCAATGCCTCAGCACATTTCCCAAAACACTGTTTTTCATCTAACATGGTAAGCATCTAAATTTAGCTCCTGGTCTGAGCAGTACTTGAGAAAATAGCTCTGTCACAGAAGTCTACTCTGAAGACTGAAGTGCCCAAGTTCCCACAGTGCAGTAATCCTCATGCCTATTAACCTCTACTTCAGCCTGCTCTTGGAGACACAGTCCAGGAGCATGCAACTTACAGAAATGTCTGCCATGTTTCCCAGATGAAGAAGTGTTCATGAGGAAACGTCCCATTGTCTTGCCCTTGTGGGGATAAAGTCAATGACTAATGTGCATAGCAGGGTCTTAGAGGTTTCTGGAACTCATAGAATAACAAAGAACAATAAGTGTGTACAAAACAATTTGAAGTGAAAAAAAATGAATTTTCTTTCATCCTTCAGAAGCAGTTGACTTTTAAGTCTGCTACACTTACAGCCACATAGTTTCTTTAGAACTATGGGGTGAAAATTCAGGTACGTTCAACTAAGAGACTATTAACGATTTTGTGTGTCACATTTGAATTAATGGCTGAGATGTCATTCTCAGAGAAGTGCTCAGTATGGAAATGTGATTTCTGGGAATGCAAATAGCTCACACAGGTTTTTTGGCAACGATAAACAAATGGATGTTTGCACAGGTGTAATTAAGCACAGAAGAGGCAAACCTCTGCACAGAACTGATTTACAGTCAAATTCATCAGCCTTGAAAATCCAGATTATATTGCATGTTTCTGTGTTATCAAACTGGTGTTTCAATTTATTGAATTACCAGATCTTCTGAATGATGTAAATTAGATGACAACTTTGGAAATAAGGTGAAATTGGTTTAAACTCTGACAATGTCAGTGGAGGGGACAGGGGGTGGGCAGGACAATGTGTGAGTAGAGCCTTATTGCAAGGACATGAAGTCCATCTTCCCAAACACAAACATAAAGCACTGCAAGCCATGGAAATAATTTAATAGAAGGTAGTATCTACCTTCATGGCAGTGTGTCTTTTCCAAACAGTGCACCAATAGACAAAGAATATTTTTACTTTGAAGAATTTGCTCTTGCAATAGAGAACTAAAAACAAAACACCATTTTGTACATAGGTAAAATGTTTGGGGATGTTATGTAGAATGTGGGACTCATCATAAAAGTTTCAACAAACCTAACTCTGATATTGCTAATGCAAAACTTCAATCCCTAAAATCAGAGTCATTGTTCAAACAAGATTTCCTGCAACTCTAAAAGGCTTACTAAATCTCATAACAGAAACAGATTATTCCAGTTCTTCATTCCTCCCTTACATCAATCAGCGCAATCTGAATTCAAGAAATTTCTGGAAATTTAGAAAGTTGTGAAATAATTTAAATGTTACTTGATAAATTTTCTGTTTTCCTTATGATTGCTACATACTCAAAATTGTGACAACCAGCAGATGTCTCTGCAGCCACTGATCAGTGCTGCACACATGAGGAAAAGAGGAAGAATTTAATGAGTGAGCGCTCACTTTAAGATTGACTTCCAGAAATGTCAAACCTACACAGCAAATTCCAGAAGAGCAAAGAGTGACAGCATGATAGCAGCACTCCCTAAGAAGGAATCAGCATCTTACTTGGTTTTACAAATAACAACATGAGTACCTTAGAACTGTCTGTTTACAGAGTGGTTTATCAAGAATAAAAAGTTTCTAAATTTGGTGTCTTTGCTTCAAAAAGGCCTTGTTCTCAAAAAGGGCAAGCTTGCCATCCCTGGAGCTAAGCTGTACCTGTTGTCCTTGTCCTCCCACAGGAGAAAATGACTGCCACAAATATCCCTTGCTCTACTCCAACTCAGGGCATGCAGTTCCAGGGTTTCCTTTGTTAATGTATAAACAGAAACATGTGAAAAAAAATAGTATTTACCCTACCAAAACAAGACACCCTGCTGTACATCAAATTCCCTCTGTGGGAGAGGATAAGCTGGAAAATGAGGCAGATGATAGTTATGAGTCACAGTATTTAATGTGCTGTGGTAAGGCACTTGAATGTTATGACTGTGAGAGCAATAGAAGAAGCTATTTGATAACAAAGCACATATTTTCTACCACTGTGAATGATTTGTAAGCCCACTGAGCTGCTGACTTGCAGCCTAGTGTCTCCTGGTGGAGTCATCTTTATTGAACCCTGCTGGTACTAAAGATTTCTGGACAGGTAGATTTGTGTAGCATTTCTATCTTGTACAGAGGCAGTCCCTCTTGCCACAAAGTCACAGTTACCTTTTGGCTTGAGACAACTGAGGAAAACCTCAGGGCGCACAGCAGAAAGATGGAAGTTTTCTAAGCCACTTTTTTTCTTCCTGAACTCTGAGTGGCCCAGAATTAAGTGTAACTTGCCACTGACTTCAGTAGACCCTGCTTGCAGACCACTGTAAAATGAGCACCTCTTACCTCCTCACAGGCGGCGTGAAAAAAATGCTGAAGATGTAGAGAGGCTCTTTGGTGTGAATGCAATTGTTGCATGTCTGTCAGGCTGCATCAGTGCTGTGGGTGTCAGGGAGCACAGACTAGGGCTGCATGCTGAGAAAGGAGCCCTTCCTCTGGATGCTGTGTCCCCTGTGGACAAGGTACAGTCCTTGCTTTAGCAGCACTCTCTGGCAGTAACATCTGCATACATACACATACCACTTTATGGAAAATACTAACACTCTCTTTATTCAGTTGTCAGATTACAATATATGTGTAGGGCACAGTTTATCTTCTCCAGATCTTCTAATTATTGAAATTCAAGAACCCCATTTCTTTCAGGTAATGAAATAGAAAAATCCTACTGGCATTATGGTTCTTGGATGAAGACCTATAACAAATGTGATCCTTCTCCTTTCCCTTCCAAGTAAGGTGGTGGGCCATTCAGTTTGCAGAAGAAGAAAGACCAGATGGTGGTAAATGTCTTTACTATATGACATATGTTTGTATGAAAGATTTTTATTTTTCTTATTCTTTGATTTTCGTGAATTACATTTTATTCCCCTCTGTTTTAAAGAAATTGAGTAGCAAGATTTGTATTTAATAAAAAGCCTGTAGTTCATGCATGTGATTCACTATTTAACCACTATTTAATAAAAAGCCTGTAGTTCATGCATGTGATTCATGATGTATGATGTTGCCACAGGAAAAGTAGCTAGCGTTGTTACAGACTGTCATCTTAATTATGAAAATTTTTTATTTAAATATAGAGCTGAGCATACAAAATACAGCACAAGGCCATCTGTTAGTTTTCCATCTGGACTCATTTGCAAAATACTCTCTGTTTCCCTCCTGAACACTACTTTTAATCTTCCTTGGGAAAATGTATGACTAATCTATGGCACACAAGAGATAGCTATTTGAATGCCAATTTTAATAGAAGTGGCTATGTAGTTCAAAGTAGTAGCAAAATATATTTATTTTGTTTTGCATGCAGGTGTAAAACTCACATGATTTCTAGACACACAAACAAATTTTTTCCTATCCCACTGTTTTTAACTAGCAAAAAGTGAAAGTCTTCAAGATTTCTGATTTAATGGAAAAGTTACAAATGAGGATGAACAGTTAGCATTTTGAAGTGCCTGACCAGGACTTTTGCAGTGATTCTGAAGTGGCTTGTATTTCTTTCTTGCTCAGTCTGAAACATCCCCAGAGTCCTGATTTCTGAAGAAGAACACTCAAATTATACTTACCATAAGTATCTGAGCTGAATATTGTAGTATTAGTGTAAACCCTACTCATTTGGTCCAAACTCATGTTCCCCAGACCAGTAAAAGTGTGGGCGATGGGTCTGGCCATACCTCAGAGCATCAGTTGCAGGGAGCCCACTGGAAGCCCTCTGGAAAACACATGCATGGGTTTTCATGTACAATGAAATACTGATTTCATTGTACCCTCTGAGGCCATCTGTGGGTCACCACCAGTGTCCTCCAGAGCCACCAACAATGGGCTGCTGGGAGTTGTGTCCTGTTTTCTCTCTCCACTCTGTATCATAGAGCAGTGAAAACCTCATTCCCTGGAGGCTATTCTCTAGTCATTCTTCTACATCTCTGAGTCAGGTATCCTGAAGTACCTTCTCAGGTGCTCCTCCCTCCCCTAACATGTCATCTTTGGCCAAACTCTACTTCACAGTTGCAATAGTGGAAAGCAAAAAGGGGCTTATTTCAAGGGTTTATGATTTGAAGGGTAATTATTCAGTAGTATCTTACTCTCCTCTTCCCCTTTCTTTATTTTTCAGAGAACAGAAAAATGTTTTTAGACACCTCTGCTTGATTTAATTCTTTATAAAAAGGCAAAGGCTAATTTCTCCTGACTAACTTGCATGCAAAGTTCTGAAGAAGTTCTTTGCTGGGTAATGTTAAGTCATCTTTGGGATTTTGGTTTGTTGGCTTTGGTGTTTTTTGGTGGGGTTTTTTTGTTTGTTTGTTTTTGGTTTTGTTGGGGTTTTTTGGGGGGTTTTTTTGTTTGTTTATTTTTGGTTTTGGTTTTTTTTTTGGTGAGCAAACAAATTGTGTTCTAGAAAACACATAAAAATAAAGAACTGGAATAAATTGCTAGGCTCCCTGGCATTGCTTCTTCAGGCTGTCGAGTATCTCATTGCTCTTCCCTGTCTGTCTTTCTGCCATCACTATGGCAGGATGTTTTAAGTTCTCTGCTACAAAGACTGTCATTTTTTTCTTTCTCAGTTTTCAATACTATGCGTAAATGCACTGTTGCAATATGAAGCTTGCACGTGCAGTTACAATACAGCCTTCCCCTACACCCCAAACCTGAAAAAATGTGGTCCCTGACTACTGTTTGTGAAATGGAAGATACTTGTAAAGTTGCAGCGGTCCATATGCAGAATCCTTAACTTTAATACTGGCAAGACCTGAAAACTCCATGCCGCAAACCAGTTTTTATTTTGCGTTAGTAAGAACAAAATGACACTCTAAACTACCAACTGTCTCTTTAATGTCTTCCTGTCAAAGATGAAAAAACTGCCTTATCTCAGAATGTTGTATACATTTACAATGAAACAGAGAAAATTGGAACAGATGCAGAAGGTACAAAAAATGCATTAGTACTGAGTAAAATGACTATAATGCAAACATTAGTAGGTATTTACTAACAATTTAATTAACTTCCCCCCACCCATGCCACCTCAGTTTTAATTGTTTCAATAACATACGGCAACCGTAGAGTGCCTTTTGTAAGCATTCCCCCCCTCACAAATATTTGCATACTTATGGCTAGATGTGGCTCAGGAACTGAAGAACACTCTGTGGCACACAGTAGGCATATGTGGCTCCACAGGTGGAGCCAAGGTGACAAACTTTGGGCTATGTAGTGTTCCCATTCAATGTGCTTCAGAGCCCTTCATGTAGCATCAGGCTTTGGTCCCTGCTGTCTCCTGTGTGCTGGTGATGGTCCTGCCCTTTGCTCAGTCACCCATTTTCACTTGTGTGACAGCCAGAATTAGACCCACTGCTTGGTACCAGGACAATCTGAAGGCACTGCTGTGCCTTGTAAGAACCGGCCTCCTGGAGGGACACGATTTGCTCTGTAGGACTTAGCCACCACTGGGAGTTGCAGACATAGTTAATACTTCTCCTGAAGTTTCCCCTCTTAGTTTCTGAGGAGAAAATAGAACAACATTAAACAGGACTCTTCAGTGCTCACTGGTAGGGAAACTTACTCTTGAACTTTTCAAGATCCCTCTTGCTGAGCCAACATCAGCACTTACTCTTCCTTGCTAAGTCAATGGAGCTACCAGGAGTCCAGTCACTATTTTCTGCTGCATCTGAGATGCAGACAGAAGAAAGCTGTCCCATCCTAACAGTAACCTCAAGGGTGTTATGCATGATGTTTGCAGAAGAAAACCAAAATGCAGTGCGGCAAAACAAGGAAAGGAAAGGTAAGGCAAGGCAAATAAAAGATCCTAGCTTTGGTAGAAACCTCTCCTTTCTTTTTGTTGCCCAGGAGGGAAATCTTCCACACAAGGAAGTCTTGTGTCTAATTTAATACTCTAGATGTGACACTCAGCCTCTGAGTTAGTATGAGGTCAAAGGAAAAAATGCCACAATTAACGTTTCTCAGTAGACCAGGACTGGTCCAAGTTAGTCTGTCTGTATGAGTTCAAAGGAAGTGATTTTAAGATCTAAGTTAAGGTTTAAGATTAAACTCTGTTTCACAGATACGTAATAAAATTTATGTACCATGAATGTGCAGATCAGTCTGTAATAGGCACAAGTTTCAGGGTTCAATGTGTCCTGTAGTAAGTAAGTAAAACTTCCACAGTCCTTATGGTTAAGTAGAAATGACCCAGTTTTCAGAAATGCTAGACACCCACTTTTTTGTCAGCTCTCATGAGATTTGCAGATGCTCCAGACTTCTTAAAATCCCCTTACGCTCACTGATACAACTAGCGCATCACATACCTATAAGTGAATTCTTTGGCAAACAATCTGCTCTGGGGTTTGTCTTCTAGTTTGTTGTTACTTTAGCCTTGGGGCTGTTTACTTGCATAAAAATGGCTACTCCTTCCAACAGGATTTTTTGGAATCTGTTCTGGAAATCTCTTTGCATTTAGAGTCAGACTCTTAAATGTTTTTAAAATGCTTTAGAAAGTTGCACTTAAGAAAAGTCAGATGGCAGATTTATGGAACGATTTTTTTCCCATTTATCTTGCCAGGTTAAAGGAAAATCTTCCATGGCAACATAGCAGCAATCACCCATCCATTAACAAAAATCCTTGATTTATTTTTGTCATTGTAGGAGGTCTAATTTAATTTCTTTTATCATTATGCCTATTTCACACACTTTACTACTCAACATTGTTTTATTTTCAGTCATTTAGGTTGCTTATAAATATACATTTTTCAGTGCCAAGTGAATTATCAGCCCATTATTAACTTTATACAGCCTGAAATGGCAGTCTCTCTCTTTCTTGGATTGTGTGCATATTATCACTTTCTGGGATATGTGTAATCCCTATCTAGAGAATTAAAAACTAGGATGTTTATTTTTTGCTTTTTTTTTTTTTTTTTTTTTGAAGAACTTTTGTTAAATAGAAGTGCTTTGTATATAGGAAGAGGCATTTCTGGAAAAACATTGTGCAGGTGGGGGTCTTGTATTTTAATGATGCTCCATTTGAAATTTAATCTTGAAATTATTTGAATAGCAGTTTAAACAGTGACTCTTTGAAATTGCTACAGGTGATTTAGTGGCATTCGTTCTTAGTGGTAAAGATCTCATACACTTAATGAGATTTTCCTTTGAAATTAAAGGCATCAGATATTTGACAGAGACTTCTTTTAAAAACCACAGTGTTACGTATATTATGTGTGTCTGACATTTTTCACAGATATGGTGACCAACAATGTTCATTCTTGTCCTTATAGGTTAGAACCTGCAGGCTTGTATATATAACTTTTAAGTCTTCATGGCAAAATCAATACGCAGTAAGGGCTTTCTTGTGTTCTAGTCTTTTCCACACTCATCTTAGCCATTACATAGTATTTCAATATACAAAACCGATGGCAGGTTTCATCCTATATGTAAAGCCTTGCAGATCCAGCATTTAGGGGGATGTGTTGCTAGGAAGTGAACTAAAACAAATTTTGTCCTTCAGAGTACAAGGAAGAATTGTGAGGATTGTCTAAATCCATTGTTCATATTGTTATTATTTAAAAGGTATCCCATGACTGTCATTACTAGTGAACAATGTTGCTTCATCATCATGAGGTATATCAGAGAAAACACCACATAGGACAAACTAATTTCAATCTAGCGTTGCTGTGTGGGTTTTTTTCTTAGGAATCACATATGCTGACAACTACTGCTTGATTTGTCTTGAAGAAAGACAGAATAAAATTGTGTGGCAGCATCCTCTTCAATACCTTTAGGCATGATCCCTGACGTTTTGCTCCGTAGCATGTGTGTAACAGGATGTGGGACCAAGTGAGGTATTTAATCTCTGGGTCAAAGAGCCTCATCAAAGATAACTTCAGATTGCACCTGCTTAGACATATCACAGGGCTGCATGGCCCTGGGTGTGAATCTAAGACCTGGGTTAGCATTTTCTTGCACTTCTTCTTTAGCAAGAAGATTTTTTTTTCTTCTTTAATCTCTCAGTTTCCCTTAGCTGTAGTTCTGAAGATTATTCTTCTCCCAGCCAGAATCTGAGTCTGTATTTAAGATCTTCTTTACATTAACAGTCTTGTATTAAATTATTCTCTATTGCAACATTCTGATTTATCTATAGATCTGTATTTTTTTAAACCATTGCTTTTTACAGCATTCTAATTTATATAGTCATTGGTTTTGACTGTCAAAACATTTTGTTTTAATTACTGTGTATTGAGCTTCAAGGTATAAAACTGTCATATTAACCTGAGTATCTGCCTAAATGTGGGGGGCTGTGTGTGTTATCACTCAACAATTGCTGGTGGGCAGTTAGCAAACTCTTGTCTAGGATGTCTGTTCAGCTGCTGCAGAACAGCACTGATAGGAGGAACCACTGATTAGTTGTCAAACTGAGTGCAGGTATGACCTTGATTCTGAACGACACAGCAGATTATTCAGATTGCCCAACCCCTCAGCAAAGTAGTGTGCACAGCCAACTTTACTTCAGTCAGTAACATACAAAGTGCTCATTTCACAGGGCACCTCAGACAAAAGATTTCTTCTGTCTTCTAAGAGAAAAAGTGACATCATTTATTGTCTTGGGTGGTCAGCAGACAGGTGACTCCTTGTTAGTCCTTAGGCATTGTTTTGTGTTTGGCCTTTTCAACAAGGATAAGCCTATTTACGAGTACAGGGATTGGAGTCTGTCTTCTCCTGCCTGGGATAGGAGGAACACTGCAGTGCCTGTGACTGCACACTGGAACAGGGCACTGTGAGTGGTCAGTTTTGCCTTTTCTTCCTGGCTGAGGGTCTGGACCAAGGCCATCAGAGGAGTCATAGCATAGTAGTGAGGCATAGCCTAGCCCAGGCTCTGAGCTCTGGGAGGAGGGAGGCTTCCTGAGCTGGCAGTGGCACTGCTGGCAGATGGGCTGGAGCTGCACGATGCCTGTGAGTGTAGTTGTGGTGGTTCATGGACACACAGCGCCAGATAGCAGCCCTCCAGTGCTGCTGGAGCCCAGCTCGACGTTGGTCTCTTGAGTCTGCAAGAGTAGTGGTTCCTCCAAGGATGTCATGACAACCTCAGTCCCTACCAATAGCCTGATGTTCTTGTTCAGCTGGATTGTGCAGACGTGTGAGAAGTTGCATCCATGCTGGGCCCAGAAGAAGAACAATTATGTTTTCCCCTGCTGTTTTCTGTCTAGGAAGCTGCCCCTCCTACCAGCTTATCAAGAAGAATTGGGTAATGGAACTCCACTACAAGAGACAGGACTTTCCAGAGCTCCCTGGACCTATGGTCCTAGGGCTGATTATCTATAAAATGTTTTCTCCTTCTCTTTTTTCAGTACCACACAATAACTTTCTGTTCATGTCAGTTACTACTACTTGGTACTCCCACAAGCAGTTCTGTGCTTTAGAGACACAGTCCTTGCATATTTCACACTACTGACTTTGTCTGTCTTTGCTGTTTCTGTTTCTATTGTGTCCTCTGGTGTTTGTATTTGAAGGTCCGTAGAAGTGGGACCACATGTTCTATGTACATAGCACTTGGCACAGCGGAGAAAGCCAGTTTGTGCTCGTGCATTACAGATAAAGCATGTTTTCAATCTAACAAGCATAGATAGGGAAAAACGTGAGGAGCAAAAAGACTACAGGTGCGCAGAAGTTGGTGGCCACTTTCACTCAGCATAGCCAAAGGCTTGCTGCAATGCTTCTGTGAGTGTTCTTCCAATAATCTTGCTGCAAATTAGACACAAAGTAGATCTTACAGCATAGTACTCTTGCATTTATTCTTTACTTCGCTCATGCTTGTCATTCTTGGGACTGTTTGGTTATTTGTGCTCTTAAAGATGTGTTGTTTCACTTTTTTATGAATAGCCTGTCTGGGGTAAAGAGAGAATTGCAGTGATCTTTTGATATATCCATCTTTGCTTTTTCATTTTGTGCCTAAGGTGCTCAAATTGAATGAACTTTACTGCCATCTGGAGATGTAGTATTTTCATTTCTGTTTGTCATTTTACCTTTGAATTTCATTACAGAGCCTCATTCCTGGGGTTTAAAGAATAAAAGCGTTTTGGTATTTTACTTGCTGTAGGGCTGTACCTCTGTTTATAGTGATTAGGTGCTGAAATAAAAGTCACCTCTGGCATCTGACAAGAGTGTTTTAGATTGAACCTAGTGAGTTAATCCACCTAAGAGCAGACCCCTACTTGCTGGATATGTGCAGGTTTTTGGTGTCAGGGGAGGATGATGCCAGTGCACTGCAGTCCTGCTTGTGGTCAGTCTGGGACCTGGGGGAATGAACAGACAAACCATGGCCTCTCTTTGAAGCCTATCAGTATCTGGAATTGTTGGAATTCTAGCAGGTGTCAAAGGTAGAATTTTTGGGTTGATATTGCCTTCTGCTGCCCTGGTGTTAGTTTTAGTTCCAGGTATAGCAATGCCATGGTCGTTTAAGGGGGCACCAGCTGGGACATACACTAGTGGTGTGAAAGTCTTTATCAAAGGGTACAAGATCTTGTACAACAGCCTGGAAATGTTGTGCCAGACCCTTAAAATACATGTTATTAGACTGTGGTGGGTTGGCTTTGACTGAATGCCAGGTGCCCACCAAGCTGCTCTATCACTCCCCCTTCTCAGCTGGACAGGAGAGAGAAAGTAAGAAAACAGCTTGTAGATTGAGATAAGACAATTTGCTAAAACACACAAGCAAAGAGACGAAAAGCACTCCCTACTTCCCATCAGCATGAGAAGGCATGTCTGGCCACTTCCTGGGAAGCAGGGCTTCAGCAAGCTCCAGAAGGCAAACATACCTCCTTACCTCCCTTTTCCTCTTCCTTTACTTAGCTTTTTATATCTGAGCTGATGTCATATGGTACAGAATATCCCTTTTGTCAGTTTCAGTCAGCTGTCCTAGTTATGTACCCCCCAGGATCCTGCCCACTCCCAGTCTACTGATGGGAAACAGAATTTGGGAGAGACAGCATTGATGCTGTGGCAGAGCTGTTCAGCAGAGGCCAAAACACTGGTGTGTTTTCAACACTCTTGTAGCTACCAGTGCAAAGCAGAGCACTATGAGGGCTCTTCTATAGAAAATCTCAACTAGGCCCATTATATAGACTTCCTTGGAAATAAGAACAAAATTATTTCCATACAGAAACCACAGACTATCAAAGGAATCACATTTAAAACAAATGAAAGGAGATATTTTTGATAAGTAGACATTTGGTGTGTAAAGCTGCTTCTTAAAGGAAACTGTGAATAAAAAAACCCTTTGTGTTCCATCAGACAAAGATGGTATTAATGTTGAGAAGACAGTTACTTAGCAAATCACGTCTGAAAATAAGTGAACGATGGGAGAGTCTTGGAGACATGGCAGCAGGATATGCTTGTATTGTTCTTATTCTAGACAACTGCTGGTAGTGGAGATGGGTTGCTGGCTGCTGCATAAACCCTCCTTTTGAGACACTACACCCTTCTTATGTTGTCCTTTTATCATGACAAATGTAACAGTGGGAAGTAAAGGGATTGATGCAAAATAGGTGAAGTATTGAAATTATGGGTTGTTTATTAGTAGTATTGTTTTACCTTGACATTTAAATGTTAATTGATTTTTGAAAACTCCTGCTCAAAGAAGTAAAAGGAGGATAGTAGTTCTGATACAGCTGCACATAGACTTTTTTCCTGCTTGACATAATGAAGAACACATTTCATCAAAGAACAAGAACCTTAAATGATGAGACTCTTGCTCAACACTGCTTTTCAACTGCAGCTATTCTTATTATCACTCTTGCAGTGTTTGTTTCATTGGTTGGAACATCTGTGAAATTCTATGTCATTTTTTCAGAGATCCACACTTTGATAAGAGAATGACATAAATACAGGGCAGAATGAGCATTGTTATAATGTTTTGCTTTGCTGTAATAAAAGAAATTATAAACCTGGTTATGCTCCTTTTGCTTTTAGGAGCTTGAATCTGCAGGGGAAAAGAAAAGCAACAAGAAACAAATTTCTGCTCTGGGAATACTGTCATGGCCAGGACTTTGATTAAAATGACAAGAGCTGTTTTATGGCTAAGTTCCATTTGCAGAGAGAAGAGAAGCACAGGGAGAAGGATGACGAGTCTCCTGAAACCCATCTCTCCTTCCCCCACCGATCTCACCTGATATTTCATGTCCCAGCTGGTAGCTGGAATTGCAACACCTGTAGTGTTCAGATGTTGTGCACTGAGTCGCAACAAATTGTGTTTGTCAAGGCACTATCTACACAAGGGTGTTTTCCAGTCAGATCCTACTAGTTCATCCTCACTAGCATGTGACCTCAATACTCATCCTGCACACCTCACATGACCCACTTGTGGTCAGTTATCAGGCAACAAAACCCATGTCAACAGGGATTTGGTGAGATTAATTTAGCTTCCAACTGCTAGTTGTTCAAGGTTTATTGAGTGTTGTGTCTTTAATTAGGGAACTGAGGTGTAAACTGCAGTGTCCTTTGCAAAGTCAGACCTGGGGGAATAATTTCAGGAGTCAATTGCCGATGCTGGATAGTAATTGGGAACCCAAAGGGATTCACATATGAATAGTAAATTAAGGTGCACAGTAGTAACCAGAATTTATACCTGGAACATCAGAGTTCTTAATGACCCCATTAAAGGGAATTAGGTCATTTCTTATTTAAAGGATCAGGAGATACTGCATTTTCTAAGGATACAAAGAATGCATATGAGCAAGACACAAGGGCTTTTCTGTTGAAAATTGGTAAGTGCTGCCATTCAGAATTAGTGTAATGGTTTGATATTGGCCAAACACCAGACAGCCATAAAAGTCATTCTCTCACCCTATTCTGTTATAGTTGGGCAGAGGAGAGAGGAAAAAAAATTAACGAATTTTTGAGTTGAGATAAGGCTTGGGATAAAAATACTCTAAGGGCAAACAAGGTTCAAATTTAAAGGTATAAGATAAATTTATTATTAACAGAGTCAGAGGAGGATAATAAGTAAAGTAAAATAAGTAAGTAAAATAAGCCTTTAAAACACCTTTTTTCTTCCTCAGCCCTTCCCTCCTTCCCTCTGACAGTGCAGGAAGACAGGGTGTTGGGGTTTTCTTTTCTTTTCTCTACCTTGCCGTGGTGTCCCTCCCACAGGCAAACAGTCTTCCTAAAACTGCTGTGGCATGGGACACTCGTCCACAGGGTGCAAGTCCTCTAAGGACAGGCTGCTCTAGTTTGGAAGTAGTTTCTGGAAGCAGGGGCCCTCCCTCTCTATTTGGGTCTCCCATGGATCACAGCGCCCTCCAACATCCACCCACTCCAGTATGACCACTTTCTCCATGGGCTGCGAGTGGATGTCTGTATCCCCCATGGACTTCATGCATTACAGGGGGACAGATTGTTTCACCAAGATCCTCATCTCGAGTCTGACACTTGGAGCACCTCCTCCCCCTCAAGGCATCACTGACCTTGTTGGCACCATGTTGTTTTCTCTCACATGTCCTCACTTCCTCCTCTTCTCTGATTAGAAGAAAAACTGCTCCTTGTGAGTGCCATTGTCGACAAGTTCTACCAGTTCAAAGATTCCTGCAGGATCCCACAGTGCCGAAAGGTTGATCTCTTCCAGGTTCCATGTTGGGGAGTCACTCGTGGTGTTTCTGCTGCCGGCCAGGTGACCGCGCCGCCATCACACGGGCGGTGATGGCTGCCGTGGCGCTGGCGCTGCTCAACGCCTCTCTCCATGCAGAGTCTGGGACGGGAAAGCCGCCACCACCTCTGTCCTTCTGCCCATGGCGTGGCTGGCTGGGGCGGCCAGGTGGGCAGGGCCCACCCTGGGCCGCGTCCAGATAGCGCCGGCCACGGCTCATCGCCACCACTGGAGAAAACTGTGCACAGGCTGTTTTGCTTTTCTTCTTAAATATGTCATCACCAACTTCTCTGATTGTGCTGGCAGCATGTCCATCTTCAGAGCCATCAGAGATTGCCTCTTTTGGGCATGGTGGAAACTTCTAGCAGGTGCTGACTGCCTAAACAGAGGGAAGTTAGGCAAGATTATTTCTTATGTCTTATTTTGTAACTTGTATATATGCCTGAGTTTTGCAGAGCAAAGCTGGTGAGAGGGTAGGATTTACAGCAAAGAGGTAAAGGCAATTTGAATTTTCAGGTGTTCTGGCTGAAGAGTAAGATGGGATAGCACTTTCTAAAACTGGTAGGACAGACTCGGTTTTCTCTTGCAGAAATACTGAAGACTGAGAGCTCTTTTTTGGCTCATGCTATGAAAGAGAGCATAAAAGGCTGGAGTAATCAATGAAGATAGGTGAGTATACTGCATAGACACACTTTCAGATTAAAACATTTTCAAAGGCCAGATTTGAGCACAAGATGTAGTGCTGAGTTTCCTCACATCTCAACAGAGCACTGACATCACCATTTCTGTTCTGAAAGCCATCTCCTTAAAAATTATGAAATTTATTAGTATTTAATCCTGACATAAAGAAGAACATATATTTGTGTAGCTTTGGTAAATACCACTGAATCTGTATGCCAGTTCCCACTTGTCTCTCTTAAGACACAGTTTGGGGTTAGTTTCAAAACTCTTTTCCAAGACCCCTTCAAATCCAAATTCATGTGCTGGACCACCTAACCCAACCAAGGTAAGATGTATCGGGAAAGTAAATCATACAAGCATGAGTAAAAGCAATTAGGTATTTCATGACAAGAGCATCATAAAACTGGCAAAAATAAAGAACATCTAGATCCGTGCAGCTCTTTGCTGCCAGGTTCCCCAGCCAGGAGTACTAAGTGCTAGCCACAACTCTGATGCCTCAGCAAAGTAGCCCACTTAGTTATATAGAAGCTTGTCTGTGTTAGAAATAGTCAAACCATATTAAAGCTCTGAAAAATTAACAGAAAAACATGTCAGAATGTTCAAATCTTACACAGAATTATTGACAATTGAAGTTATTCACTTCACAAGAAAGAGGTGGAGCGTGTGATATTTTGGAGAGACAGTAACTTAAGCCTCCAACCTTCCCTTCTCAATTATAAACCCAACAGGCTGTTCAGATTTTTTTTCAGAGCCTGTTTAGGCTGCCAGTTTTCCTTCAGAGCAAGGGCAGACAGCAGTGACTAGAGGCTGTAGCTGGGCCCTTTCTCTAAAGATCTAGGATATGGGATCTGTGGCACCCAGTCCTCTGAAGAAAGGGAACACCATTGCCATAAGAAGTATCTTGCATTTGATCACCTATAGTCAAAGTTAACTGTGCCCCTCAGCTGACTAAGTGTAACAAAACATGTATTAGGTTTTGGTTTTTTTTTTTTTTTTTGCTCAAAGACTCATGACCAGCTTTCAGGAGAATTTTTTCTTCCCTAAAACTGCTTTTTCTACTCCAAGAAAGGTTAGCACTTGGCAGTATATTGCGAAATCATAACTTCTGCTCACACATAACAATGTGCTAAAAACCTGTGCTGGTAAAGTATAAAAGCTACAGACATTCCACATTATATATAGTACCTTACAACTGGAGCACCATCTGATGAACTGTTATTTTGCTTCTGATACCTATTATTTTGCATTTAAAAGAAATTCAATATAACAAGGAAATAAGCCTGATTTTGTATGGACTTGTGCCATATACTTCTGCAATGTATTAATAATAATAACTTTCTTTCCCTCTACGCTTTACACAGCACATCTTTTAGATTCTGTCTACATTCCTGAAATACCCACTTCACTCCTTCTACTATCAAAATGGCTCTACATGGTTTGAAGTTACCTAGATGATGACACCTCATGGCCAGACAGCCAAAAAGGTAGTGGTTTTTCTCTGCTGTCAGTGGAGAAACCAATTACAAATTTTCCTATAGCCAACTTTCAGTTTCCCAAAGGGTTTTTATACACTCAATTAGTTTTGAGAAATCTGTCTCTATCAAATTTTTTGAGTACATTCTCAAACTATCAGAATGAAGGTAATTGAAAAAGTGATCATTTAAGCTTTTCCTTCAGAAGCTAGGGATAATTTTTCTTTATCTGTTTTTTCTTGAGTAAAGTGTGCCATTAATGGTTCTGCAACTGCAGTGAAATGGTCCTGGTAATTTATGGTATTTTGGTTAGTCCTGACATCATGGTGTTGCCATTTAAGTTATTAATTTCCAGCCTTTTAAACAGATAATCTGCTGAGAGTGGTTTTTATGCTATAAGCTTGTTAACATCCATGGCAGAGGAGAGGCAACCCAAATGTTCAAGCCTGGTTATGAGTGGAAGTTTTGTATTTGGGTGCCTGCACCCAAGAGTTCATAGTTTCTTCTTTCTAAAAACAGTCTCTCCTGATCAACTTTTTCCCAAGAAGGCGTGTTTCTAAATTGTTTTAGTTATCATCCTAGAAATAAAATACAACTAAGCTGAACATATCTTCCAGTATTGGTCTCATCTACTACTTCCTGATTTTTCCATTTTATTTCATCTGAGCAGGGAAGAAAACAATCAGATGAGGTATTGGCTTTGTTCTCATTGTTCTCATCAAGTTTTTCTCTCATCTTTATCTCAAGAATCATATACTTGATCTTACTTCTTTATATATTTCTAGAAACTACATTGGCTTCTCTGACTGTGACAGAGTTCTGTGTGTGTATACAGGTGACAACCCACAAAATGTCATTACAGTAAGTAGTGTTCTACCTAATAATAATACATCTGCCTACATGGAATGGTCTAAGAAAATATGACTGAAAGGTCTTATACCAGATTCCAATAATGAAATTCTGTTCGGTCTAATATCCTCACAGTGCTTTGACTGCAATTTTCCCTGCAAGCTCATCTGTTTAATAATCATGGAAGTATAGAATCATAGTATGCTTTGCATTGGAAGAGACTATACAGCCAGTGCAAAACCCCCTTGTCAGGGGCATGGACATATTTCACTAGACTTGGTTGCTCAAAGTTCCATCCAGCCTGGCCTTGAACACTTCCAGGAATGGGGCAGCAACTTCTCTGGGCAACCTGTTCCAGTTCCTAACCACCCTCTTAATAAAGAATTTCTTCCTAATATACAGTCTGAACCTACTCTCAGTTTAAAGCCATTTCCCCTTGTCCTGTCACTACATGCCCTTGGAAAAAGTCCCTCTTCAGGTCTCTTGTAGCTTCCTTAGGTATTGTAAAGGTCTTCCCACAGCCTTCTCCTCTTCAGGCTGAACAAACTCAACACTTTCAGCCTTTCTTCATTGAGGAGGTGTTCCAGCCCTCTGATCATCTTTGTGACGTTCCTCTGGACCAAATCAAGATGGTCCATATCCTTCTTATTTTGGTGACCCCAGAGCTGATGCAGCACTGCAGGTGGGGTGTCAGCAGAGCAGAGCAGAGGGGCAGAATCCCCTCCCTGCCCTGCTGCCCACCCTGCTCTGGATGCAGCCCAGGACACGTGTGGCTTTCTGGGCTGTGAATGCACATTGTTAGGTCACGGTGAGCTTCTTGTGCAGCAATATCCCCAAATCCTCCTCACCTGTATGGCTCTCAATCCATTCTTTGACCAGCCTGTCTGGAATTGCCCTGACCCAGATGCAGGATTTTCCATTTGATCCTGTTGAACTTCC
Source organism: Taeniopygia guttata (assembly GCF_048771995.1). Classification (NCBI taxonomy): domain Eukaryota; kingdom Metazoa; phylum Chordata; class Aves; order Passeriformes; family Estrildidae; genus Taeniopygia; species Taeniopygia guttata. The sequence goes on along the minus strand of NC_133063.1, from coordinate 68,390,174 downwards.
AGAAGTTAGCACAGGCCCACCTCTCCAGCTGCCCAGGCTCCTTGTGGTGGCATCCCTGCCCTCCAGTACATCGGCCACACTGAACAGGTTTGTGTGGTCAGCAAACTTGTGTGACCAATTTTGATCCAAATCAACTGTTCTTTCAGACCTAACTGCATGTAAAGGTTCATTAACAGCACATTTCTCCTGCATTCATCCAAACAAATTTAAAAAATGTGTTACACTACACTGCCTCTGGAAACCACAAGGTTACCCAGAGATGGCATTGCCAGCGGTGAAGAAGAACAAGCCAAATGAGAGTGAGGAAAGCTGGTGGTGGTCAAGGAGGTCAGCTGCAGAGATTGCAGACACAAACTGATTGCTGTGGGCTGTGGATGGGGATGCTCTGGTTTGTAAGATAAAAGAAAGGGAAATTGCAGAAACTTCACATTTTCAGCTCAGCCACATTGCCTTCTTTTCTCTCCTCCATTCTTAGGAGACAATAGAAGGTGATTTTTCTGTGTCAATTCCCTGTCCTTTAGGCAGGTTTCAAAGGAATTTTCTGATCCCTACCTGCTGCAACAGACCTGGGAGTGACAACATTCACTATGAGGATAACCACAGCTCATCCTGGAAAGGGGGAATTATAAGTGCAAATCCACTCACACCTGCAACAGAAATGAGGGACCAACCTCACTGTTCTCAGGAGACTGGGAGACCATGCAACTGTAATTTGCATTGCCCAGAGCAATCAAGTCACAGGTTGGAGCAGGACCCTCAGCTTCTCTGGAGTTTTGTTCATGGAGCCTCATCACATTTTCTGTCCATGTCTAATATTACAAAACCCCTGAATCTGAAAAATCTTTACTAAGATAAAGATAGATAGTATGAGGAACAAAAACTTTTAGTCCTACCATTTAACTCCCAAATTCTCCTTAACTTTGAACAGTTAATTCTCAAATCTTAAACTGTGTAAATAAACAGAAGGAAATGCACTATGTTGACCAGGATTCATGCCTGTAAATCCTTCTACCTTAGGGCTATATCTGGCTTTACCTAAAACTTTACACTGCTTTCATTTCTTAGATTTCCCCTCAAGATGGGCACAATTCATTATGTTCTAACAAGCGATGGTAAAAAAAAATAAAAAGAGTACTTCCTTGCCCAAAACGCATGAACGCTATTTTTTGGGATTAGAATGCTTGCATAGGACTCTTAAGGAAAAAGCACAGCTTACTTCTATCATTCTATTCTATGGAAATCCAGCTGAACTAGTAGGGTAACTGGTATCAGCAGAAAGGCAGCAAGCAACTTTTCATATTCTTGTCAATGTGACTTGTGCTGGGTTTGCAGTGCTGGGAATCCAGCAGTATTTCCACTGCTTCTGATCCAGAAAAAATGGTGGCAAAAATCCACCAACCAACCCAACAACCCAATACCACTAGAGCAGATTATTCCAGAGTCTCTAGCCTGGCTGAGAAAGAACTGAGGACTTTCCTAAGGACTTCCTCACAGCAGACATTACCTACACATTAATTCCTTCACACTGGCTTCTCCACATGTTCTTTCCCAGACAAATAATTACTAGCTGCAATAATGGGAAAAAAAATTTAAATGTAAAAATAATTTTTTAAAAAATGCAAAGCACAAAGGGACCAAATGCAGGCACTCATTTTTTTTTCTGTGCTAGCAATGCAAGTCAGTTCTTCAAGTATTCGTGAGACACTTGTAGTGACAGACAAACGCTGGTATTACACAGTCTCTGTCAACAACAGTCTTGATGTTCTAGTGAGATTTGATCATTCTCATTATGCATGCATTTTCTGTTTGCTGTGATCTATAAGCAAACATCAAAAATGCCAGTAGCATACTGCTTAAGAATTTCAGTGAAGCATTAAAAAGCAGAGCAGCAGAATATATCTTTAATTTGTCTTGAATAGCAGACTATCAGAATCTTCTTGCTTTTTTTTTTTCTCCTGTTGCTTTCTTTTGAGGTAATTTAATCTGCTTAATAATTACCTTCTCTGTGAAGTTTCCACAACTTTAATTTTAGCAACAAAGCAGCATTAAATTGTTTGGTTGGAAGGGACTCTTTGCCAGTTGATTACTAATTGTAAGCAAAAAGATACAGACAGCAGTTAATAAAGATTACTTGATGAGACATTTAAGAATGCTCACTACACCAGCACTATATGCAGGGTGAATCTTATTTATAGCATGAAGTAATTTCAGTAATTATATAATTTTGGATCAGATGTACACTATTATGCTTTTTTTATTAATGAAATAGTAACTTTTTAGCTCTGGTGATCTGCTGCCACTTCTGTGGTTGTCTTTTCAGGGAGGAAAAGATGTTAACAAATGGTACCACAAAGCACCAGCTGGGATTTGACTTTAGGACTTTTCAAATTTTAAGAAAATTTGGAACTTCAAGGCCCAATCATCCTGGTGTTTTATTAGAGGTGCATTAAGCAGGAAGAACACATTTGCTGTGAGTAGAGAATTCCATAGCACTTCTCCACAATTTTCATGAGAACTCAGTCTTTGTTGCCTGGAACATTGTGATAAAGTGCATTTTCAGATACTGTAGTGCCATTACCAGAAATACTACAGCCCTTTCCCAAGAAGATACTTTCAGAATATATATTAGGAATGGAGGGACTTGGCAGATGGTGAACTGTGTGTTTAGGCTTATATCATCCAAGACACACCATAGTAGGTAGAGCACCAAAACTGGCTGTGAAAACAAGTGCCTTCACCTCTGAGATTATGGCCCAGTGAAAAGTTAATCTGTCTTTTCTTTTTTCATCAATTATTTCCTTTCATTAAACTTGCTTTTTCTATGCTTTCTTCTCCTTACAATACCGTCTGGGGGTTCAAAAATGAAGGATCCATGCTGAAAACACTAAAAAGAAAGGACATGTAACAGTTATGCTCGTTTGCAAGATAATCTGTGCTATTTTTCATGTTAGCTGTGCCCTCCAGACAAGGTGTCCAGCACAGTAAGTGACAATGCAATTGGCTTTTCTCTTTTCACTGAGTCCATTACTGAAGGATGATAGTCCATCAAAATAATTCTTTGATTCTGTGATAATCATAGAATACCCTGAATAAGAAGGAACCCACAAGAATCAGTAAGTCCAGCTCCTAGCCCTGCACAGGACACTGCAAGAATCACACCATGTGCCTGAGAGCATTGTCCAAACGCTTCTTCAACTCTGTCAGGCTTGGTGCTGTTACAGCTTTCCTGGGGAGCCTCTACCAGTGCTCAGCCGCCCTCTGGGTGAAGAACCTGTCCCTAATATCCAACCTAAACCTCACCTGACACAGCTTCAGGCCATTACCCCAGGTCTTATCATTGGTCTCTCCAGAGAAGAGGTCAGCGCCTGCCCCTGCTCTTCCCCTCACAAGTAAAAAATGTAAACTGCTATGAGGTCTCCCCTCAGTGTCCTCCAGGCTGAACAGACCAGGTGACCTCAGCTGCTCCTCATGCATCTTCCCCTCAAGGCCTTTCACCATCCTCATGGCCCTCCTTTGGACACTCTCTAGCCTTACATTAGGCTATTGTGGCACCCAGAACTGCCCCCAGCACTCGAGGTGAGGCTGCCCCAGTTCAGAGCAGACTGGGACAACAGTGCTGTGCCTGATGTCCCCAGGACATGGCTGGCCCTCCTGGCTGCCAGGGCACTGCTGGCCATGTTCAACTTGCCATCAGCCAGGATCCCCAAGTCCCTTTCTGTGGCACTGCCTTCCAGCATCTCATTTCCCCGTCTATCTGCACATTCAGAGCTGCCCCATCCCCAGTGCAGAATTGGGCATTTGTCCCTGTTACACTTCATTCAGTTGGTGATTGCCCAGCCCTTTAATTTGTCAAAGTTTCTCTGAAGGGCTTCTCTGCTTTCAATGGAGTCCACAGGTCCTCCACATTTGGAATAATTCTTTATCTCTGATTGCACTACCCATGCACATCAAGAACAGCCAAATTTGTGGGGCAGCCAGCATCTGCTCAGGACAGGGCCAAACAGTCTGACCCATTTAAGGTATTTCTAGTTGTTCCATGAATATATTTAAAATAAAATTTCTTTAATATACTTAATAAAAAGTTCCAGAAGATCTTGGAAAAGTAACAATTTCCTACAGAATTTGCTTTTAAATAAAACCTTTGTTATACACTCATGCAATCTTTCAGTAACAGCAAAACTCTTTCCTAACAAGCTGGCCCATACTCTTCATGAGTACCATGGCCACTGGAAAGATAAATAAGTAAAATCTTTTTCCCAGAAAGAGTACTATCATGTGCTCCCTAGGGATGGATTTATTTTTGAACAATTAAAAATCTATGTCCCAAGTGGCAACTGTTTAGCAAGAAGAGATTTTTATTGATCTTCCTGCTTAATTATATCTGTGTGAGAGTTATTGTGGGCCCTAATTAGGCACCTGTTCTCTCTCCACTCACAAGGAAAAAAGTTTCCATTATAGTAAAACAAATCAAATTATTGAGCACTATCCTCTTCACTTTTCATTTTGCTATAGATAATGGGAGGAAAATTGGCTTGAGTGTTCAGATATTCATACCAGACTCCAGTCAGTTTTTATGTAATAAAATAACAGGCTAAAATACTGTTCTCAGCTGAATTATGTGAATGAATACCATATTAATGAATATTAAGTCCATTAGCAGATCTTTTGTTCACCAGTTTAAAGTATTGTGGGCCTATTTTTGGTCATTTTTCACTCATAGGTCCGGGATAGTACATCTTCTTTCCCCAAAATACCTCAATAAGAATTTTCAAGTAGAAATATTTTTTCAGAAGTGGATGTCTTTAAGCCACCCTGAGAGTTGCAAGTGGTCTAGGTGTACAGTAGTTGGGTGATCAGCTGCCACTCTTCTGCACAAAGCAACACGTTTTCCACTCTTTATCAGCGTTTAATCCTCACCACCTGAATTTTTAGATGCAGGTTGTATCTGGGTTGAATAATTCCATGTGATGCATAGAAAGTTTGTGGGGCTGCGTCAACGCAGATTTTGTGTGGATGAAGACCAGAAGCCTGCAGACAGAATTCTCCTTGTTGTAGCTGAGCGACAGCTAACTTGCAAGTGATGCAAAAAACCTTAAAAACTATACTTAAAGGGTAAATTTTGGGTATTTATCATACATTTGTGTCTGTGTATTGTTGTTCTACCTAATAAGACTTAGGAAAGCAGACAAGTGGGTCATATTCTACTTTTGACAGCATGTGCTCCTGATATACACCTGAGGAATCTGGAGCCACTCATGCCTGTTCCCCATGGAGCACAGACGTGCCACCCTGGTGCAAGGCAAAACCAGCTTAACAAGCCAAACATCTGCTGAGGTACTTCCTCTCCTTCTTGGCTCCTCCGTGCCAGTGCACAGCTGGACAAGTCCAAAGAGCTGCTCCTCACCTCACCTCACCTCGCCTCACCTCTGGCTGATGCAAGAGCATTACAAAAGGCAGTCCCAAACTCTCCTACTTCAGAACAGCCACGGTTCGGCCCTAGGGGAGGTAAACAAGCCTGAGGGAGAACTCCCTTGCATCTTTTCTTGGGTCAGGCTGGCAGCTGCAGCTGTTGCCTCTGCTTCACCAGAATGCATGCTTCCTGCTCTTGGCACGGCCCAAAGTCTCATTCCATTGCCTGTGACCAGATGCTGCTGACTTGTAGTGTTACTCAAGGGATGGAGGAGAGAGGAGCAAAGCAAGAGAAGACAATGCCTAAAACCTGGGTGAGCCACACTGCACCTCTAGGAGGAGCTTACTTCTTATTTTCCATCTCTCCTGGCTCTTTCCCCCTGAGCTGGTGCAAGCCCAGGCCTGTTGTTGAAAGGGATTTTGTCAGAATGTAACACTAGCTTACTAACACCTGTTTGCATTTTCATAGAGACTAACATAGGAAGGAAATGTTATTCTAAATCAGCACACATTGTGTTCCTATCTCAGGTTGCATCCTTCCGGGAGTCAGGAAGCACTCAGATGTTTTTCATCTGAAGTATTTTGCACAGTGTGGGCTACCCTGCTCTTCCCATCCATTACTACCATCATTCCTTTTGGGGCCATAATGAAAAGGCTGTCCTCAGGACTCTGTAACTAATATTACTGTGTCTTAAGATGGAAGATATCATTAGTAGTATTAAAGCTTACACAGCAAGAGACAGTAGCATGCAGCCAGCAGGTAGAGGGGCTGCTTGGCTTCCCCTACAGTAAGAGAGCACTCAGTGCTTCTGTATAAAAGAATCCTGCTATTCATGCACAGAACAAGCAGTGACATCACTTGAAACAAGCCATAAGTATCATCAGTCACATGTACCTGGTTTCCTTCTGCCCCAGCACACATAGTCAGTGAGAGGGGCAATAATCTTTCTCCAAAGCAAAACCATTCCTATTTATGCTCAGGCCAGAGGTGAAGTACTTTGGGTGGAATGGGCTCCAACCCAAAATGAAACAGTCTTGCTCTTTAAATGTTCTTTTTTCCAGGATTGTGTATCTGTGAACCTTCTGAATTATATCTCAAAAAATTAACCAAAGACCTTACTTATATCAGATCTTGGAGCTTTTTTCTAGATTTAAGGATGTTTGAATTAGTTTGCATAAGCAAGCTAAACTGGCTTGTTTCTGAGGAGTGATTTGGCATTTAACTGAGAGGAAAATAAAATCATTAACTGGTGGGGCAAAAAAAAAAAAAATTGATCTGTGACACTAAGTATGGATCCTAATGAAAATGTCTGAATTGTTTTATCGACTGATAATGTACTAAAGATCCTTCATAAAACACATATATGGAGGGATGTAATAGCAGAGGACTCACCTGAATTACATCTCAGTCCATGTAGTCATTTGGAAAATTATTTAAAGTACGGCATTGTCCCACATTATTTCCATTATATTTTGAATCAATAAAGGCTGCACAAATTCAATGTAGATGCAGAGATCCACTATGCTTCATCAATTAAACCAGTACAGCAAGTTAAAAAATTGAAAAGAATATTTATTCTTTCATTACACTGCACCATTTTATTTAGAGCACTTGAAAAAGTCATGGAGGTAATCTGATTATCCATCTGAAGTTGAAAACACTTCTAGAAAAGTAAACAAGAGCTTTTTAATTTTGCCTCAGAGAGCAGATGAAGTGTCAGATAATGTGCTAAGATGAAAACAGGACAGCCCCAGTGAAAATTCCAACATCGACAAAAAGTAGATGATGGTCCAAAGTACACAAAGCCAGCGCAAAAACAGAAACAGTTTGAAGTAACAATAATTTGATACCAGCTCGGAGGAAGTTGAACGGACATGAGTAAAAAGCATTTCTATTTGATTTGAAAATTAAACAAATTCAAAATTAGGGCTATGTTTTTTAATAAAGAAAAGATTAACCATGCATTTTACATGATTCAATAAAATTTACATTCATTCAATAAAAGATTAACCATCCAGTTACATTGATAACAACACAAAATGGTCAGATTTTTAGACTCTTATGGCAAAGTATCCAGACAGATGCTAAAAAGGACCAAGAATTGAAGCCCAGGTAAAGTAATTTGCCGTCACCAATGAACCTGTAGGCTAGTGTATGATCTTACAAAAAGATCACCAATATAATTCTGATAATTTCTGGCATTTAAGTTTCTTAATTATACATATAAATACAGAATTAGGATTTTTTTACAGCCAAATTAAAAAAATTCAGGTGGCAGTGGCAAATGCTAGCTTGGACTGGTTCACTTGGCCCCACGTATAAAAATTATGATCCACTTCTCCACTCATCATTTTACTAGCATTAACCTTGGAGTTCTTAATTACAGTTTTATCTAACTCACTGATGGTCTATATCGAATCTTTGGAAATGCTTTCCACGCATAGTTTCTGCTGAAGAGAGCACTGCAGCACCACATCTTGATTTGCTGTGAAATCACCTACTTCTAGAACAAGGTTTTCCATTAAAAAATAGAGCAATTTGGTGATTTTAGAGTCAAACCATGGGCTATACAGCTCTGTAAAACCAGCCTCAATCCACACAGCCCCTTTCATAGGGGTGCTATGACCTATTATTTCATGCAATGCTGAGTATTGTGCCACAGAAGACCTGGACTTGCTGCCCAACTTCAGACACTTATGGACCCTGCTGTATGTTTAGAAGGACCCTGGTAACATGTATAAGACAAGTAAGCTCCTCCACATTCAAGCAGCTAATCTGAGATATTGATCACCTCCAGAAAAGGACCCCCCTTGCAGGGCCTTTATACATTCCTACTTTTCTTAACATAGGGCATAAAGCAGCTGGGATGGAGTCAAGTGCTTCAAGGGTGTCTCCTGGCAAGGAGACAGTCCATTCAGTGCCATAACTCCTTTCCTTTTGCAGAGAACTGAAAGGCCTTAATGTACAGAGGTGTGGGCCAGGGACAACTGAAGAAAAGAATCAACTCAGGGAAGAAAGCAAGAAAACAAAAAGAAGAGAGCTCATCATAGTCTACTGTTTCCTCAAGAGGGGAAGCAAAGAGGCAAATGCTGATCTCTGTGGTGACCAGTGACAGGACCCCAGGAAATGGCCTGAATTTGTTTCAGAGGAGGTTTAGGTTGGATATTAGGGAAAGATTCTTCACCCAGAGTGTGGCTGGGCACTTGAACAGGTTCCCCAAGGAAGGGGTCATAGCACCGAGCCTGACAGAGTTCAGGAAGCATTTGGACAATGCTCTCAAGCACATGGTGCGAGCCAGGAGTTGAGTCCAATGATCCTTGTTGGTCTCTTTCAACTCAGAACCTACTGTGGTCAATGAACTTACTAATTTTCATGCTGTTGAAGACATTGGCAGAGACAGAGAAAACAGAAGGACATCTGTTCCACGCTTATCTTGGCTACTCATCTAGTTCCCACTGTAACCACTTCAGAAGTGCACTAGTGGACTGGGACATGCAGGAGAAGCCCCCTCCTCTGCAGACCTTTGGGGTCAGAGCAGAATGGGAGACAGAGGCTCAACTGGCTGGAGATGGTGAGCCTGAGGGCACGGCCTGCTGTTGAAGCAGGGGAACACACTCCAAGTTGTTAGATGTGTGCCCAAGGGCATTTTCTTGGCAGCACCGTTTGTGGATATGCAAGGAGCTAGGTCTGTCACACCAGCTCCTGGTGAACCACAGGCTCCTTCAGAGACATAAGATTCATCTTTTTACAAGGAGCAGATAGCCCATCCTCTCCATAAGGACAGTCTCAACGGAAATGACATACTGCTTTTGTCTCCCGGTACCTAGTCTCTGAACCTTGCAAGCTTTCACTGTGGTGATTCCAGTGAAGCAAGTCTTAGGTGAGATTGTCCACATTACAGCTGGTCCAGACCCACTAAATGCAGAACAACCCTCTCCAAAATATTGGGGTGTGAAGCTTGAGGGTGAGGAATTTGCTTCATGTGGTAATATTGTAAAACACGGGAAAAAGAAGAAATTACTATAATAAACTACCAAAAATGGTCATAAGGTCTTATAGGTAGATAAAGATATTTGCCAGTCTTTGTCACTGCTGGAATTTGCTCAGTATGCATTCAGGATTTCTTGTCCTTTCACAGTCCTTACTCAGAAGAGCCAAACAGTGCTGTCATGGACTTCTGCAAACATGTGCCTTCCAGGAATTCTCACTCATAATGGATTCCTCTCAGTGGCTTCAAAAATAGCATTCTGATATTTGAGTTGAGGAAAAATTAGGAAGAATCCATAGAAATTAGCAACAAATTGGTAATACTGACCAATGCTGATAATAATACTAATACATTATAGTGTATTCCCAGGTAAAGCAAAAAGAACTGTGGGTAATGTGGTAGATAGGGACAGGCGAACGGAAGATCTCGGGATGTGACGGAAAGAAAGACCCTTCCCCCTTCTCCCTGCTTCACGTTATCTATTAACCCCAGAGCATGTAACCACACCTAACCCAGTAGTTTTCCACTCCCGACTAACCCTAGGGACCCTACCAACCCCCCCTCTGATGTAGCAAAGACCCCCAAGACTATTTAAACCCATGAGATAAGATAATAAAGGCTTTTCAACCGTCCACCACATTGGTGTCAGCGTGTGTCGTTAGTCCGAGTAGCCCGGACAGGCCAGGCTGCCGTGCTGTCACCTTGCAACCAGGTCGCCGTTGTCTCTCATAAAGGCAACATATCTGGTGCTGAAACCCGGGAGAAGAGAAATTCGCTTGGGTAGCGGGAGTACACCTGGACAAGGACAGCGGCTGGAGCGGTCAGACCGTATCTTGGCGCAGGGAGACGTCCCAGGACCCGCGAGCGTCATGGACAGCATCGCCAGGGTCGTAAATGTGATTTATAAGCAGTGGGGTATCGAGTGTAAGCTCAAAGACTTTTATCTTGCTATAGCAAAGCTACTTGAGCTTGGGGCGACCGAACGCCCAGTGGATGCTGTGCATCCGGGAATATGGGAAAAATGCACAGCCACGCTGGCTGAGGACACAAAATCCTCAGGCAGTGGCAAGAGCCTTAAGGCATGGGGCAAAGTAGAGAAAGCCCCGCGCAGAGCAATAGAAGAGCAGGAGACGTGGAGCGCGGCGCGTACGTTATTATTAGTCACACCCGGGCTCGGGGTGGGGGCGGGAACGCAGATTGCCCCTGAGGACAATCCGCCCGGGAGCGGAGATCTGGGGGGGCCCGGCGCGTCACCCCCCTCCCCAGGCCAGAGGCCAGTCCCTGCCGCGGAAACCCCCCGGAAAACCGCGGCTTCCCCATCCGTCCCGCCGCCGCCAGTCAGTGACCCGTTGCCGGAGGTGCAGCAGCGCGCGGAATGCTTTTGGCGAGGGCTGGCAGGGGAAGCCAGAGGCGCAGAAACCGCGGCTCGGGAAGAGACACTAACCACGCCGCCACCCTACTCCTTTGAAAATGGCACTGGCCGCCAAGGAGAGGGGCGGGGCGCGAGCAGTCTCGGCGCGAAAATTCAGGAAGCGCACAATTTTAGGAATGCGCGTGCGCGGGAGAAAGAGGAGGAGAGCAGCAGAGGGCACAGAGCCAATCGGCAGCCGTGCCTGACGCCGCTACCATTTAAGGGAGAGACCTCCCCCTGCAGGAGGCAGGGCAAGCCGGGGGGGTGGGAATGGCGCCACCCCTGCGGGGAGGAGCGATCTCGGAGCCGGACAAAAAGGCACCCAGCCCCGGAAATGCGCTGGCATTCGACTTCCAACTCTGAGTCCAGCAGCAGCTCCACCAGCTCGGAAGAGCTGACGGGAGCCGGCTGGAACTCTGAGACAGAGGAAACAGAGCCAACGCGAATCAAGACAAAACCGAGCAAAGCTTTAAGCCGCAACGAAAAGCAGCCACAATACGAACCAACCCAGTTTACCAGCTGGGGAGAAATATCCTGTTGGGGCTGCGGGAGAAAAGGGCATCTCATTAAGGAATGCAGGTCCCGGCCCCAGGGAAACAAGACAGGGAGGGGGTGTGCGGGCCGCACCCAGCCTTCTCCCACCGGGAATACAAAGCGGCCCACCTATGCCAACCCCCAGTGGGGCGGGGAGCCCTTATACCCCATACCCCCACAGGAGGCAGCCAGTTTCATACCCCCACCAGTGACAAAATTGCAGTTTCGCAACACAGCCTTCGGTACCTTTGTACCCACTACCACCGCAAGCAGCGCCTGTGCCACAGGGTCAGCAGGGAGCGCCCCAGAACGGAACCCCGGGGTGGCCCTGGCCATGAAAATAGGGAAGGAGCCCCCGAGGGTGTGGGGGACATGCTGCCTTTATGGCAGTCAGGACCCCCACGTAATAGGGCTTCAGTTTGGGCAGACACAGGAGCAGACTGCTCGATCTTGCCCAAGCCCTGTGGCCCCTACATTGGCAATGCAAAGAGGTCCCCCCAGTGAACGGGGTGGGAGGGCCATCCCGAGCATGGAAAAGCACCCAATTTGTAGCTATAACGCTTCATATAAAAAAGAGGACAAAATCAGGTGGTGTCCACTCAAGCCAATCAAACCTGACCTTCAGAACAAAATTAATAGAAAGCTGTGAGTTTCTGTTTGCAGGACATGCTCGTAGACCGTCCCCGTGACACATACACCCCTACTCCAGAGAGAGATGACAGACCACCAAACCGCCAGACAAAACCTGAGAGTCCCATGCCGGTGAGACCCAGACATACACAGTGTCTTTGTGCGATTTTGCTGTTAGGGCATGTGGCCGGGGGGCAAGCCGACCCAGGCCACTACCCTCATCAGCCATTTAGGTGGGTCATGCAACATCTTTCAAGTAACAAGGTGTTCAAAGAGGTCACCACAACGAACACCCCATCCTTCGTGTTCCACATAGCCAACCTGTTTAGAAGCTACCTTTCTAACCCTAAACGAAACCAAACCGAACCTGACTAACCCCTGTTAGCTTTGCTATGATGTTCAACCCCCTTTCTACGAAGGCATTGCTTTAGACACCCCCTTCAGTTACTCCACAGCTAGTGCCCCCCACCAGTGCAGATGGGAAACTCCCCGCAGAGGAATCACCCTGAGTCAAATCACAGGACAGGGCAGATGTTTTGGCAATGCAACTTTAGCGAAGCAGAAAGGCAACTTCTGCACTAAAGTTGTCAAGCCCAACAGAAAAACCAATAAGTGGGTGGTCCCATCCGCATCTGGGATGTGGGTTTGCCAGCGATCCGGAGTGAGTCCTTGTGTGTTCCTTGCCAAATTTAATGACTCTATTGACTTCTGTGTCCAAGTTCTGATTGTTCCTAGGGTCCTGTACCACTCAGACGAAGAGATATACCACCTTCTCGAGGAACCTGACAGACTCCACAAAAGAGAAATAATCACAGGTATAACTATCACAATGCTGCTCGGCCTGGGAGCAGCTGGCACGGCCACGGGTGTCTCAGCCATCGCAGCCCAACAGCACGGACTCTCTCAGCTGCAAATGACCATCGACAAAGACCTGCAGAGGATCGAGAAATCCATCTCCTATCTAGAAAAATCAGTCACAAAAGCCTTCGAAACTCACCTTGCGAAAATTACTCAGGTTTACCAAACCAACCTTTCCTTACCAAGTTACAAGTTTGTACCTCACTCCAGTGCCTATATCTACGACTACCTCATTTTATATATGATAAGGGGAGGGGAGATGTGGTAGATAGGGACAGGCGAATGGAAGATCTCGGGATGTGACGGAAAGAAAGACCCTTCCCCCTTCTCCCTGCTTCACGTTATCTATTAACCCCAGAGCATGTAACCACACCTAACCCAGTAGTTTTCCACTCCCGATTAACCCTAGGGACCCTACCAACCCCCCTCTGACGTAGCAAAGACCCCCAAGACTATTTAAACCCATGAGATAAGAGAATAAAGGCTTTCGACCGTCCACCACATTGGTGTCAGCGTGTGTCGTTAGTCCGAGTAGCCCGGAGAGGCTGGACTGCCGTGCTGCCTCCTTGCAACCAGGTCGCCATTGTCTTTCATAAAGGCAACAGGGTAAGGCAAATGCAGCTCAGGGCACACAGAAAACCCTGGCTGGCTGTGCTTACAGAGACTGAATTTTTAAGATACAGTTCTCAGTTTCACTCTAAAGATCTGACTAAGCTCAAATGCAAAACATAGTTTTGTAAGACTGAATAGCAATAATCCACCATGGCATTTACACAGTGCTTGTCTCTTTGCTGTTTTACGGACTTTATTCAATCAATTCTTGTGTCTCTCCAAGAAATAAAAATATGCCTTTCAGGAATGAGGAAACTGGGGAAGAGGAGCTAAACACTGCATGGCTCACAGAGATTTGGTCACAGCAGAAATTGTAGGATTCAGGAGGCTACTCTACCTCCATCTGCATCCACATCACAAGCCCACACCTTCCCCTTTTGGTGTTACTGGAATACAAATGCTTATGTGCTTATAATCTCTTATATGGAATACAAATCTCTTATGTGCTTGCCAAGACCTGGGGCAGAAACATCATATTCTCCTGTATGCCAGTGGATGTGGTCATTCCACTAGGTAATTTATAATATGTACAAAAGCTTCTTCTAAGGGTGTTGGTAAGATATATGGGGTTACTAAAGGCCTAATAAAGACTAAGCCACACTAATAAAAGGCAAAGGCTGTAATTTAGAATGGAAAATCCTATGATTTAAAGGCAGTGGCCAAATATTGGATCATTTTATATATTGTTAATAAATCAGAACAAGCAAGGCACAAAACATCTGGTGTAAAAGATAAAACTCTTATCAAAGTCCACCAGACTCCAGGATTTTTGTGCTGGGTAAACCCCAGTGCCTGTGCGAGAACCTCCTCCACTGTACTAGTGGCATCGCATACAGTTTGCCTGTGCTGGTTTGGCACAGGAGTGACTTTTGTGGAGAAGGTCCTGTCACCTGTTGCTGCCACCCTACTTTCAGGTATTTGATCAGGTGTCTGCAGTCTAGTCAGGTGTAAAGAGGCTCTGCAAACAGAATATGTACAACTTCACAAGCACCTCACAAGTGTTTCCTGCCTGGCACACATAAAACATGGCTCTGATTTGATGAGCTACGGACCCCTCTTGTAAGGAATCCAGGGAGCCTTTGTCGCCCATTGGGTAACATCAAGGGGAGTGTACCACTCCAAACCCAATGTCTTTTCCATCAGCTCCATCAATACCACAACCAGCTCCCACTTTCTTTCCGATAGGAGCTTATTCACAGAATACTTTATCACTCTTTCTGTAAAAAACTTCTTCCTAATATCCAGCTTGTACTGGCGCAGTTTAAAACTGTGTCCTCTGGTTCTGTCAGTTGCTGCCTGGAGAAAGAGACCAAAAATCACCTTTCAAGGAGTTGTAAAGAATGATAAGGTCATCTCTGAGTCTCCTTTTCTCCAGGCTAAACACCCCCAGCTCCCTCAGCCATTCCTCATAGGGTTTGTGTTTCAAGCCCCTCACCAGCCTCATTGCCTCCTCTGGACGTGCTCAAGCACCTCAACATCCTTCCCAAACTGAGGGCCCAGAACTGGACACAGCACTCAAGGTGTGGCCTCACCAGCATTGAGTACAGGGTGAGAATGACCTCCCTGCTCCTGCTGGCCACACAATTCCTAACACAGGCCAGGATGTCCTTGGCCTTCTTGGCCACCAGGGCACACTGCTGGCTCATGTGCAGTCAGCTGTCACCAGCACCCCCAGGTCCCTTTCCAGCCACACTGTCCCCAGCCTGTAACACTACAGGGGGTTACTGTGGCCAAAATGCAGGACTCGGCACTTGGACTTATTAAACATCATCTTATTGGACTCTGCCCACCCATCTAAGTGTTCCAGGTCTCTCTGCAGAGCCCTCCCACCTCCCAACAGATCAACACATGCTCCCAGCTTAGGGTCATTTGCAAATTTACTAATGAAAGACTCAATCCCCTTGTCCATGTTGTCTATGACAGAACTGGTCCCAGCACAGAGCCCTGAGGGACACCACTGGTGGCTGGCCCCAGCTGGATGCAGCACCGCTCACCAGCACTCTCTGGGCCCGGCCATCCAGCCAGTTCTGAACCCAGCACTGAGTGCTCCTGTCCCAGCCGTGGGCTGCAGCTTCTCCAGGAGTGGGAGACAGTGTCAAAGGCCTTGCTGAAATCCAAATATTCAACATGCACAGCCTTTCCTGCATCCACCAGGCAGGTCACCAGGTCATAAAAGGAGATCAGGTTGGTCAAAAACTACCTACCTCTCCTAAACCCCTGCTGGCTGGGTCTGATACCCTGGCCATCCTGTAAGTTCTGTGTGATGACACTCACTGTGAACTGTTCCATAACCTTACTGAGTACTGAGGTCAAGATAACTGGCCTATAATTATCAGGATCCTCCTTCCCACCCTTTTTGTGAATGGGTGTCACATTGGCCAGCTTCCAGTCCTCTGGAACCTCGTCAGTGAGCCAGGAGTGTTGAAAAATGATAGAGTGGCTTCACAAGCTCATCTTCCAGCTCTTTCATCACCAGATGGATTTCATCTGGTCTCATGGATTTATGAACATCCAAGTGGCTCAGCAGTTCTCTGACTGTCTCCTCCTGGATGATGGGGGACCATTCTGCTCCCTGACACCATCTACCAACCCAGAAGGACAGTTGTCTTAAGGACAAGCCGTCTTCCCACTAAAGTCTGGGACAAAGAAGGCATTAAGCACTTTTGCCTTCTCCTCACCTGCAGTTACCAAGTCCTCATCTCGGGATCTTTCCTCTTATGTACTTGATCCCCTACCTATAATTTTACCCTTGTTAATCTTATTGCTTGTTTTCTATGACATTTACACAGGTTTTTGTCAGGCCAGCAGCTTCATCAGCACCCTTAGCTGAGGTTATGCAACCAGTGGGAAGCAAAGTTGAACCTTGAGTCCCTTGAGCATCAGCAGTGAAGCCCTGACGGTGGGGGAGGGTAACACGGAGGAAGTTGCAGCGCCCTCTGCAGCACTGTCACACTTACCCATCTATTTTATACCTTGTTGGAAGATGTTTAGCCTCACACTTTAGGCATTCTTAAACACTTTAGGTTCAACTATGCACATATTGACTCCATGGCATTGCAACTGAGGCCTGAGGTTATTAGAAGGGTAAAGAGCAGAAAACTTAGTAGAAACTTAAAGCGTCTGAGCAAATGAACAATATATTCCTTTACAGGCCATAGTTGTCTGTACACTCAGTGGAAGAAGGAATAAAAAGAGGATTTGTGTCTTGAGAACACAGGGCATTCCTCAGCACATGTATCCATGTTTACCAATGCTTTCCCTGTGCAGTAGTGTTGAATGCAGTGTGACTGTTCATGTAAGCAGGTCGTGGCTTATGTGACCCCAGCCTTTGGTGTTTCACTCATCACAGTCCTGAGGCATTGACATTTAATCCATGATCTTGAATCATAAAGTCTTCTGATCAGCATGAAAATATCTTTATGCGGAAATATTGCCATTTTCATTTTCATCTAGGTGCTTCCTCTAGCCTTTGGAGAGCTGGGATATGCTGCTGTGACAATGGTCTCCAGCTGGTGTTTGTAAGGTATCCATTCCCTGGGGAATGGAGGGCCTTGTGTCTGATCTTTCAGCCCTAAAACTGTTTAAGCTTTGCAAATAAGGGAACACTTAAAAGCCATAGTTTGACAATAACAGAAGAAATTTACCAAAAGATCAAATAGCAAACACATTGTTAAGATGACATTTAATGAATAAAATTTTCCTTGGGTTCTGCAGTGCTGCCACTTGCTTGTGATTCTGACTAATCAGTACCTGAAAGGTCCTTTAAGACTGTCATGTCCTGGAGAGTTTTAGATCTGTGTCTTTTCTGCTTTTGTAGCTAACGATGACTACAGGAGCCACCTCTGACAATTATTCTAGGCAGTCTTATTTCCCCCTGTGTATACAGAAACACTTTCTCCTCATCCCTCCCTGTCTTGTGGTTTAACAGACCGTTACCTCTAATTACCAGCTCTAGGGGTGCTATTTGCTAAGAAGGAGCTTGAGTCATGTTTTATCTTTCTATTAAAATCTTTTAATTAATGCTTTCATTGAATATCCAAACTAGAGCACCAATAGCTCCAAGCTTAAACAGTATTTTCAATTTACCAAGTCTTTTAAGTCACTGTGTTAAAACTTTACAAGTTGTATATTCAAGAAGTTATTAACCAGATAAAAAACATAGCCTGGAAATCAGTTCATAACAGCACCACAGAAATAGCAATCACAATCTCTCAGCATCATAGAAAATGTTACCATGATCTCTTGGTCTAAATATATGATAGAACTGGAAAATGTATTAGCTTGGTTGGTTAGTACTACTTTATTTTGGTTAGTGCTTCTTTGCATCTTCATATACCCAAAGGAGCATAGTCACACTAATACTGCCCCAATACTAAATGATGTAAATGCTGTACTATTAGTTTTCATAATTTTCAACTAAAGTGCAGCTGCCTGCATGACCTGACATGTTTCCCAGAGCAGTATTTCAACAGCCATTACAGAAGCTGGTGCATCCCCTAGAGCTTCAATTTAATGCCTTCAAACCACAGGCTTAGCTGTTCGAGTTTTATGGTTTAAAATTTATTCTAAAATTTATTTTATAGTTGAAAATTTATTTTATTTTAAACTCTCCAGAATGCCCTCCAGCCAGTTCATAAATGGCAGAATAGGCTTGTTTTCTTCCAGCCAAATTGAACCAGAGGGGTTATAGAGCAGCACAACTACACCACACAGAATGAGCAACCAAACAACTCTAAGAGACACAGTACGAGATCCTTAGTTATTTTACAGCCATGAGAAGTTCTCACTAGGCTCATGAAAATTTTTTGCCTATGTTATGTTGGTTGTGTACAGAGTCTGTGTTTGTGTAAGAAAGAAAGCAAACCAAACTGAGCTAAACAATGAGGAAGGATTTTAACTATTGCAGCTGCAAGCAACTGCAGCCTTTCAAGAGACAGGAAGTGCAGTTGGTGAGTGCTGAGCATTAATACCTAGGCTCTTGTGTGGCACTCCTTTGTCTTCCAGAATCATAAAGTTCGCCAAAGTAAGCAGAATTTTTTCCACTCTTAGCGGAGTACCTGCAGAGAAAGATGGGACTTTGCCCTTGGCAAAGGGGAGTAGCGCCCTGGCACATATGCCTGCTTCTTAACAAACTGTTGTACCATCAACCTGAAAGTGTCAAAACAAAAGCTTTTTGCTTTCCTGTCTAGCCTGCTTTCTTCCCAAAGTACAAGCCTCATTTCAGAAATAGGCATTTTGCAAAAGCTCTTCTGAGGTGCTTTCATAGGCTCTGTTCCCTGTAGTGGCTGGACCCTGTATCAAAATGTGTATGTGAGTATGAGCTTGAGGAGCTGTTCCAGCAAAAATGCTTGCAGGTCTGCAAGGAGAAGATGCAGATCCAGCTAGTAAAAGATTGGAGGGCTGCAGCAAAATGAAGGATATAGTACATTTCTGCAACCTCCAGAAGGTGAAGATGAAATCTTAATGCTGGATTAAAAAACTGAAAAGTGAGTGAGAAAATAAGGCAGGGAAGTACTATGGCAAGAAGATGGCTTTCATGGAGTTTTGAACAAACTGTAGGGACTAAACATTTATAATATGTCCATATATATCCCTTTAGAGCTGCAACTTAGACAAAGGATGAAAGAGGCAATGCATAGGAGCTTCAGTGTATGAGTGCCTCTTCTGTTAAGCTCTTTGACTTTAAAATAGCTAAGTCTGAATGTTTGAAAAATTCCAAGTTATAGTACAATAGAATTCCATTTTTACTAAAAATGAAGACTTTGTTACCTCCTGGCATTTAATCTATCTGTTCTCTGTTATGACAGCCCAGCTCTTCCATAGGTCCTTAACTCATATGGAGAGCTGCCTCTGACAGATGATCAGGCTGAAGATCTGGCAAAGATCCAGAAGCACAGGAGCTCACAACAGTTGTGGATGACACAAACTGACAAGGTGGCAAATAACCATGAGGACTCTGATATAGTGGCACACATATATAAAATATATAAATTCATAATACATACAAATAATATAAATGACATTTGTGTACACACACAAAAATACATATGCATATTTGCTTAAGCAACCTGGATTGTTTAGAGAATTTGAACTATTTATGCAAAATAGGCTTCTATATGACTAGTAGATGGCCATGGTCATAAAAGGAAGTCCTGAAGGTCATGCCTACAAATGCATGGACTGCAGTGTGGGTGGCAGTATGATAAGTAGGAGCCTCAGCTCAACAGGAATTATTATTTTGATGTAGACACAAATCAAACTATTATAGTTCTTGAACAGATAAAAAAAGAAAATTGAGAAACAGCTAAAAGTATGATTTCCCTCTGACAATAATGTCAGTGAGCTGGATACTGGGCATCTGGACAGTTTTGAAGGTCACACACTCAACACTCAGGCATGCACACACACACAAACTACAAACATAGAAAGGGTACAGAAAAGAGCCATACAATGATCTGATGGGGTGAAAGAAGTATCTTATAGCAAGGATTTAGAGATTTCCTCTAAAGTCTTTAATGATTTTAAGTTACAGAAAAACAGAAAATTTGAGAAAAGTCTTAATTGTAGTCTACTAATACCTCCATGGAAATAAAACTATGTCTTTTCAAAAGCCTTTTATTTCAACAGAGAAAGACACAGAAGGAATCACCAGTGTATAGTTTAAGGATAAAGCCAGAGATGTTAAAATTATAAGGGTTACTCATTTTTTGCTGATTTTTAGCTGCTGGAGAAAACTATCAAAGCAATCAAAGCCCTTTGCATTTGTTAAAATTATTTTGGGTTTTTCAATCCATCAAGTGTTTTTCCCCCTTTTGTCTTTCCAGTTCTCTTCCCTCATGCCCTGAAGAAAACTGAGCAAGCAACTGGTTGGGGGCTTGGCTGGTGGGATCAACCCACCTGACAGAGAATATAATTGTAGGGGACTGTTTTGGCACAAGTATGTTGGCCATCTGAGTCCTTGGAAAGACACTCATAGAATTATGGAATCATTTAGACTGGAAGAGATTTCTCAGACCAAGTTCAATTGCTAATCTAGCATGGCCAAGTGCACCTCTCAGCCATATCCCTGAAGAGCTGTATCTCCACATCTTTTAAGTATCTCCATGGATGGTGATTTAAGTCTGGAAGCATGTTCCAATACTTGACAAAAATCATGTCATAAGGAGGCGCTAAAAACATCATTGCAACTTGAGCCAAGTCTGGACTCCTGCTCCAGGTCAGAGCCACCTTGTCGCAGATAAGCTGACTGGGAAATTCCTGTCATCTTCTATCTTTAAACAAGCTACCCATTTCCTTTAAAGGTAAAAACACAGACCTTGCAAACATCAACTATATTCTTACAGCCCATTTGGAGCAACCAAGTAGTAGAGGTGGCTAATTCTGCTTCTGCTATAAATGTGGATAGAACTGTCAGGAAGTCTGGACAAATTTTCTTCAAGCTATGTAGTGAATAGATACACTTTAAAAAAAAATCTGTTAATAAAGCCTAAGCAAGTCAATTTCCTGAAGGACAGTTCTCACCCCCTTGGGGGCTGATGGGGTCATGCTCATTTCTCTCCAGCCAAGTCCAACCTTGGGCACTCACTGGTAGCAAAGAAGAGCAGAGCATACTCTTTTGGTGCCCAGTGAAAAGAGAAGGGACAATGAATACTAACTGGAGGTTCCCTCTGAACATCAGGAAACATATTTTTAATATGAGGTTCACCTAGCACTGTCACAGAGCTGTCCAGGCATCTTGTGGAGTCTTCCTCCTTGGAGATGTTCGAAAGCCACTTATACAGAGTCCTGGGCAGCTGGTTGTAGATGGCTCTGCTTGAGCAGAGGTTTTGGAGCAGGTGAGCTCCAGAGGTTTACCAACAGCAGCCATACTGGTACCCTGTAATTTTCAAGAGCAACCAGTGCCAGAGGGGCTTATGAATGTCACAGGCCTAGAGCTGCTAATTCTCCACCTCCTATCTGGGATGCCCTTAGTGGTGGCAGCCAAAATTATGGCCAGGGAATGTAGTGAGACTATGCATGGTCACTTTTCCTGGCCTTGGCTTTATTGGGAACTAAACAGCCAAAACAGGATTGATCATACCCTGTTTTTTCTTATATTCAGGGGATTTCACTTCCATTGAACCCTCCTGCAGGTCTTCCATGTGCAGGACAAACTCTATGAAAGCTGCAGAGTGACAGCCTACTTGGAATTGTTTGCTAGCAATTCCATTTGACAGCATGTAAGCACAAGATATTGAAAACAGAGCAACACTAGGGAGTAATGCTGCATGTCAGCATAGGCTCCCAGGCACTGTCCTCCCTAACAGGTAGTTGTGAAAACTGTGGGACTTTGGGATGAACTCCTTAGAGATGATTATTAAACAGAACAGATTAAAGCAGGTATTGTTCTTAGGCCAACTTTTATTATGTTTACATAATGCTAAGTCAGATGTGCTTGTTAATCACTTTCAATAGCATTAACTTTTTAACATTGCACTTGTGTTGATATACAAAATAAAATAATTTATTGAAGTAAAAGGTCAGCTGAAAAATCATTGTCTCTTCCAAGCCTTCTCTGTTTGAGTTACAGGGTTATTCTCTTTACTGTAGGGATAATAAGGATTATATTTCACCAAAGGCTCCAGAATATTATCCATCTCGTTCTTTTATACCCCAGGAGAGGTTATTTCAGTTTTGTAGATCCCTAAGGTAGAGGAAGGGAATGATATTTCCAAGCCCAAATTCTCTGCATGTGCAAGCATGTTCTAAAGGAAACAGAACAAAGGCAGGCCAGTGTGATACTACCCCACATATCATTTGGTGCCATCTTGCTGCTTTTCTCCTGAAGCAAATCCCCAAACCCATACATACAGAAAAAAATCAGATCTGCACATTTGTGATTTCCTTTGAGGGTTAATTTTTTGAGGTATGTGCTGCCTTACACTGTCACATCTGATCTGTCTCAGATCTCCAATGGCTTTCTGCTCCTGAAATGGAGCTAAATCACTCCAGAAACCACATGTAGGTTGAATAGTTGGTGAATGCTGGCATGTCCAAATCTTCAGGAGCACCTGATCCTTACCTGATGTTGGATTCCTCATAGGTGGGGTGGTTGTTGAGGGTGCAGAGACAAAGGACACATGCCAGCACTCTGTGTGCCTCAGGGCAAATTGAGAAGTTGAGAAGTCGAGCAGTCAAGCAGTGCCATGGCAATTTTTTGTCTTCAAATTTTGTGTGTTACAGCTCACATTCCCCAAAAGTTTTGTCCAGTATTTTACAGTAAATGTAAAGGACATACAATGTGATTTTGTCACTGTCTCATGCATAGAACTATATTACACAGGCTGAGAATCCAGGTGTTTTCCAAATTGACCTTGGCTTCTTGCACCAGAAGAAACCAAAGCCTGTCATCACCAAAATTTAGAAGTGACATGGGTAATTCAGGCTGGAAGGGACTCCAGGAGGTCAAAACATTCAACCTCCTGCTCAAAGCAGGGCTACACTTCTTGAAAGCATAATGGACATCAAAGCCAGTGTTTAAATTACATTCTTCACAGAAAATGGAGGCAGTGTTAAACCTATCAGCCCTGCATTAGAAACAGATTAAGGTGACAGAGATTGCTAGGTCACAGGTGAGAGCAGCCCACAGATTCCCTTGGCATCAGCTGCAGCTGCCAAGAACCAGCCATGAAGTAGTAGAGACCTTGGCTCAGCCCAAGATCCCCATGCATGCAGTAGGTGAAGTAATTTGTGACCTGGTTATCTGCCCCTTTTTGCCTTGGTCTGAAGAACAGTGATACATGATATGCTCCTTCACAGTGTAGTTTCAGATTCAAGGCTGATGTAAATTAATTTAACGCTTAATATAAAGCTGGTTTGGGGATTACTCGAAAAAATGGCATAGCTGGAGGATCAAAATAAACTGTGGATGTATTTTGTTTGGAAGCAGCTCTTTTCTCCAATAAAAGTTAAATTAATTTTACTTTTAATTTAGAAACCTTACTCATCTTATGTGATTCTTGAGCACCCAGTAACAATACTGCAAATAGGGAGAGCATTCAGATCTGGAATAATACATGAGTTTCAAAGTATTTCTGTGATGCAATAATTTTTATTTCTATCATCAGGAGCTTGGATTGTTATTACAGATTTCCATCTTAGAAAGCTGAAAAGGTCTTTGCCATTGATGGAGAGACAATATCTCCATATTATATATATCAGTATTTATTTTGATGCTTTCAGAATTTTTGGGCCTGTTTATTTTTCTTATTTAGAAGTACAAATCTATTTACACTCTGCTTCAGACAAAAGAGGTATGCAACACAATCTTTACATTTGAGTGACCTATCTCAGAACAAAAGCATTTTCCAGGAAATGCTTAGACCAATAGTCTAGTAACAAGAATTACAGAGGCATGTGGCAAACTGAAAAGAAGGGAAGTAAAAAGCTGCAGTAGATGTAAAAGCTCATATCGCACCTCAAAAGGATCTTATTCAAATTAATGTGTATGGGGGAAATAACAGTAAACATTGTTTCTATAAGCAATTTCTAAATATAATGACAAAAGATACTGTAAGAACTATCTGCTCAGAGGAAAATGGGGTGTTTGTCTTTTTACTTACTCCTCTTTTTTTTTTTTTTAATTTTAAATTTCTGATTTCTTGCTTTTAGCTGTAAAAACAACCTTTTAGTGTTGTTTCTGACCTCCTTCTCTTTTGAAGTTTCTATTTTATGGTGACTCTTGTAGCATCCTTCGGTGGTCATCAGCACATATATGGGAGTCCATGAATGTTGAAGAGTGAAAATCTAGCTGTCCAGTGCTCGGCAGGACATGGCAAGGATGTCCATTCTATTTTAAATAGTCAGGAAGAGACATTGCACCATCACACAGTTGTTTTCCTTCCCTCCCCAAAATCTCAGTGTTTTCCCAGCCTAACCTGGACGGGAGAATAGCCAGGAAAATTTCTAAAGGCAAGTCTCCAGCATGATGAGACAAGTTTGGATTCTTGTAACAAGCGGGCGGAGACAAGGGAAAGGGAACTGAAACTGTTTTGAAGTAATGGCAACCTCAGCTGCTGCAATGGGGTGCAGAGATATGTGATATACTGTGATTATTGCAATTTAGAGGCTTCCTTTTCAGACTAAAAACATTTTTCACTCCTTTCGGAAACAGTATTGCATTACAGGTGTTATAACTTTTCTTCAGAATCAGACTGGCCAGGGAACTGTAAATCTAAATCATGGCTGCCCTCAGGAAACCTGCCAGCCTGTAAACACAGTGAAATGAGTGAGATGAAAGTATCTGGGTGAAAAAATTAATTTTAGGCATTCCACTGAAGTCTATTTAGTTTTTACAGTCTGGCCTGGCATCTACAAGTAACAGCTGGGGAGGACATATTAATTCCCAGTGACTAATGCTGGGAAGATTACTTTAAGCTTGAAATCTTTACATAGGGGTCCAAGAGGGAAGAAAAAACTGATTTCCTTGAATTTCTCTTATTTTTTCCATGCTGGAAAGTCATCGTATTCTACCATAAGTATCAAGCTTTCCTACTTCTGAAGCTTAATTGTTCAAACTGATGAAGTTTCTGATTAGGAATTTATGTAGAAAAGTATTTCAAAGTGCAGGCTGACCACAAGAGTAACTTGTCAGGGCATTGCATGTTTTTCAGCATATTTCCTTTTTTTGGCACATTTGTGTGCTTTCCGAGAGCTTCCCCATTCTTAAAGAGGTTTCTCAGAGGATTTTGCTCACAGCTCCAGCCTAGCAGAGGCAGGTGAACAAAAGCCAAAAATGTGGGAACAATTCAAACTTATTTTGTCATGTTCCTCCCACTGAACATGAGCAAAGATTCTATTTAAGATACAAAACTCTTTCAAGACACAAAATACTGTCATTCATCAATCTGTTTATACCCGTGTCTACTCCACCATTTTTCATTCTCACACGTTGTTGCTTGTCATCCTGGCACAATGAATGAAGCCAAAACATTGCAAGAACACTTAATGTCCAGACTGTAAGAGAGTATGAGTCTCATGTTAGCTCATTCTCATAACTTCCAGAGCACTTGCCCAGATTTTGGAGAGTGGAAGAGCATCCAAGGAACACCCATTGCTAGCTATGCCATTTGTCACCTGGATTCTTCTAATATCCTTCAGACCATATTTGTATCTCTGATATTAGCTTTTTTTCTTCCTGCTTCTTACTCTTCATAAGACCTTCCTGGATACTTTCCAGGGACTATTTGTTTTCAGCTCCTTTATAAAGCTCACAGTAAAGAAGCCCATGGGGTTTAGCATATAAAGAGATACTGGGCAACTGCAAAGCAGACGACACTACTCCAATTCCTTCTCCCCAGCTACCAGAACCTTTAATTCACTGCCAACCTGTCTTTAACATTCCCAATGATATTTTTATACATCTGCCATCAGTTAAAGTAGACTTTAACTGTCCACCAGAAAGGAGACCAGCGAGTTATCCATCAGTTCATTCTCTCTTCCACACCTGGAAAGAGCAAGCTGCTTCTTTTTTTATCTCCATCCATCTCATTCAGCCACAAAGGTGCTCAAGCAGCATTAGGATCTGTTCTAGGCATGAATGTGGTAAGAAACTCAGCATGGTCATTACTTGCCCTAGAAAACTGACTTCCCAAACATGGGGACAGAGCTTGATTTCTGATTGTTGTTTTGTGTTGGTAAACTACATAGATGAGACAGCAGACTTTTAGGAATATGCCTGGATAGGAAACTGTTTCTGGGCTAGGTGTAGAGATGAGCTGGTCCTGTAGCACATCCTGGTTTACACACATCGAGTACTCAAAGGCAAAGCTGTGTCTGCATGTTTATCAGTCCCCAGCTTCAGGCAGCAGCTCACCTATTCTTCAATTCAGTCATGGAGACAGAAAGGCTGCAGTCATGTCATTGCTTCTCACCTAAAATGGGCAGAGGATGGAGCCTTTGTGTAGAAGGTCTTCCAGAACCATCACCTTAATTACTGCAATTCAGTGGTCCAGTCCTGAGCATCCGGGGAACAATTCTGTGTAGAACTCTTACAACAAGGAAAAGGAAGGTATTTTCTATGGAAAGGAGAGTGTGAAACACATTCACATTGGTACTGTCTACTGATAGAGACTGGAAATGGTGGGAAGGGGAGGAACATACATAAGAACTAGAAGGAAATAGAAGGAACTAGGTGTCAGAACTTGCATACATGATTTGGCCTGTAAAAGCTGCTTTGGCAGGTTGAGCAAAAGGATGCAGATCCTAAAATCCTGAGCCTATGGTGGGCAACTTCCAAGTGTTCCCACTTTAGAGTTGTTCTGGTCCTGACGCTGGGGCAGAAATTAATCCCTTTCTGAACATCTGGGAATTTACTGAGTTTGTATACCCAGTTGCCTCTTGAATAATGAACTCTTGTGTCATGGGACATAAAAGGCTCCTAAACGGTAAAAGGTTTTCCTACAAGGTCAGCAGGTGGCAGCAGGCATAAACAAGTCAAATGTCCATAGGGTCTTTCAGCATCCATTTCCTTTGGACAACAATTTCAGTTTTTCTGAAGAGAGATGGTGGAACTCAAATACATTTTCCCCCCTTCTTTCCTGTAAAAAATGTACTTCCCACTCTCTGTCTTAGTATCCATGTCATTTGGTGTGGAAATATTTTTGCTGTGCAGGAAAACTGACTTGGGATGTCCAACATTCATTGATGTTTTGACTTGGAGGAACAAACCATTTCAGCTCAAGAATCCTAACTACATAAATAATTATGCATTCCACTAAAAGTCATGTCTCCAAAGTTTGTTTTAAAAAATAAAAATTTTATGTGTATGCATACAGGATTACAAGCATATGATATTGAAATATTAAGTGTATTCAAAAATTGATGATGCTTTAAGTGTGTATATAAAAGCATGCACATTACTTCAAAAGAAGTAATCAGATGGTTATGAGTAAACCATTAAAACATTCTAGAAAATTTATTTCAACACATTACTGCCTGGAATTTAACATGTACTTTCATGCAAGTGTCTCCACTTTGAGAATATTTCTGTTGCTAATGGGTCTAAAATAGCTTTTTAGCGCTTTAAATAAGTTTTTTAAGCACTTCTTCGTCTACATAGTTGTATTACAGATGAAAACTTTGGAAGTCTGAATTACATTTTGCAAGTTTCTAACTATTTTTTGTCACCTGAAACACACTAAAAATCACAAGACAAAGTCACTCCTGTGACTGGATCCATGTTTCATTATGCAGCCCTGCAGTGGTAACTGAGGTTGCAGCTTTTGTGGTTTAGACCCAAATCCTCAGCTTTATTTCACCACATACCCCCTGCATGGCACCAAGAGGAACTGTGTGAATGATTTCACAGGCTGAGCTTGTTTCCATCCCAGCAGTACAGTTCAGACAACATATAGTGTATTTTCCACATCAAATAGTCTCCTGGATACATTAATGGACACCAAGCACTGAGATTATACAGAGGCAGGTACAAACCAACTCAATCTCCCACTTGTTTTGAAATATCTTTGCTTCATATCATTTCTTGTCTTCATAACAGCCTATAAGACAAGTTTGCTAAATTAATCTGCAGAAAAAGCTAATAAAAGAAAACGAATAATATGTTTAATTGGTATCTGTAGCAAATGTCAACTTTTATAGACAAAGAAGAGTGAGAAGTTACCCACAATTTAAGTTAAACACACACTTCCTAGCACAAGGATACTTTTAAAGAATTAAGCCAGAATGATGAAGTCACTGCTGCAAAGCCCAAGCTCAACATTTATGTCTGTTCCCTGGGACAAATACCTCACTTGTAAAAAAAGAATGTTTCAAGTTAGCTCACTGCACTGTTCTAGTAAATATTCTGTAAAACTCTGTTCTCTATTAATTTGGATTTGTGTGTCACTTGAGGCTCTCTCTCATGTAAAAGGTTCCTCTTGCTGTTCTTCATTGCATGTCTCTGATTTCTAGATAATTGAAACAAGAGAAGAGGAGTGTGCTTAGGAGTGATACTTTCTAAGCTGTTCTTGGCTTGCATCCCTAAGGCAAGGCTTGTCATTCTGATCTTGTTTTACAAAACATGTAACAAGCTGTTGGACTGATAGAAAAAAAAAGCTGGGAAGAGAAGAGAAGGGAGGTTTTGGGAAGGGAAGAGAAGGAAAGGAAGGGAAAGGAGAGAAGTTCCAGGAAGTTCTGGGAAAATGGGAAGGGGGAGGGGGAGGGGGAGGGGGAGGGGGAGAGAGAGGGGGAGGGGGAGGGGAAGGGGGAGGGGGAGGGGGAGGGGGAGGGGGAGGGGGAGGGGGGGAGAAGGGAAGGGAAGGGAAGGGAAGGGAAGGGAAGGGAAGGGAAGGGAAGGGAAGGGAAGGGAAGGGAAGGGAAGGGAAGGGAAGGGAAGGGAAGGGAAGGGAAGGGAAGGGAAGGGAAGGGAAGGGAAGGGAAGGGAAGGGAAGGGAAGGGAAGGGAAGGGAAGGGAAGGGAAGGGAAGGGAAGGGAAGGGAAGGGAAGGGAAGGGAAGGGAAGGGAAGGGAAGGGAAGGGAAGGGAAGGGAAGGGAAGGGAAGGGAAGGGAAGGGAAGGGAAGGGAAGGGAAGGGAAGGGAAGGGAAGGGAAGGGAAGGGAAGGGAAGGGAAGGGAAGGGAAGGGAAGGGAAGGGAAGGGAAGGGAAGGGAAGGGAAGGGAAGGGAAGGGAAGGGAAGGGAAGGGAAGGGAAGGGAAGGGAAGGGAAGGGAAGGGAAGGGAAGGGAAGGGAAGGGAAGGGAAGGGAAGGGAAGGGAAGGGAAGGGAAGGGAAGGGAAGGGAAGGGAAGGGAAGGGAAGGGAAGGGAAGGAAAGGGAAGGAAAGGGAAGGAAAGGAAAGGAAAGGAAAGGAAAGGAAAGGAAAGGAAAGGAAAGGAAAGGAAAGGAAAGGAAAGGAAAGGAAAGGAAAGGAAAGGAAAGGAAAGGAAAGGAAAGGAAAGGAAAGGAAAGGAAAGGAAAGGAAAGGAAAGGAAAGGAAAGGAAAGGAAAGGAAAGGAAAGGAAAGGAAAGGAAAGGAAAGGAAAGGAAAGGAAAGGCATCTATGCCAAACGCTTTACTGGTCCTAAAGGATTAATATTCTTGTTTTATTCAGAAGTACTTCACTACTTCTCTGTTCTGAGAATATAGACAGAGAGTGTCATGGTGATTCAGGTAAGCTCCAGGGTAAAGAAGCTTGCTGCCCTCTCCAGTACTTTGAAGAAAGTGTGTCTTTGAAAACTGCAGCTTATGCAATCACATCGACTTATCTGCCAAGGGCATTCTGATGCAACTGATTTCAGGAGAATAAGGTTAACTTCTGAGCTCCACAGAAGTTCAGGCCTTGTGTCCTTGGACAGTTGCCCTACAAGCCTTGAAGATTTCTTTCCCAGTCTATTTAATGGGGAAAAAAAAGAAAATCATAATCCTGACTTCCAATATTTTCTAAAAATTGACTCATTGCTTTTAATTGCTTTGTAACCATGCCAAATGTATCAATTACGCTTGGACCCAGTTTCAAAAGTTGATGTGAGCTCTATTCCTGCAGATGGTAGTCCTATTTATACAACAAACTGCAAAGTAAAGTACACCATGCAAAACTAATAAGCTTGCCATTGTTTGATACTGCAAATCAAAAGCATTAAATCACAGAGGTTTGGTGGGGCATTCTAGCCAAGTTCATGTGAACTTAGTGGAAGTATCAAAGAAAAATTTTTAGCCCCGTCAGTTCTTCCAGTTTACATGATACTGAAGAAAAGTGAACATAAAACTTATGGAGCGTCAGAAAATGCCAAATTCACATATGGGGTGCATGTTTGGGCCTATTATTTTTCTCTTGAGATTAATATGCTCTTTTCTAGCTGAGATGTCATAAATGGGTGTGTTTCATATAAACAAGTGGGAAATGGGGATTCAGAAAGGAGGGCATTTGTGAAGGCGAAAGCATGTATTTTCTCATGCAAGTTTTCGTTAATAAACAAATAATCTTCCAACTACCAGAACTGATTTCACCAAGAAGATTGTTCGAAAAGCTTTCTACTCAACACCTGCTATTCTCGCCCTGGCTTTTGTAGTCACTGCAAATAGGGAACACTGATCCTGAGATCCTCCCATAAAGCTTTTGCAGAGACAGCTTCACTTGCAAACCCCCCAGACGTGTCTGCAGTGCAGCTCCTCGCCGACTGGTGATGCGGGACGCGTTTGCTGAGCCGTCCGTCCGGAGCAGCTGCTGCCGGCGGGGTGGCGCGGTGCCGGAGCGGCCGCGGAGGCGGAGGCAGAGGGCGAGCCCCGGGCGCGTTCCCCGGCCGCGCTCCCCGGCCGCGCTCCCCGGCCGCGCTCCCCGGCCGCGCTCCCCGGCCGCGCTCCCCGGGCGCGCTCCCCGGCCGCGCTCCCCGGCCGCGCTCCCCGGGCGCGTTCCCCCGGCGCGTTCCCTGGGCGCGTTCCCGGGGGCGTTCCCGGGCGCGTTCCCCGGCCGCGCTCCCCGGCCGCGCTCCCCGGGCGCGTTCCCCCGGCGCGTTCCCTGGGCGCGTTCCCGGGCGCGTTCCCGGGCGCGTTCCCAGGCCGCGTTCCCCGGGCGCGCTCCCCGGCTGCGCTCCCCAGCCGTGCTCCCCGGGCGCGTTCCCGGGCGCGTTCCCGGGCGCGTTCCCGGCCGCTCTCCCCGGCCGCGCTCCCCGGCCGCGCTCCCCGGCCGCGCTCCCCGGCCGCGCTCCCCGGGCGCGTTCCCCGGGCGCGTTCCCCCGGCGCGTTCCCCGGCCGCGCTCCCCGGGCGCGTTCCCCGGCGCGGCCACGAGATGTCGCTGCGCCCCGCGGCGCTCCCGGCCCGCCCGCGCCGCTCGGCCCGGTCGGTGTCCGCGGAAGGCCCGATCGCCGCGGGGGCCGTGTCGGCGGCGTGGGTGTCGTAGCAGCGCCTCTGCTGCTCCCATCTAGCGTAAGAAAACTGATAATCCCTCTGCCCTTCCCACCGAGTCCACTAAGCTGCAGGACAGCTGCGAGGAGTGCGTGTAGAACACCTCTTTGTAAGCCCATTCCGACGTTTTCCAATTGTGTCAGCACTCGCAAGTCCGCTGGAAATAGACTTGGTGCTTCTACCCCTGAAATCTCTGAGGAAAAAGTCCATGGATTCCTTCCAAAGCTTGCAGATCGTTAAGTTTAAATTCACTGAGACAGAAAGGGGCAAAGGGATGTCCTGTGAGCAAGTATCCTTTTCTACACAGGAATTATCCTGTCATCCTCCCATTCAATTAGCGAAGGAGACTGAGGCACTAATTCTCATTTCGTCTCTGTAGGTGTAAAGCGGGCTTAATTTTACCAATGTCACTGTGATTGCATGAGTACAAGCTTGGTGTTAGATCAAAACAGAGCTCCAGACAGTCTATCTTGCAATACAGTCATGAAAGGATTTCTTAAAATATTGGTGAGCTCAGGGAAAAAATAAGCGGCCTCACTTTGGGAGTGCAATCACTGCTGAACGCCGAGAATAACAAAAAGCGTCTTAGTTTGCTGCGTTTGCAATGGCTTTTCTGTTGTGTATAACTATTAGTTTAACTCTGGCAGTGTGGCATAAAGAAAAATTCTTGAAAGACCACACCTTTTAGTGGGACACTTTTGTTATCCTCTTTGTCAAAGTTAGATGAATCCTCAGTTCCCACTTCCAGCTGCAAAAATGCAGCTGAAGTCAATGTATATTACATTAATCTCTCAAGTGTAAAACAAAGCTTCCAAATATTACACCTATGCACTATTTTCTACCAGGATTTGAAGGTTTTCTCTAGATTAATGTCCATCAAAGCTGTTTATCTTGCTAGTGACCAACAGTCTTCTTAACAACAGGCCTGATTTTGGAAGACATCATTATCCATTACATACATCGTATTGCATATTGATTTCTGTCCATCTTTACTGTGAAACTTAACAAAGTAATCTTAAACTCTATTGATGTCCTTCTCTACTGAAATAACCCCTTTATGATCACAGAGAGTTCAGTTCAGATTAGACTTGCTTCTTCAAAGCCAAATGCAGGATTTTAAACAGAAAGATCAAAGTCCAAACCTACTGCTCTAAGAGGTGGCAGGAGCACTGCACCATAGTGGCCATGGAGCTGCTTGGCTCAGAGATCCTGGGCTTCCAGCTTCTAGATTTGGCCTGTATTTCACTTTTCCTGCTGCCACCATGCTCTGAAGTGCAAAGGACACATGCCCTCAAGTACTTGAGAGTTTTGGTTACCTTATTTTCTAAGTGTCTCAAAAGCTTTCACACCTGTTTCTCTGAGGGTAACTTGTTCCAGCTTGTGCATTGGCTGCTTTCTCTCCGTTTTGTGGAGATGAACAAGAGGAGGTACATGTGAAAATTCACACTTAGTCTGGCACACTGCCTTGGGAAGATCCAGCTAGATCCTGCCCTGTACTGAGGAACCAGCAGATGTTCACAGATCCCGCACAAGGGCTCTCTGTATGACACATTTCCCACAATGCTGAGATAAAATGTCTCAGCTGTGCCCAGACTTTCTGCACGAGTAAGGACTAGGCTTGTCTTTGATGGAGTTTTATATACTGTTCATTCTGTACATTTTTTGTGAGAAGAAATATGTTTCAGGGTTTTGCTTTAATGGCAGATTATGGGTATTTGTGCATATTGTAGAGTGTGTTTTCAAGGCATTTCCATCTTAAATAACTCTCTATGCCATTGAGCCCAAAAGCATGAAATAGAATTAATACCAATTAACTGCAGTATTTATTTTATTAGGGCTAGCTTTTGAATGCTAATGTTACCTGATCTGTAAGCAGCTGTTACAAGTAAATGTAAATCAAAAGCAGGAAAGTAAACTATTTTATAAAATAAGACCAAACTTTTTCTTCTTTCAATATATAAAATGTTTCCCCCTTCCTTTGAATAATTCAGTTGTATCACTGTTGCACACTTAGGGCTACCCTTCTCCTTTCATTCTTTTGTTTTCCTCTCAATGGTTCTGCTTTATTAGTGAGACAGTCTTATTCCTGCAACTAAGTATATTTTGTGTATTAATGACAATGACATAGTAGAGGTTAAGCTGTGCTGAAATATATGAGGCCTGTTACACCCATTCTGATTTCTCTGGCTCCTTTGCTGATTTGCCAGCCTGAAATCTTTGGCAAAATTTCAGACCATGTCTCTGGCAGTGCTGAGCCCTTTTCCGTTTTTTGGTGGCTGTCTGTGTCACTGTAGTTGAAGGCTTTTGCTCTGTTTTCATGACAGATGATGTGGCTCAAACTTCAAGTGCCACAACATATATTCTGTGTCTTAAATCCCACTTTTTTCCCTCCAGCTATAAAAAAAGGAAGCAAAACAACCTGAGGAGGGAAGGCATTTTGTACCTGCTTCTTGAGCTGCACACACGCCTATCACACATTCCCACAGAGCTTGGAGGTACTTTGGAACACCAGCATTTGAATGCAGCAGTAGTTTATGGCTCACATCCTCTACTGAAACTGCTTGTGTAATTGCAGTCACTCAGAGTTGTTGTCCACTTTTCTTCACTTGGTAGCAATTGCCAATATCTAAAGCTAATAGAAAAGGATTTCCTTCTTCTGCCTTCATAAACCAAAAGAAAGAAAATCTGCATAGATTGTGATGAACTTATATTTGTATTGTTGATACAAATGTATAATTGTATTATCCTGAGAAATTCCTTATGATGTAATATGCTAAGAAATTACTCACATGAATTCTGTTCCCAGTCAGGAGAAATATACTTTAAACAAATGCACCTGATAAAATTATTTCTAGATTTGTCTTAGAAAATCCTTAATGCATGAAAAAGTCTTGCAATACAGTTGCTTTAACCTACTAAAGGAAGTAAATTAGTAAGACTGCATATAGACCCCATGGAGAAAAATCAGAGAAATCTCAGACACCATCAAGGAAGCTCATCAGTCCAATACTGTTTTGGAAAGGAATTTGGAGTCCTCCTGGAGACACGGGAGCTCAAAGAACGCTCATAGCTGACCTGAGAAGTTCACACTCATTCTTGCTGGCTTTGTGTGGAGAAAACACCAGTATCATTTGTCAGTGCTCATTTATATTTTTAGGGTTATGTTTGACCAGGAAAGGATGAGAACTTTCCTTTCTCAAAAACCAAAAGTAATTAATTCTTCCTTACTATTCTTGGTCTTTGGCTAGCACTTGATAGATCATACAAAATATACATTCTGTCGAATGTCATTAATTTTATCATTAATGTCATTCAACAAAATGTCATTAATTTTAACAAAACTCAGTTAAAATTGATTTTTAAAAATTATATGCATAGACTACAGGTAATAAAGAGGAAAGGTGTCACATCAAAGTCAGATTCATTTATTTTGATCCTAAAAAGATTTTAAGCAACTGTACATATTCCTCTGAGTGGATAATGTATCCTTCAGCTGATTCTGGCAAAAAAAAATTATGTACTGGGATTAGATTTTAGTGCTTTCTTTTAGTGCTGTTTTCTCCGCTCTTTTTTCTACCTTTATTGATTATTGAAACCTAAGGGTTGAACATTTTTATACATCTTGTTTCTTTTTTATATTCACATGAGTAGGCACAAATAGCCATTACCATTTTATGTTGTTTTGTCATAATGTAGTACTACCATGAATCTTTCAATGCAAATTTATTAACATAAATGATCTGGTAACAAAATTATTCATTTTTGAGAGATCACTGACAGCAACTATTGATTATTTGGCTCCAATTCAAACAAGTACTTAAGAACGTGCTTTGTCAGGGTCACTTTCACTCTTGCAGTTAATTGGGATTACAATTTATCTTTCATTAAAGCGAAGCGCTTAATAAAGGAAATCTCCTTAAAGCGTTTGAGAAGAGAAACAGTTTAAATCTCTTCTGACATAAATACTTCCTCAGGAAATGCGTCAGACAGGTTTATAAAAAGATCAAGATGAAAAACTAAGTCTTTCGTACAATCACCATGTGTGCTTTATGGGAAAAAAGGAGCCCAAATAAAACTGCCAGATGCAAAGCTGCTTCATCAGCTCACTCAATTTCTAATTTAGAAGGTTATTGCTTCTAATTTAGAGGGTTATTGTAGAACTAGAAAAATAGTCATGGAAAGTCAAACAAGCACAATTTGTTTCCTAAAGATGCTATGAGAATGAGAAGGGAAGGCAGAGTCATTTGGATTTTAGTTTACTGTGGCCTAAAGGTGATATTTTCCCTAAATAAGTCCCCTTCACTGCAGGGAGAATGTAGTCTTCCAAAACTGGAGAAACAATATAAGACAACATTATTGCTCTAGACATGCCAATCCCTTCACACACATTTTAACACTCCAGAAGTAGGTGGCAGATCCAGAGGCCAAAGCCAAGGGCATGTCAGCTCTGGTGGGTAAAGCCATGGCCGCCTGAGAACGTACTTTGTTCCAGAGGTGGTGGTGGAACTTGGCAGCTCCCATTTCTTGTAGTAGCTAGTGCAAGTCTTGCTGGCTACAAGAAGCTTCACTTCAAGGCTTTCTTGTGACAATTTTCAGTTTTGGGGTGGAACAGGTTTCAAAAGAGTTCCTCCGCTAGTTGACACTGTTGAAGGCACTGCTAGAAACAGATCCATAATATATATGTATTACAAGTACATTTGGCATGTCTGAGTTTAGGGAAGGAGGAAGTATTGGTTAGAGGTGCCTGAGTGGCAGTGCACTTGCTGTTTCGTAGTACTAACTCCTGTTGTAACTCCAGACTGCATTCTCAATACTGACTCAAGTAGTCTAAAGGAAGTCCCTCTGTACTTCATTTCTTTATGACATATTTCTTCATTATCTCTTAAGATCACTGTCCGTGTGCCACCTACCAAACAGTAGCAGTCATTTGTTCAGTAGACTTACTGCCATCAGTATCTCAACTGAGACTTATTCTGTTGATTTTGACTTTGAAGTTTTGTGGCTGAAGATAGTTTAATAAGTTTAATCCATGTCCTTGGACTAGCCCTTTAACTAAGCTCTTCTGTATACTTTTCATTGTTGTTTATATATATATATATATATATATATATATATATATATATTTATTTATTTATTTATTTATTTATTTATTTATTTATTTATTTATTTATACAAAAATTATAAACATTACAGTTTTACAGTTTTAAAAATATGTGTGTACATAAAACCAGCCCTTGTTTGGCAGCAGGAACAAAAGAGATGTACATTAACCCTCTGGATCCAAAAGGCTTTCAGAAATGGGCTGCCTGCCCATGAAGGACAGGTGAGAGTAGCAGGGATTCAAAAGAATGTGAGGGAGAAAAGACAGGGACACAAGGGAGAGGAAACAGCAGACCAGAAAGAGGGGACTCCAGGCTGAAAACAGCCTTCACACTTAATTAACAGGATCTGCTTTAAGGGGAACAGAAAGACATACTCCTCCTCCCCCAGCCCTTTGCAACTGCAACATCAGAAACTCCAGTACACAGAAAGGATGTAAACCAGCAAAATCTGATGTTTTAAACATTTGCCATTACAAAAACAGGTTAAAAGGCTTTCTGAAAATGACACCGTATGCAAGGCAATAGGGAGATCAGACAATGTCTGTCCAGAGCACAGATCTTTGTCTGGCATTTCTCTGTGGTGCCATAGCGCAGCGAGGAATTACCTGTAATAACAGGCTTTGAAGCAATATATATTTCATTCCTAGGGGGAAGCAGCTCTGAATCTCTGTGTCTAGTGCAGCAAACAGATCTTTCCCCAGGCCTCCCAGCCACAGTCAGAACACAGTGTATCCATCCCAAGCTGAGACTTTGTTTTTTTGGATGATTTCTCAAAATCTACTTGGAACACAGCTTTTCTAATTTTGTGGGGTTTTTTTTTGGTTTGGTGGTTTTTGGGGGGTTTTTTTGCCTCTTTTTTGGTAATAACATCTAATCAGCACATGAAGAAGGCAAGTAAAACTGCCTATTGCATACAAATCAATCACCTCTAAAGATTCAAGTACCACAAGGCATTTTTTAATTTGGGGTACTGCCTTATAAAACAAATCCCAAAATGCTAATATTTCAGACATCCTGTCAGACACATCACACAGTTATCGTGGGAGCCATTGTTAGAAAGTTGAAATCATATATCACTTTTCAGTTTAAAAGAGGGGAGTATCAAATGGACAACCAGAAACAAAACTTGTCAGTTTTGCCCAGAAAACCATTGTTTTTTGCTCACTAAATAAAACTAGATGATTGGCTTTCAAAGGGATGGGCTCCCACGGTATTAAAAAATCAAATACTATCTAGTTCCTTCAATGCCATAAAATCACTATACAGACAGAAAAGAGGAGTCTGCTATAACTTCTTTCTGTCACAAGATAATAATATGTTTTCTTGCTTCAAGGAATGTGCAAGAACTTCATCTGTTTCTTTCTCAAGTATGTGCCTCACTGCAGGTGCTTTTGTAGAATGTCAGTTTTAGTGCTTCTGTGGCATCTTGTTGCTTTTACTAACCAGGATGTTAATGGTTCTGTGGACCACTTGTGTTCAATAGCAGCTACTACAGTCAGATGGTGGAAAGGTTTATGAGCAGCATTTTGATCAGGAATGACATGACTGTTTTTCTGGACAGAACCTAAACAGATGGTACCTCTTACATTGTTTCATATATCTCCTCATTCAAAAAGGTATTTTTCAACATAGGTTAGAAGTAAAAGTTCATAATTAACTGTGTATAAATTTATGTACTCTGAAAAGGGATGTATATATATTGCATAATGCACAGCACATGGGTAGGCACCAACAGTGGCAAGGATCCTATGAAAAGCAACATTTTCTCCAGTAGTTTAGAAAAAATAGCTTCTAAACCAGCACTGTTTCTGTTGCCTAATAAAAACACATCAGGAAAACTTTTTATCAGCTCTACCACATCATTTATTTCAGACTTGCAAAAGTTCATAACTCCATCATTTAGTAGTAGTGCAGTACAGCTTTTGTGTATGGAAAAGAGAAGGCTTAGAGTGAATTGGTAGCTGGGAAGGACCTAATGTAGAGGTGCAGGAACCTGCATCACCTCAGGCTGTTGAAAGTCCTTTGCTTTTCTTCGCAAGTTTACACTTGTGAGTTACTGTGACAGATGAGTCAGCTGTCTTTTACGTTTAATCACATCCAGTGACATATCCAATACTTGTGACCTAACTGCAGCCACTGATTTATCTGTGTCATACAAAGTCCCACAATTCCAGAATCAATTAGCTTGGAGGAGACCGCTGAGATAATCAAGCCCAGTCTTTGAGCACTGCTACATCAACTAGACCAAGCCACTGAGTGCTACATCCTATCTTTTGTTGAGCACTTCCAGGGACAGTATATCCACCTGCCGCCTTGGGTAGCCCATTCCAATGTTTAATCAACCCTTCTGTGAAGAAAACCCTCCCTATGCTTAGCCTGAACATCCCCTGACACAGGTTGAGTCTGTGTCCTCTCATCCTTTCTCCTGCTACTGGGAGAAAAGCCTGATCCCCACCTGGCTACGAACTCTTTCAGGCAGTAGTAGAGAGTCATAAAGTCACCCTTGAGCCTCTTTTTCTCCAAGTCAAACTGCTTGCTCCTTCAGTTGCTCCTCAGAGGACTTACCCTGTAGATTTATACCTCTTTTTACCCTCAGCAAAGAGATGTATATTTTGGCTCAAAACCAAGGATACAAAATCAGAAATAAGTAATTTTTAAGAATGGAGAATGACTGATACAGCAGTGGCAAAATTTATTTTATTTCAGCACCAGCAGAAGACAAAAAAAAAGTCATCTGATAACTTGCATGTTCTGTCTGTTTGCAGAGCTGAGGGTGAGAAAGAAGTTGCTGCTTTTATCTTTGGTTAATAGATTCACAAGTGCCACAGGTATCTCCATGTTTACATCATACTGTCAAATCTCTAGATCTCTGTGATTAAAATGGCAGTCTTGTGTACAGTCCAAAACTGAGATTGTGCAAGAGGCACAGGAAAATGTTTTGTGGCTCTTGTCATTCCTGATATCAAGCCAAATGGACTGTTGGTGTCTTCCTAGTCAAGAAATACTCCATGGAGTGTTACTATGATAATTTTAAGAACAAGGAGACAGGACACAAACTCAAAACAACCTTCGTGAGTTCTCCCAGAAAGTCTAAAATGTAGTAAGAATCTAAACATAACAGGTTCAGAAGGTTAACCACCTTCTTATTATTAGTGATGGGTAACTCCAGTCATTTACTTTGTGAAAACTACATCCCAAAGGCTCCTGTGAAGCAAATTAACTCAGGTACAGTTGTGCAGTGGAATACAGCTTATATTCTCATAACAGCCTCGGAAATTCCATTATGTTTATAGTCACTGGAATAGTTTCCTAAATTCACTTCTGAACTATACTTCAATGTGTTTGTTTATTTGATGTCTGGACAAGGGCTTTGATATAAGTATTTGTTTTATTTAGCACCTGCACTGAAACATAAGTTACGTTACACTGAAGTGTTCCACATGTTTCTCTTATCTCAGACTAGTTAAGCAAGAGCATTCACACATTTCCTTAATCCCAGGCATCATAAATCCTTTACAAGATTTCTGTTTCATTGTTCTTCTCTCAGGGGCTTAGCAAAAACAGTCAACATGCACAATCCTTCTTTCCCAAGAGTCCCTATGGCTTACAATAAACCTCATTTTTGTCTTGTTCTGGAGGATTTAGTAGTGTTGCAGATTATAAATTCAGGGAGATGTGGTAGAGAAGAGTTGAAGTATACTCCCAAAAGGCAGCAAGGTCTTATACCAGTCTCTTGCCTGAGAGCCCGTACTGCAGTGTTATAACATAAAGATGTAGCTTTCTACATTTTTGAAGACTGGAACTCCACTGCATCAGTTGAAACTGTTGTCACAGAAAAAAAATTAATTACTTTCATGCCAACAGCTAACATTAATAAAACAGTGTTTCTTTAACAAAATAAAAACTCTGGCCAAAGTTGCTAATTTCTTAACTGTGACTGTGTGCATTTAGAGAGTCCCACCTGCTTACCATGTCTACAATATTCTTTTAAATGTGTTTCAACAGTGAAAATATGACAATAGAAAAATGCAATAGTAAATGTGATTAGTCAGCAAGACTTTTATTCAGTAGCTTACTTTTATGTGTAAGTAAATATACTTAGAAGAAACTCCACCAGTGAGAGGATTGTCCTGGTGTCCTCTTATTTACTGACTGAGAAAGCAGCTTTTCAGTGCTCCACTCTGCCATAAATTCCTGTAATAGTTTTGAGACACTTATGTTCATTGATATTCTTGTAAATTTTTAAAGCTGAGACACATAAGCATGTCCAGTAAAAAAACCCTAGATTTTTTTCACAAAGATTTACTTGTTGGGGTACTCATACATCACTAGAAGGCATGGGCTCTTCCTCACGGTTTCCCAAAAGTTGCTATCATTCTTTCCCTTTTGACCTGGCAAAATCTTTAACCCAAGAATCTGTTGATAAAGTGTGAGCTTTTGTGAAGTCAGTGGGACTTTACATAATAATTTCATTATAGTCAAGCACTTGCTTTACTGGTCTAGGCAGTCATTCAGGCATTCTCAGGCTCATATAGGGTAGTCATATTAACCATTTTATGGGTCAAATAGTTTTACCTTTGTAAACTACATTAGTACAAGAACTCATACCACTTAAATACACTCCACTCTCAGAAACTTGCTGGTCGTGCCTTGCTCCATGTCTGTGTCTGTTTGAGCATTTAAAAATTCAGCTTACTTCACATTTAAAGTTTTGTCTTATAATAGTTTGTTTTTGGTTTTTTTTTTGTTTGTTTTTGTTGTTGTTGTTTGTTTTTTTTGTTTTTGTTTTGTTTTGTTTTTTTCTTAATACAGCAAAGAAACTTGTTCCAAACCATCACTGCTTCCAAAGTGGTGATGCCAATGCTTAGCAGTAAAATAAGACAGCTGTTCAATTTCTAAGCACACCCTGATGCTATCTTTGGCTAAGTGGAAAGAAAATTTTCTTAATTTCTTGAATAGTTATATTAAATACAGACATTTTAGTAGTTAAAACCAACAGTTTTGAAAATTTTCTGTGGTAACCAGTGACCAATATAAAACATCTTCAATACAAGTATCAGGAAGTGCAGGTAAAGTCCTGTTGTTCTCCTTGTCTTATGAGTTGCCTTAAAGTGAACTTTTTAAAGTTAACTGGAGCAATTAATGGTATAGCATCAGTGCAGACATGTATTCATATTCAAGCAACAGTTATTCTGGTATTTTACAATGGGATGGGGGAAAGTATCTGATCCATGCACACAGATTCTATAGAAATAATACAGCACAACATACAATGTAAAGCAAATAATTTTACACAATAATTATTTTTGTGCCAATTTCCACCTAAGTCATCCCAGTATATAATCTTTCCTGCGATGCAAAGATTTACAGAGTGTCCATTTAGGCCACCTGATTC
Source organism: Taeniopygia guttata (assembly GCF_048771995.1). Lineage (NCBI taxonomy): Eukaryota > Metazoa > Chordata > Aves > Passeriformes > Estrildidae > Taeniopygia > Taeniopygia guttata. The sequence goes on along the minus strand of NC_133063.1, from coordinate 68,348,358 downwards.
TTTTGACTGTGGCTTGTTGTACACAAGGCTGATGCAAGATGACAGAGAAAAGTGGAGAATTTTTGAGTCTTCCTTGAAACACTTGAGTTTCCTCTCCTGTTCTATTCTTTTAAGGCAAGGAAATTCAACAGATAGGATTACCTAATTAAAGCTTAGTTTAGCCTGCTTGTTATTCTTTCTCTATGAATGGATTGGTCTATTGAGAGTTGATTTCTGTCATCCTTGTGCTGACATTCCTGGAAATGCATTTACAGATGCAAAGAACACAGGGTTAGTCTCCTGTCCTGTCTTTCTTTTCAGTTTTCTAGTTTGATATTGACAGTGGGGAGCTAACAGGTAATGCAGAACAGTAATTCTCTCAAAGTAGATCTTCAGATAACTGCAGAAAGGTAAAGGCTGAGACACGCCCTTCATTTTTCCCTCTTTGTTGTATATTGTTAAAAATAACCAACATTTGCAATGCAGACTGGGAGCTTAAAAGGTATTTGTCATAATAAACACAGACGTGGCAGAGATTTTTTACTCTTATGCTTTGCCTGCAAGAACTTGCATGGGATTTGCAAGTGATGGAGGTTTTTTTCTTCCTTTTAACTTCAAAATAGAGGCAAATATGTTACTTGGCCTATTTAACCATTTCAGAGCTTCACTGCATGTTGAGGGTGTGGAAGAGAGATTTCTGCTCTAAAGGGTTTTAGGCAAAACCTGAGTTTAGGAAGACTGGAGAGTATGTTTGCCAGTAAATCACAGGCAACAAGAAAGGAAGAAAAATTTTGGTCCACAAATTTGCTGTACAGTTTTGGCACTTTAAAAAGCATAATCTTGGTATTCATCCTGTGACAGCAATGATGAAATTTAAAGCAATCTGTCCTAGCTGATCAGCATAGCATGTACATACTTGCTAATTAGCACTATCTTCCAGAGGGTTTTCTTCTAGTACCTGTCCCATTGGGAGAATCCTTTTGCCGCACTGATGCTTACAAAGTATGGGGAATATCTAAGTGTTTAAGAATCACTTTTGTTCTTCTTTAACTAGCACTTTCTGCTTCTCCCTCTGGCATATTTCTAGTGGTTTCTACAAGAATTTTGCTTTCCTTCCTGACTTGCACGTATTTTCATGATTTCATCAGGATGTTCTGATCTGCAGAACAACTTCACAGAAGCTGCCGTTTTCTGATGATGGTAGTAGGACATCCAGGGAAAAGGAGAATGAGGTAATGGTAACTGAGATGTGCCAGAGAGATTTCCCTTCTAGTCCTTGGGAGTGGTCTCATCTTAGAATTTTCTCTCATGGTTACTAGTACGCTATAGTTTTTGCTTATAAAGTTACCCTCTTCATAAAACCAAGATAACTTCTCAATTTAATGGAATACTGAATTTCAAAGAGTGCTGTTCTGTTATGTACAGTAATGTTACTACCGTCTGTGTCTTCATCTTGGTCTCCATTAATTTCACAGGATGCCATCCTCTGGAACAGGGCAAAAAGAAAGTAATAGTTTTGTTTCTGCAGATCTGGGGTTCTGTTGATGTATTATTTTTCAAGGCTTGGCCCCCTTCAGCTTCAGTATTTAAGACATGGCACATGCTCGTGTTGTTACCCTTTCTTCTTTATTGCTGTTATGTGGAGATTATTATTCAGTTATAACAGCTCAGAAAACTATTAATTTGATACCTCTAAAAAAATCTAAACATATCCTAAAGTCAGCTTCACACAGAAGTGATTGTTCTTAAGTGTAAAGCACTTTTAATTTGAAACTTCGTAACAGTTATGAAATTATATTGGTTTGCATACAAGAGATATGGTAACAAATTAAACTCACATGGGACATTTCATACAAAATAAAAGGAAAAGTTGATTTCAATGCAAACTGGGAATGGAATATTCTGTGAAACAGGTTGCTATGGCACAATATGGCTGCTAAAAATTTAAACATGTTTGAGAAAGAGGTGGACAAATGAGCATGAGAAATCCACCAGAGTTTGTAAAATACAAAGGTGCTACCTTCGATTCAGAAATTACCTTAATTACCTCCTCAATTCATGGGAGACTGAATCATTTTTAAGGGATGTATGGGATGTATCACAACATATTTGTTCTTACAATTCATTCCTTTCCCAGAATCTGTTTTTGGCCTTTATCAGATGCTATGATGGGTGAGTATTTTAATTTGATCAAAGATTGCTTCTCCCATGTGCCTGTTCAGCTGCAAATGCACAGGAGTCGGGACAGCTCATGAGTCTTCATGGGTCTCAACAGTATCAGTCTTCATTAGTACGTGAGTATCTGTCTTCAGGTCAACAGAATACTCTCACAGCTTTTGCTCTCACCTGCTAGCCAGAAATATGTTTCAAATGGATTTCAGGTTCATGGACTTGAAAGGCTCTGTAAAATATCTCCTATTGAACTGATGTTGTAAGTCTGTAAATCACCAGATTTCAAGATTTCTCCCCAAAAGAACAAAAAGGACTGCTGCAGTCCTGCCTGATAATCCATAGGATGATGACCTTTGGCCACTAAAATCAGGCTGTCGCCATAGAGCCACTGCTCCTTAGGTCATTAGCAATTCAACGCCTGAGTGCAGCTGGCATGGGTGAACATCTTTGACGACTCATGGGAACTAGGCTGGTCTACTTCCCATTCAAAAAATTACAGTCATTTCCAGGAAGCCACACAGCAACATCCCAGCCCTAGTTGCAGAAGAAAGGGCACAGATACAGAAATCAGATCCTACATTTCATTTTCACTGTTAGTCTGACAAAAATCTACCTTTCAGAGCAGGACATCTTTGCTGCTGCAGAAGAATTACATTTTGGCAAAGTTCTTGCCACATTTGAGAAGAATTGTATTTCAATTTATTCTTTGAATATGAAGGATCATAACTCCTACACTAACAGTGTGGCTTTGATTTTGTTACTTAGACATCTAAAGTACAGTAGGTGACTTTATTAAAAGAAAATATATAGAGAAAACCAAAAGGCTTCCTGTAGTCAGAGAATAAAGAAGGTCTTTGCAGTCTTGGCAAAATAGACCTTTGACACTGTTCTGATCTCCTTGTAATCCTCTCAAATTTTTGATGTTTATCAGTACACCAGAGAGTGCTGTGCTAACACAAACTGTGTCTGGTTCTCCTTCACAGACACTGAGGATGGGGTCAGAAAATATGAGGAAGATCAAGTTAAAAGTATGGCTTGTTTAGCTCTTGCTGCTGTACTCTGCTAAAGCTGGTGCTGGCATTCCCCTTATGAGCAATTAAAGCACTGCCTGTAACCCAGGTAAGAAATCCACCTACGTCAATCAGCCTGCCTGTAAAATTCTTCCCCGGTGACCCACACTCAGCTAAACTGCCATGGGTTGAGTCAGGAGAGAACCCATGCAACAGAGGTGGGGTCAGAATCCTACATCCTTGTGCACCCAGGGCTTCACAGCATTTAGGACTGGTCTCCTGTGTGGCTAACTCTTATGTTGTCTGCATGGCTGGTTTATTTTTCTGCTTTATTCCTCCATATCTTGAATGTAGGTGCATGGTTTTTAAGCTCACAATTACCTTTGCAGAAAAGACCTTTTGCCTGCAGCATTAGTACTTTTCAAAAAAACTACTACTTTATGATGTGCAACCCTTACAATTAAATGGATTTGGAAACACATTAACATTTCATCACAGAAGTCTAAAATGTAAAGTTACTTTCATTAATAGAATGCCAATATTATATGCTAAGCACAAGAACGTAAGGAATCACAGACTCTACATTAATTCAGTTAGCACTTCTCTGTAACAAATTGTTTTGAATATGCATATAATTTCTTCAGGTCATCTTCTTCTAAGTTAAGGTCCTAATGTTTGTTGGAAATGGGTTTAATATACTCTTTTTTTAACCTGACTATTTTGCTATCTTGAAATAGCTTTTATTTGTATTGGCAATCAAGTGTTTTGTATACATTACTTGGTATTCAAAGGAAATATTGCAGGGGGTTTTACTATATGTATTGTTTACTTGAGAAAAAAGTGGCTTTTTACTGGCCTGGAGATGGCTTTGGAAGCTTTAAATTATCCCGAACAAGGAGGCAGAGAGTGGTAAAAATAAGGTACTGCACTTTATGGATGTATTAACTCTGCAGGCTGTCTTGGTAGGTGGCAGAAAGTAACATGAAGAAGAGGTAAAGAGCACTCCTAGAGCTGTTTTACCTTCATTTTATGCCAGAAAAATTGTAGGAATATCACATGCAATAATTATTCAGTTTCTCTTTCAAACAGGTGTTTGCTCTACTATTCCCCTGATCTTTGCACTTTATCATTGAAACCATGCCACAGGTTGTGCATTAACAACATACGAAGCATAATGCACCACCTCACCCTCATCAGGAGAAATTACTGTTATCAGATGTTGACAGCTTGCAGAACTTTATATCATAAGTAAATTTCAACAATAATTGGTGTAAAGCTAATCTGCTTAACTTCTAAAGAACTCTTTGGGGGAGACATTTTTTGCCCAGAGTTTTAATCATGTGTTTACATTACTACGTGAATATTGCAGTACTCAAATTGTGAGAGCAGGATTAATGAACACATACTGTGTCTGGAGATTATTCTTTCTAACTTTCCATTGTCTACAATGGCTGTGTGTTAAGCCTTATCCATTAATTAATCCATTTTTTGGAAAAGGCTGTCCACTGAAATGGTTGAGTCAGCATCCCTGGAGGTATGGATCAGCTGATAGACCAGTTTGATCTCCAGCCCCAAGGAGTCAGTCAGCAGTCTTGCTGCTGTGGTCAGGAGAGATGAGTGGGTGTGAGTGCAAACAACCAGGAGCAGGGCTAAGATTGGGCATTTCACATGAGCTTTCTTATGATACTCCATGTGATCACAGGGGGCCAGGGTGCATTGCTGGATGTGACTTTTGCCCTGAGCCCTGGCACCCCCAATTTTTCCTGCTACTATTACAGACAGTAATGCCCCCTTGTGCACCACCTGATGTGGGAGCCCTTTAAGCCCTGCTGACACAGATGGCCAGCTCCAGTGACAGATCTCCAGATAGCGCGTCGCTGCAAGTGAGCAGGTGCTGCCTGAAGCCAAGGACACATAAAAGGAAAGAAAGTTTATCCTGTCAGAAGCCCTCTCATTAATCATCTTCAAATGCCATACAGATCAGATGTATTTCTCCCCATTAACAAGCTTATACAAGCAGGCTTGTTTGGCTGTAGCTGGCACTGAGTGTAAGCCACTAGGAACCCACTGTAGAATGTTTAATTTTTTAAGTTTTCTTCTTTCCAAGGGTGTTGAAAGGTCCCATTTGTGGGTAACAGTGCCTGCATTGTTCACTCTCCAGAATGCCCTGTGTCTGTCAGCCTCTGGAGAGCTTGTTTTGTTCCTCCTCCCTCCCTCCTGCCCTCTGTGGTCACCTGCAACAGAGGACAGCAAACAGCAGCCTAAGCTCTCCTACCTTGCTTTCTTGCCTCCACAAAGTAACTTGTCACAGCCATGAGAAAGGTTTCTATTTAAAAACAAAGAACTGTGACCGCAGAACTGTGACTAATATTGGAATTTAGCAAGAAGTCAGCTCTTGTTTCAAGAGGTTGTGTTGCAAGTTTGGGAACATTTGCTACTAAAGCTCTTGATGAATGACTCCAGGAAGAGGCGTTAGTTTTCTTGATTCCTACTTCTCTTTCAGTGCCGGTTTTGCACAGATGATAATGAGGAGTGTCAGGCAAGCGTGTAACAAACTGTTTTCTCTTTCTTGACAGAGAAAAGCTATCATTATGTCAGTCTGACACTGAGAACCTTCTGGACTTGGACAATAAATAGGTTTAGGGAGAAAAATATTTTTAAAAAAAAAGGACCAAGCATTATAAATCACTTTGCTTTCTCAAGTATGAGTTGTTCTGGACAGCTCATAGGTGTCTGTTTTTCATTCTACTACATTAACTTTTTCTGCCTCCACCATTTACAGTTTAATTCACATTAAAATACATTTTTAATGAAAAGTTTTAAACAAGTCTCTGGGATGATTTTTTGGCTTTGAATTTTTATTTTTAGCAAAACATTGGCAGCATATAAATGACTTACAGGCTCTGAATTCATGTAGAAGTGCCTGCCCAGATGCAAATCAGGTATAGCCAAAGGGTCTCCTCATATTCTCAGTACCAGTACATCTCCTTTGTTGTCTGCTGCTACCTCTGAGTCTGACGAGCTGCATAGCAGTCTCTTCCATAGAAGCTCAAATGCAACCATATTTCCTGCAGTTTTTCTGGAAAATTACTACTTTTTTTTTATTTTGAGCTGAATCTTTTGCTAGTTTCTGTTAAAAGGAGGAGAGGGTTTTTTAATTTTATTTTTTTTTCCCTGCATCTTGCAATCTCCTTTTCTATCCCTTCCCTGCAAACAGTGAGTACTGCACTTTACACTGAGCTGTGTAGTTTTGTCCAACAGACTGTGCAATGGCTATTGCAGCTACTGAAGAAAAACATTATAACAAACTCCCTCTTCTCTTTTTCAGGCTCTGGGGTGCTTATATCCCAGGAGGCCATCCTTAGGATTTTTTTTACATGAAGGAAATCCTCATGCGCCTATCCCTCCCTCTGCTCTGTTACTCCCTGTTAGCCAAGGGACAATTACTGCAGGGTGGAAAGACAATTTCAGCCTTTCCTGTTCTGCTCTTCTGTACACTGTGTTAGCTGGCACGTCCTTGCTCTGGTTTGCTTACAGATGTGCTGATTCTCTGGAAATTGTGTTGAAGGCATCAAGCCACACTAGGAGATCAGCTTTCCTCTGTTTCAAAGCCTTGTGTACTCTCATCTTGTTAATGATGACAGACGCACCCTTTCAAGCAGGCCTAGTGTCCACACTTCAGTTACTAATCATGAAAGAGGATCTTGTACAAGAATTTACCAAATTAACACTTATTTCATCTGGTTAACAGTTCAGGTGGACTTTGTTGGAGTTCTGGTTTCAGCATTAAGACAAAATCTAAAATACTCAGTCTGCAGTGCATCTAAAAATGTACTCAGCAGAAAGTGCAGCTGATTGCTTCACCACTCACACCATTCACCTCAGTGTTTATTGTTGTAGCAGGCTGCTCAAAGCCACAGCCCCTGCTGTGCTGAGATGGCCAGCATCCTGCTGCCCTCAGATCGAGGGTGGCCAGCTCTGGGACATAATTCAGTGATAGAGAAAGGTTGGCATCACAAACTTGGCCCCAGTGAATACAGGGCATACATGTTGACTTTATTGGCAAGCCCACTTGTGACTGTTAGATTTTATACATTATAAACTATACAAGCTGCAGCTCAGCCATACCAACAACTCATTCCACTTATTTTTCCTTTGCAGAGAAGTAGTTCCTTTAGATGGAGGGCTATCAACTCATGCTCTGATCTGACTTTCCCTTACCTTTTTTCTTAGCTGTGGTAGAATGACTGCTGACTATCCTCTACCTTACTTACAGACATTAAGATTTCATTTTGAAAGCATTAATTTAATAAATAAGTTAATTTTTTACATCCTGGAAAAGCATCATTTTATCTGAGTTCCTGTATACTTTGGATATTTAAATCTGCTCAGTAAGCATGACACAATAAAGATCCAAAGACACTAGACACCGGATCTGTTATGATAATCTCTTTTATGTTCACCTGTTTGTTCTCACTAATCATGACAGAAGATGCCACCCAGTACTGCCCAGATCAAGAGGTGATTATGCAAGATTTAAAAGTGATGAAGCTGACTGTTTCTGATACATAAACACACACCTATTGCATCAAATAAAGACCTGTTTTCACAGGAGCCCAAATGTTCTATGTTTGAAGATGCAGTAGAAGAGAATATATATATAGACTATATATATGGCTTCCTCAGAAACCATGTCTAAGTGGAATCAACACTAATATCGGATATATGCAAAGACTGAGGATTGTATTTATGACCTTAAGAGATATTTAAGCTGTCAGCTGGGCACCATCATCTTTTGTCTTGGAAAACCTAAAAATCAAAGAAAATTTAAATTTGTTGGCACAAATTAAATGATCAAGGATTTCCTAAGCGAGACTGCATGTTCTTGTTACTGTGCTCATCTTCTACTCATTTGGCATATCTGCACTACTGTGGATTTCAGTGGTCATGGACTTGAAAAATGGTTTTAGAAAGAAGATTGTCCACAGGCAAAGAAAGTTGCACTCAGTGCACTCTCTAAGGCAATGCAGACAATGAAGGAATTCTACTGCCTTCAGGGGGCTTTAAATAAAGGCCAATGTAGCAAAAATTAAAAAAAAAAAAAAAAAAAAACCCAGGGCTTACTGAGCTAAAGATTTGTGTCTAAAAATTATGTCGTATTTTTTGTTGTCACACAATTCTTGTTGCTGTTTCTGGTCAAAATTTCAGGACATACATCAATGTTGGTGTAGTTGTTGATGCAGGCAGTTACTCCAGGACACATAGCAATACCAAATGAGCATTTCACATAATGTTTATGTATTCACACATACAGGCTTTTCATGGCTTCCTAGGAAATCTCTGTTAGAGTTTTAAAACTATATGGGTAACATGTGATTATTAATTTTTTTTTCAGTGCTGCAGAAACGTGCAAAGCCACTTATACACCATACTATTTGAGCAGAAATGCCAGGTTAGACAACTTGTAGAAATACTCTATTTTTTGGAAGCAGGTATGTGCAGATGCCATGCCCTGATGCATGACCTGTCACACCATGTCATACCAGTGAATGCTGTGAGACAGCAGCTACTTGGAAAGGAAACGGCACCATGTCAAGTTGCCAGCATCTGAACAGTACCAGGCTACTGGTGTTACGGTTAGCAGTATTGAATGGTCAAGTTTTAAATTCCATGGTGGTATTTAAAGCTTGCACATTTCTCACCAAAACACTGCAGTTAAGACTTCTGTGTGGCTGACATGGTGTTGAAGCCTGCTGCTACTGCCTTGGTTTACATTTATCTTCAAAGCACAGGATTGCTGATGTGATGCCAGCAATTCATCTTTTGACACTGCAAATGGAAGTTTTGTGGGCTTATGTCCGGAAAATCTACCAGATATGGTACCATTCACATAAAGGAAATTTCTCATTGGACTCCCCCCTAGAAGCACTCTCAGTGCATACCCTTAGCTAAACCTTTGTATCTTTTGACTGCAGTGATTTACACTCACCTTCCCCTAGAGTATATAATTCTCTCTCTCCAAAATGTTCATCTTGTTAATACCCATGTAAGTCTGGATGATAATTTATTTGAGTCATAGAAATAATTCATTTGGACCTTAATGTGATTTTTCTATCAAGCCATGAAATCTGATTTTTTTTTCCTGTCACCATGTCCAACTGATTGAATGTGTTTTCTGTCTGTGATTTACACTGTACCTAATTGTAGCATGAACAGGTTTGTTTCTCAGAAATAACTAACAGGTGTACAATTATGTGCATTCACATTACTCCCATCCGGGTGATTTCACACTCCATATCCAAATGCAGCAGCTTATTTTTCTTTTTTTGGCAAGTGGTTGAAAACTAACTCAAGGTGGAATGTTCCCTGCTAGGAATCAAACTGCAAGCATGATATCTCACCGTAGTCTTAAAACAATGTTTGCTTCATGTTGTAAAGCACCATAAAAAGTTGTCAGTTGGGTGACATCATTATTTGTGTATTCCACAATGTGTTATGAAGACAGATCACTGTCTATGCAATTATATGGAATCATACCAGTGATAATGCTCCAGGCAATTTTCTATATTCTTTATCAGAACACAGAGTAAGCATGATGCTAATTATGTGACATTTAGAGAATCATGATTAAGAGTCAATAATTTATTTAATAGATTTCATAGAATATCTTAATTTTGTAGCTGGTTTTCAATTGCTGTCGATATTATACAAATTATATTACATATATTAGATATGTTTATTTTTGCTCTTAGCAAAATCAGCTCCCTAAATTGAAGCTGCTTTTCCAAATAGTTCATTCCTGAAGTCCTTCTAGCTTCTTGTCTTTGCAGAGCTGTGGGATAGGCCACTGTGTGCTGTACCAAGCAACAGAGGCAGTTTGACCTCTGAAGTGGATAAGTTGTGATGATAAGGCCTGCAGGGACTGGAAAACTCATCATTTTAGACAAAGGGTTTGCTTATGTTTTTAGTGTTTGTGACATATCTTTGGTCATCTGCTTTCTTTAAAGCTAGGTGACTCCTCTGTATTTCTTGATCCTGATCACTACCTAGAACAGCAACTAGAAGCCTTCTTGCCATCTTGCTTTTTCTTTAATCATGTTAATGTCATAACCTTCTGCGATGCCTTTAAGATAAAGGCATTTACTTCCATGTACATTTGCCTTGCATGGAATACAATTTTGTAATGTGGAAAATCTCTTTACTCTGTTGTCCTAATCAGAAGTGCACATCACAGGTTCTGAGCATTAAACTTTCCCTTTCTTCAGTTGTGTCCCTGATTTGTCTTCTGCTGGAAAGCTAGCTCCAAAAATTCCAGACTGTACTACTGATTGTATGTAATGATATGAGAAACACAAAATTAGTGTAAGTTAAAACTATTCCTGAAACATATTACAAAAAGATACCTTGTAGTGGCGGTCAGTATAATTTCAGAAGCTGTTAGGACTTATATAATTTATATTTTCTATTAAACAGATTTCCAAGTGAATTTAACCGAGAGAAAGGAGCTCTCAGAGATCCAAGAAGTAAATTGAGGCAGGTTAAGAATCGACAGGACATACATGCAACTGTGTCTCCAGTTCGTCCATTGTGGGATCAATCAGCATTTCTAGCACACTGGCTGTATGTCAGATGGGCAAGAAGGCCAAACAGAACAAAATGCACAAATTAGCTGGTTTTAAAAAGTCAGAGAAACTGAGGCCAAAGACGTCTTTCCAAAACCAAGAATTTGTTCTTTATAAAGCCTAATATTCCTACATGTAATGAATAATTCTGCACACTTCAGTCTTCCAGGCTTCGTAAAGAACAAAGAGGAGCCAAAATACTGCAAGACTTTCAAGAGAAAGCTCAAATTGTATGACTGCCCTTCAGAGGATGGTCTTTCCCTAATTTTGTTCTGCAATAATTGGTAATAATGGGGGCCTTAGAAAAAGGCTAAGTGTATGAGGCATCTGTTCAGTATTTTGCACATCATTCAGGAAGGGTTTCTAAACGAGATGCTCTAGTATGTCCCTTGGAATGGGTTTCCCCCTTTGAGTGTTGCAGATCTCCTTTAGAGGACAAATCCCTTCAAACTGCTGATCTGCTTTACGCATTCCTGGAGTGAATGTGGGCTGGGCAATGCCCCACGCAGGGCTGGTTTAGGCAAGCTGCCCAGGTGGGCTGCACTGGGGCTATCATACCTGAAATGAGGCATTACAGCTGGATAGTTACCACGAAGAAAAAACTAATGTTTCTTTCAGGTGAGGAATCTGGTAACCCATTCTCTCTATGAAACTCCTTATTTTCTTCAAGACAGTCAGAGACATTTCTATCCACCAGCAAGTACAGAATTCCTTTCCCCCTTTTTCCCCTCAGATCTTCACTCAGCACTAATGCAAAGCTGAATTTTCAGTCTATGACAGTCTGGATATCAAGGCATAGAAAGGGCTGTTTTTTCTGTTGTTATCCTGGTATTTTCTATAATCTGGTCATATTTCAGGCAGGGCAATATATCTGCAGCATGCTGATTTAAATGATTTTCAGCCAGTCACAAAGCAATTTTCATCTCTCAGAGAGAATAATGTGGAGAAGTGTGACTTTTTTGTGCACCTTGTAAGACACATTTGAAACAGTTTATGTTATCTCAGCTCCCATGTTGCTCCATGTTGCTTGCTGACAAAACCTCCAGTACAATGGTAAGGGCATACCTGCCAGTATCTCTTCCAAACTAGTGTACCAAGAGTTGAAGAGACTGAAAAATATCCATTGTAGGACTATGCAAGAATAATAAATAATAAATTGTCATCCACAATGCTGAGTGTAGACAAAAATCTTCAAGGACAGTGGAAGTGGTTTGTGTAGCTGCTTGTCCTGTGTGATTCTACCATTCAGGGCTGAAAAGAGAGTAATCTCATTTTGGAAAGCTATCGGCAAGACAACCAGAGGATGACATGGGCATAGTGCAAAATACACATAAACAAATCCGTGTAAGGCCCAAAATTTGGCCATTGAAAAAGCAAAAGTGTGGGGAATGCTGCTCAGGTTGGAATGCTGCCCAAGTTATGAAAGTGATCAGTGCAAAAAGTCCTCAGAAAGCATCCCTAGGGCCTCATTCACCCTCTCAATCTCCAACAACCACCAGCAGCAGGAGAAGGGTGCACAAATTTAAACTGAAAGAGAGAAGGCTTAGATTAGATATTAGGAAGAAATCCTTTACTGTGATAGTGATTGGTTGCCCAGAGAACTTGTGGATGCTCCATCTCTGTCAGTATTCAAGGCCAGGTTGCTCTGACCAACCTGGTCCAGTAGGAGGTGTCCCTGCCCATGGCAGGGGTTGAAACTGTCTCTGAGGTCCCTTTCAACCCAAGCCATTCTATGATACTATAATTCTATGAAACATCAGGGGACCATAGTTCTTTGCAAGAAGTTGACAATGCCAGAGATCAGTGAAGAGAACTCAGAAATTGTCTAATGCAGTTAAGTCTGCCTGAGGAGAAGAAGGTTTTTATAACTTGCAAACCTGTCTTCTCTGGTTGTACCAGAGCACCATTCTCCCAGCAGAATTTCTCCCTGTAGAAACATTGTAGAGAACAGATTGTCACTCTGAAATAGGATAAGACATATATTAAGTTGTACTTGGGGATTGGTAGGCAAGCCTAGAAGCCCCAGAAGCATTATTGTTCTGAAACAAGTTGCAGACTCTCCAAGGTAATTTTAGTCAGGAAAGCAGGAAATTTTAGGTTATCACAATCATGTAGTTTTCAGTCATGGATTGTCTGAACTGGACATGCCTGTTAACAGCAAGAGACTGTGACATTTGTCATAATACATGAACAAAGTACCCAGAGTGGTTTTTACGAGTTGTGAATTCATGGAGTCTCTGTGGTGGAGAAGTGGACTCTAATAACTGGGCAAAACAAACACATTTCTCAATGGGTGCAGACCTGTGCTGAGATGGTCCAACTGTCACACTGTTTACTGACACAGGAGAGTTCATCTTTAATGCACAGAAATAACAGAACAGTGAGGTATGCGTTATCCTACTGTTGCCCTCTTAGCTACATTAGAAGAACTAGAATCGGAGGAGATGAACAAATATGTTAAAAGACAAATGCTAAGCGAGAAGGCAAACACCAAATACTTTAAAATTTTTTTGGTCAGTCAGGCATACATCCATCAGCACTTGTTCAGCCACTTACTTGGGAAACAATATTTACCCAGGTCACTGTTTGGGTAACCCTTGGTATCCAGAGGATTTTGATTTAACTTGTGTAGTCTCTGTGTTGATATGAAAGGTCTGCAGAAGTGATACTTTGGTCAGATAGGAAAAAAGTGGTAAATAAGGATAAGTGGAGGCCTCAGCCTTTTTTTTAGAAATATATTGTGCTGCTGAACTAAGGTGGATACTGGGCATCACAGAACCAAACAGCCAGGAGAGTGGTCAGGGGTAAGGTGCATCACAGTCTGAGGGGCTGTCAGTGTCAGAGGGAGGAGCAGTATAATGTTATCAGGTAACATTAGAAAGAAAGGGAAGCCATGCATACACATCCTTGCTCTAACCTATAAGAAAAAATGGTGAAAGGGCTTAAAGCTGAGAAAAAACAACATGAGTTGGCTTCTTATTCAGAGTGTTGCTAAGTACTGTGCTGTCCCAGCCAGATTGTTTTCTGAACCCTAATTGTATTTGGTTGCACCTTACACAGATTTGCTCACAGCACACAGCAGCCTGCAAGGCAAATACATCAAAAGTTTATTTCAGTGACCAGATTTGTGTCACTGGTGACAGTCCCACTGGACTTGGGTCAGGGAGCAATACCGGGCTACTGCTAAGTGCCCAGGGCTGCAATGTATGAGTTCAGTACTTTTTCACTCTGGGGAGCTAAGCCTTCCCAAGCAGCAGCTACCAGACTGGTAGCAGAGAGCTGGGCTGCTGCAGGAGTGTCCAAACACTAATAGGTACATACCTACAGGGCTATTTCCCTTGAGGCTGTGGTGAAGGATCTCACAGAAGGAGGCTATTTTCCCCTAAAGCTCTCGCTTGAACAGCTTTTCCTTCAAACTCCACAAATTGCAAATCCTGCCTCATTAAGGGGTCACCAAGGTAAAGTAACCACCACAAGGTACTCATGACACTTTGTAGTAGGCCTCACATTGCTGTGACTGTTTCCATGGCTGGGGGAGCCTTTCAGACCAGGTGTATTTATCAAATTCACTCTCTTTAAATTTATTCTGGTATAACCTTTCAACTCTTTCTACATATTAAAAAGAGATCCAAAAAAAGCATTGGTTACTATTTTTTTAGGCAGAAAATGGTAAGAAAAAATATCCTGGTTTCAAAAAAATAGGAAGCTTATGTATAAGACAGTCTGTAAAATACCCTGTCACAAGTGAGACAGCAGACATATTAATATGTTCAAGGAACTGAAATTGAGTTGAGCAGTGCTTGGTAATAAGTATAATCACTCATGTTTTAATTCCTTCATTCCCAAATGGCTACGTTTTTGTGCTTGATTTTGAACTTCAATATGTCTTCTGCTGTGATCTTGGTGACGATCTTTTCTCAGGAGCTAACAGAAAATGTCCGTATGTGAAGGTTTTTCATGGGTGTCAAAGACTGCAGGGTGCGTAAGTAGTATACAAAGGCATAGCATCCAGCAGGAGGAAGATGATGGATGATGGGTGGAACAGATTCACCAAATGGTTATTTGCCAAGAGGAGGTCCTTGGTAATGCCAGTATCAATAATAACTTGCAAAGACAGCCCTGCTTTATTCAGCCCAGAAAGGAGCTTTGGCTCTGAAGAGAAAGGAGTGCAGAACTGTTTGTATGACCCAGTGTCTGCTCAGAGAGGGAGGACTTGCTTGTGACTGAAATGGACCAAGAAAGCCAGATGTCTCTTTTTGGTCATACCACACCTTCCTTCACGTGTCATGTGTCATGGAAGCTGTAGCACTTGGGGTATCACCAAAACAAACCTCTGTCTAAGCCCACTCCAAGGCCCAAGGACACCCACACTCCACCACATGGCTAAACATCCATGCTTGAACATACAAGTCCCTGCTGAGATAAGGCTTTAACCCAAACTTCAGAGCTTGCTCATACTTCAAGGGATCTTCATGGACAAAACTAGTTTCCTCTCTGCCTGCAGAATTCTAGCACTACAAACAGGAGACAGGAGTCTCCACAGACGTGGGTTTCAAGAAGATCTTTCTGAAAGATTGCTGACCAGTCCTTGGAAGACTTGTAGCTATTCATATTCATTTCAGGAAGGAATTGCAAAAGCCTTATGACTAGGCATGAGGCTTTAGAAGCATAGCATGGACACTCAGTGGCAGTAGTCATGGGCAGGAATTCACACAGGAAGTATGTGGGATACAAAAGTATGTTGATTTGATGTAGCTTATAAGTGCCACTTTCTTCTTCCAGTATGGATGTAACCCTTAGCCTGGCTGTGAGGATACAATTTACCTGTGACATGTGGCAGTAATAACCCTCAAATAAATGATGCTTTCAAAGTGCTTTGCATTCCTTGAAAGGAATGTGTTGTACAAACACAAAATAATTCATTCAAACTTTACGTAAAGGTTGCATTTATAAATGCTGTACAAGTGGGTAACAAATGATTAACAGATGTTGTAGCCATATTACAGAGATTAATATATTTTAGATGGTTATAAACTATCTATGGATTTGTTGGACTCTTTAAGGATCTGGAAAAGTAGATTAACCATGGATTAAAATATCAATCATGTGTTAAACTCATTGATAACATCACCCTTAGTAAAAAATGTGAATTTACTTTCCAAGAACCTTCATTCATGGGAAAAAAAAAAGCAATGGTGAATCAAGCCTGTCATTTCACTGTTGCATGTAAGATGAGGGGAAGCACTACTCTTTGCTTTCAAAAGCTTCATTTTGATGCTACAAAAGAATTCATGTAATGGGAATTACACATTTTTAAGGCCCTCTTCTCTTACTCTAAGACTAACTTCACCTGTGGCTGTGGATGAGGCTCCTTTTTAGTCTTTCCCCACATAACTATGAAAGTAAGTTTGTTGTATGATTCTTCTTAAAAATTGATGCAGAGAAAAAATCATGGAGGTAAAAAAATACAAATCCTAAACCTCAAATTATTCAACTCACCCAGGGAGTAACACTAATGAAACTAGTAAATAATGCGTACAAAGTTGCCTTTGTACAAAATTATTCCATTTAATCTGTCTTTTTCAGAAGTGCTGCTCCAATTCAACAATTCTTGTTTAAACACTTGAACTTTTTACAGCTTATAAGTAGTCCTCTTATAATAACTACTCCAGCTTTATAAGTTGTTCACCATTCAGCCTTATCTTTCTGTCCTCTGTTTTCTAACATTTAAAAATTTCTATTTTGTAGAAGCATTGTTGAGTGCTTAGTATTATTTACTAGCCATTGCATTAGCCCTGCATGAAAGGGTCTACTGCATACAAGTTGCCTACTCTGGGGCATATCCAGAGTAGTCAGTAAAGTTACAGGTGATTTGACAACAACATAGAAAATAACTATAGGGTCTGACTTCTAAATAACATTTCTTACCCCTGTTCTGCCTGGTTGTGTTCATGGGGGTGTGAGTTGTTTCATAATTAATCATTATCACCATAATCAACCTATGGGGGTATGCTCAGTCCATGATTTAAATCAATTTATCTGCTGTCTTGCCTGGTCTTTAGGGCTTGTGAAGGGTGCATCCTGGTACCCTTTCCAGCATGCCAACAAGCACATCATCTCTGGGCTCCTCTATTCACTAGCCACTAACTCTCTAAGCACAGAAAGAAATTGGTTCCTGCTGTATATGTTGTATGAGGAAAGCCATGGGTATTTGAGAAAGAAATTAAAGATTATAATGAGCATAGGCAGTGTAAACCGGCCTGCACTAACCAACAGTATCCACACAGTTTTATTAAAAACACCTCTCCCTTTCCTATATGTGGTGTATCAGACATCACTAAATGACAGCAGCTGGTAAATAAGGACTTGTATCTAGCCCATGGTAAACTAGTTAAACTAGCTGCATTGAACTTGTCTTCAATCTAAATTTGTAAACTGTTTGTCCTCTTTACGTAGTAAACTCCAGTGCAGGTAATAAAGGTTAACAGGGAGACCTGTAGACAACCCTAACTGACCCACAGCTGTAGCATGTGACCTTCTGAGAGGGATTGGTGCACACAATCCTGCTCAGGACTGTAACAATTATGGAATTAAAAGCTTGAATCTGTTAATGTGTCTGAATGTTTCTTCCCCAACAATATGTGACTGCTTTTTTTTCTTTTGCTTTTCTTTTTTTTTTTTTTTGCAAACTTGATTCCTACATGTTTTCTGCTCCTGGCCTATTGTTTACCTCCATTTACATGTGTGTTTTATTTCATGCTTCTATTAATTGAGATCTTTCCCCCTTCACCAGGGCATGCTTTGTGCTTCAGAAGTAAGAAAAGAAACTGTGTCAAATCAATAAATTCCAAGCTGAGAGGCCAGCTCCATCTAAGCCCTTAGACCCACTGGGCATCGGCTTGCTGAGTGTAACCTGAAATCTTAAAACACTTTCTAAGCGAACATTAAGGTACAAATGAGGGCTGGTTTGTCTCTCAAGTCAACACTTAAAATGAAAAAGCTGATAATGTTTTCATTGAGGTGAAAAGAGTGACAGACAGCCTCTTGACAGTGGATTACCAGGAGAGAGAAAACAGAGCTAAAGTTCTGTTTTCACTTTCCACTGTAGAGTCAGGGAGGGAGGTTGGGGGGGGACTGGGGAGGAGAGTGGAAGTGGGGAACTGCATTTTTCCTTGTGTTTTTTTTTTAGGCTCAGTTACACATATATCACCATGGCTAAATTAAAAGGCCTGTATTCTGCTGATGGATGGGCAGTAGGTTTTGCTTGGAACCACAGGAACTCTCAGGATAACACTGGCAGTACCCAGGCCAAAGGGAAATTGACAGCATAAGCTGAAAGTTAAGCTTCCTTCCAGTAACATACTGTGGCACAATCCATGCAAACTCTACAGTCATCTTTCTACAGCAAAATATTTTAGACATATGTTAGGGTCCAGTTCTCAACAAAGTATTTAAACACAGAGGAATGGAAAGTCACACTGAACTCCTCTGCAAAAGCTAGAAGTGGGAAAAAAGAAGAAAAGCAGAGCTAATTACGGGACATAGATGAGTGGTCTGAGCTGTACCTCACTTGCAAGTAGGAGAAATTCCAGCAAGGAATTGGTCTTCTGCATGCAAAAGCAGCAAACTCAAGCCATGACAGAAAACATCTACAATTACAGTGTGCTTAAATAACAGCGAGAGGAAGTTTTCTGGAAACTCACATCCTTGGTATGATGGAGGCCTGCTCCTCATCCCATTAAGTCCAGTCTGTCATCTTTAACTGGAAATTGCAACATCTTGTCATCTTAGTGCTGCAGCCCATGTCTCAGGATCAAGCTATCTGTCTGTCCTTCCAGATGTCTGTATTTCCCTTGTTCTGAGGTAACAGGCTATTCCCCTAAGTGGAGGCCTCTGATCCTAGCACTTCCAAGTGGAACAACTTTATTGTCTCTGATGATACAAGTATTTCTGGATGTGGGCACAGGGAACCTGGAGGACAAGAAAAAGCAGGTACCCCTCCAGTGATTTTCTACACTCTTGCTGCTTGCCTGTTTTTACCCATACCTATGGACAGTAGTAGCAGGAATGGGAAAGCTGGATGTCTGCCCAGTAAACACATGTGTTTCCAAAGAGAAAATTTCTTGTTACTTTCTGAAAATCAAATTCCTCCTTCGGGTCCTTCAGATTAGGCTCCTCCACAATTTTCTACACCTCCTGAAAAAATACCAACAAACCATCAATATAAAATTACCCCTTACGTCTGACAAATCTTGGCCAGGTTCATCTCTGCATTCTTATGGCCAGAATAAACACTGCAAAAATCCACCATGCATGTGTTCAGCAATGCCTTTACTTCACCACAGAAACTCATGCATAAGTTTTTAAAAAATACAATTGGAAATAAAAAAAAGTAAAAGATGATTGAAAAAAATCACACATGCAGTCAATGTGAACCCAGATGGAAGTGTTTGACATGTTATAAAATAAATATTATTTTTAAGGAAAAAAAGATAGAAGTAGAGATGCTTCTAAGTGAGGCTGACCCTAGACTGGAATGGTCAAAGTGTGGTAGAACTGAATGATATCCCTGGACTGCTTGGTACCAGAGTATCTAGCATTCCTTGTTGCCGTTATTGAAATGCAGGCAAGAATTGGACCCTCAGGTCAGTAGGTAGCAAAAATGAGTTCCAGAATAGGCTTCCACCTACAGCAAAGCAGAGGAGACAAGGCCAGGGGATTTGAAAGAGATCAGATCCACAGTGCAATGTAATCAGCAGGACACCAGGGAATGATCATGAGAATGGGAAAGCACTGTTGAGCAACTGAAACTGGATTTTGAAAGGAAGCTACTGGTACAAGTCAGAGGTGCAATAAGTTCCAAATGCAAGCTAGTGAAGGAGATCTTTTTTTCTGTGGGTTAGTTGGGGTTTTTTCACTTATGTTGTTTTGTAGCTAATGTAGTTGTTCATTCTGATCATTTGAGTTTCATCATTGCTAGAGTTAACTAATTTGTCAGTTAATCTAAAATGCTGCTATGTGATGACTTGAACATAAATTATTCCCAGGACATCCAAAATTTTATTCTTTTTTGTATGCAAAACTGCAACCAGCTATTGGCAACTAAGGAGGCAGGTAGAAAGAGAAGGTGTAAGTTCAGTAAAAGAAAGAGTAGGAAAAATCAAGAATTAAGAAATCATGTCAAATGTCAAGTGTAAGGTCATCCACATGTACTTATATGACTTCTTTTCTGACATTATTTCTGTTGCATTACATTTTTCTGGTGGAAAAGGTACAAAACCTAAAGAACAGAGGAGTCCATCTTAGGCTGGTGACTGGAGGGCTGACTAAGAGCAGATTTTTGGACTTACAGGTAACTCAGGGACAGCGTTTTTCTAGTTAGTAGTTGTATCCCCTGAGACTGCTTTTTATCTGCAAGGTAGGTAATTGCCATGGACAGAGTATTTTCATAAGGCAATTTGGTAGTAGTCAGCAGAATTACAGTAGAGGTGTTTCTGGTCATGAGAATTTTGAGATCTCGTTCCTTCCTGTTGAGGAACACTATAAGTAGAAAAATTATATGCAACTTCACCAAGTCAAACCAAGGCAAGGAACCTGTGACTGACAACATCTGGAGAAAAAATTAATTCATTTTGAAATGTATTATATGCTGACTATATTAACCTCTTAAAGGAAGCATGTCCATGTGCCCATAAAAGATGATTTTGCCTATGAAAACTGCTTGTAGTGAGATGCTTTCCACATGGTCTGTGCTGTCCACCCTCACCTTCAACATGTCACACCATGTTATTATATCCACTATGAAGCGAAGCAAAGCAAAGGAGCTTCTCATCAGGTGCCTTAGTATCCAGGTTACTCTTCCTTTGTATCTGCCAATCCCATTAGATAGGCAGTAGATAAGGCAGTCCTTTTGATGGCTTAATCCTAAAGCTAACATTCAAGGAAGATAAAAAGCGTCTTCTAGCTCTCTTCTTTATATCTCTCATTATCTGCTTTATATCTTCATAGCTGGAGAAAATATACACCGGTGTCCAAGATATTTGGTACATAATCTTTGGTCTATGATCTCCAGTATCCAGTGGTTATTAAACTTTGACCCCAGTTGACTTCTTGAATGTATTTTCTATGTTGCTTTTCAGGAGAGCAAAAAGCCAGTCTGGCCATTTCAGAGTACAGTTTCTCAAAAATTAAGAAAGAGAAGGAAACAAAACTATCTGGAGTACAAGTAGATTTATTCTATACCTATACAGCAGTGTCTTTCTAAAAGCCCTGAAGTCTAAGGTTAAATGAAATTATGGTGATAATATGGTGGAAAATGCCTTGGCTTCCAGCAGAAGTGGTATAAGGACCTTGCATCCTCCAAATGGAGTGTTGTCCCTGCTTGCAGATGCAGGAGGAGAAAGCAGCTGTTAGGAACCATGTATTTGTGATTGTTGTTCTCCCCAGGCCCTGTAGCAGAGGACACATATCTGTAGCAGAGGAAAGGCAAATACTAACATGTGTTTGCAAAATATTCAAGGAGATGGGGAAATGGAAATCAATATGTGTTGGAATTAACATGAAAGCAACTGTACAACTTCTGTATTTGTTTGGGCACTGAAACAGGAGAGAGGAAATTAATCTTCAAAAATCCATTGTAGGACCCCTCTTCTTTCCTTTGCTTCTTTCACTGTGATCTTTCTTTAGTATAAGTGGGTGGCACACCTTTCCTTCAAATACTTCAATATTTAGAAGTGTGCCAGAGGCCAAGAAGGCAGAACAGAAATAGTTCCCCATGTACTGGAGCAAGCCTCAATTGCAGAACCAAATACTTAAGATGTTTTATTAATTATTATTTTATGGCAAGAAAAAAGAATTTCCAGCTGCAAGGAAAAGCTATGTCTCTATGTAGCAGACAACAGATGCAAACTGCATTGGGACCAGAAAAAGGGATTCCATTTGCTTTCCTATGGTGGTTCTCCCCATTGGTTGCTGAAATATGTGTATAACAATTACACCAACAAAGAAGCAGCTGTAAGACTAGGGAGGCTCAGTCCATGATTATACAAGCAGAACAGTGCAATACTGTGGTCCATCTGCTCCACTTGTAATGATTCACTCTTTTTTTCCACTTCCTAACTGTGTGCCTGTCCACAGTGCAGCTTCTGCCCAGGCCGTTTCCCAGCCTAGAAAGTGGCAGAGATACAAAGCCAGAGGAAACTGTTGTCCCTTAAAAAGAATAATTTTTTCTCAGGTTAGATCACATTCTATCCTACAAGCCTAAGAAAAGAATATTTGTAGTATGGTATGAAAGTGTCAAATTAGCCATGTTTCCTGTGTTATGGAGATCTGGATTGGAGGCCTAGAGAAGACCTAAAGGAAGGAACATCAATATCCAGCACGATCTTCCAGCTTCCAGGTATTTGCAATTCACAGGCTTCAGAGCCAGCATATTCATGTCAGACAATCCGTGATAAATCTTATTTAATGGACTTATCTAATTCATGAACATTGATGAAAATACTAGTATTCACAAGGATAGGTATAAAAGGAAACTTCATATTTCCATATAACTCAACATGTAAATAATTGGTAAATTGTTGTGTTTATATAGTAATATTAATCAAATATTCTAGGATTAACAGATGTCCTGATTTTTTTTTTTTATGTACAGCTATCTCAGATTGTTGACCAAAGCATGATAAGCTATTATAAGTTTGGAAACACCAAAAAAATGCTGACTTTTTGAAAGAAGAATTCATAAACAAATCTTTTTACCTTTTGGGAAAGCAGGTACTGCATTGTAAATATTTATTATAGATGTATTATTAAGGAAGAGGCACAGCAGAAGCTTTACAGCTGGAACTAAGTTGCTATGAAAAAATTTGTTAAAGAACAGTGTCAACAATATTTATACTGTGTCCAAATTGTGCTAAGTTTTTACACACTATTAGGAAGATAAGATCACATACCTATTGCAGTGTTTGGAACTCGCTGAGAGCCAAGAAGTCTGGCAGGACTCCATTGCAGGCAGTGCCTCAGCTCTTAACAGATGGGAGTTACACAACCTGCCTCTCTGCACAGCACAGCTCACCCGAGCGCTTCCGAGAGGCTTTTCCCGACCCCAATGCCCCAGCGTGGATGCGGCTGAGTGTATGAGATGGGATGCTGTGAAGGGAAAGTCATTAATCCCCAAATGCAGTGGACTGCTAATGAGTATTTTAAGGGCAAATAGTCTCACTCTAGGCAAATTCTCACTTGGTGGAGGCACGGTGGAGAGAATGTCACTCTGTTGCGCACACACAGACTTCAGTGTCTCTGTGTATGGCTGGATTCTGCTCAGGTACTCTGCTCTGTCTGCACTTGCTCAGGGACAGAGAAATTTACACATGAGTTCACGAATGCAAATGAATGCATGAAGTATGATGCTAGCCCTCTCAACTTAAAGGCAACTGTATGCAAATAATCATGTATAGATATCACAGGATATAATTATAAAATAATACACACAGAACCAGTCTAAACTCAGGTATATATGCTTGCTGTTGTTTACTTTACATAGTTATTAGGCTGTAAAAATTTATGACTTTTTAATGTGTAGGCTATTCCTTGCTTTAATGCCTCCCTTTTAGTTTTGTTTGGATTCTCCTGATGGCACTGTATGTTAAAAAATTAGTTAGGGTCAAGACAATTGTTTTTAATTCAAGAGAATTGCTTCCTTAGAGCATTCAGTCTTGTAATTTAGTTTTAGATAGTCCTCCAAGGAACATGATGTTGAACTCAGTGACTCTTATTGAATGTGTCCCTTCTAATTTGAGATATTCAGCAATTCAATGAAAACTATGTAAAATTATTTTTCCCCTACAAAACACCAATTGAAATTAGATCAATAAAGTTGCCATTCCAGAAAGATATAATTTGAAAAAACCTTTGCTGTCTATCAAGCAAGTTCTGGATGGAATCCAGAAAACTGATTTTGAGGATGTCTTAAAACAGTGAACCCCTAGTTTTAACCCACATTTCTTTAGAAAACCAGGTTTGTGAGACTAGAACTATTGTCTGTTTCTATTTGTTTGTCCTGTTCACCACCAATGATGTTTCAAATATCAGCAATTTCACTCTAACAGAGAATATGAAGTCTGGCATACCATCAAGCTTTTCTGGGTCGGGAGACAGCAGCATCCAGGCTGTAAGAAGGACACCTGTGGTGATCCTTTGTTGGGTGCTAGAGGACTGAAGGTGGACAGAGGCATCACAGAAGCGTCACACATCAACAGAGACCATGGACCAGGGTTGTTGCTCAGCGCTGGCGCAGCCCAGCGCGCAGGAGAAAGCCCCTGGAGCAGAGAGCAGCTCCCGTTGGCTCGGTCCGAAGAGGAGCTGGAAGGCAGGCACCGCTGCCCGCTGGCATTCGCAGATGGGTGGCTCTGCAGCTCCTTTAGCCGCAGAGGGTGGCTCTAACCAGCGGAGCTGCCGCAGTTAGGGACCTTGTACCAGCCCCGGCTCTTGGCAGGAGCGCAGTGCTGCGGATGCTGCTCGCTGCCCACAGGTGGCAGTGAGCCTTCACCGCTGGCCAGAGAGAAACCAAATTTGCTTCTGAGCCTTTTGGTGTTTGCGGACATCGGCCTGACAGCCCCTGCTTGGGGCTGTCAGGGTGCTCCTCAGCAGAGGGCCCTGCTTTTTGCTCTGTTCTCCGAATGCTGTAGCATAATCTGTGTGTCTGGGAAGGGTCTGTCGGTCAGTCAGGATGAGCAAGACCTGCTGAAAAATTCACACAAATCTGTGATGTCAAATGGTGTCAATACGGTTGGAAAAGCAATACCTCAAAGCAGAATATGTTTCAGAGATTGTGATAATTTTATTATCTGTATCTGCCTGAACACAGGACTGGTGTGAAATGACAGAACAAGGGAGAGAAAAAGAAAAGGAGCTGAGCAGATCAGAGTATATCAGAAAACTGATCATTCAGAATAATTACTCACTCAGAGTAATAAACTTTGCTGTCAACAAACACAGCTTCCCTTAGATTTTTCAAAGGATAAAACCACCATTGTTTACATTTAAGCTACCCTCTTTCCCATGTCCTTTATCATAATAAAGTTATTTAAGTTCCCTATGAAACAGCAGTATATATTTCTGATGTTCCAAAATACATGCTGAGTACGAACTTTCAAACCTTCACAGATAAATAGATTAGATTAAAGAACAAAAACAATGGTGTTAAGTGGAAAAATAGACAGTAAGTAACATTTGGCCAACACATAAGCTGAAGATGTTTGCATATACTATACAAAATCTAGGTATCTGTCCCTTCATTTTTGTCCTGGAATCAATGTAGGTTTGGGTTTTCTGAGGACTTTTCCTTTTTTATTTCCAAAAATAACAGTGAACTTCAAAGTGACAAATAGCATCAGCAAACTGAAAAAAAAAAAAAATGTAATTTTGTCTCAAACTGCTGCCCAAATGTGACTTAGCTATGTGAGTTTTTCTCTGCTCTTGGACAGCTGTGAACATCTGCCAAGTGACTGGAAACCCATTGCATCTGGTGCCACCTGCATCTTGATACATAGGAACAAGCCAAGTTTTGCTGTCATGTATGTTTTTGCATCTTCCCTGAACCCACTGGGGCTGCATGCATGTAACTGAGAGTTTAATCCCAGAGGAGCTCTGTTGTGTTTCCCCGTGACTAAGTTCAGTGAACTTCAGTGGAGTCACAGGGTGTAACTGAGACCAGACTCACTCTATTGATAAATACTTTTACTAGTAAATACTTTTACCAGCCTGGTGCCCTGCTGCAAAGCTTCCCCTAACAAATGGATATTCTGACAAATAGGGAGCTCTCTGCTAGACATCTACAGCTTGGTGGACAGATTTTAGGACAAAATTTTTAACACAACAGAATCTTCTGCTGTTTTCTTGTGAAAAAGAAATTCTGTGACAATTCTGTGAATCCTCCACTCCCTGCCCCTGAGCCAATGTGGAGGCACAGGTGCCATGGGGAAGACCAGCTCAGGATCTACATCTAGTGGGAGAGAGATCTGGAAACAGGGCCTCAGAAGCTGGCCATTGGGGTCCTGCCTCTCCAAGACAGTGATCAGATTGGCTTTGTGAAGAGCAGTAGGTTCATCATGTTCAGCACCCAAACTAAGCTGATTTATTTTTGGAGACTCCTGGTCTGGAATAGCCCTGATCTGAATGTCTGGAGCAAGCAGGAGGCCCACTGCAGAGAGCTGGCAGTGCAGGTACAGATGTAAATGTTGTGTTGTTTTGTCTCATCAGTCCCTGCCACAGAAGAGAAGTTTTGTTCTCAGGCTACCTAGAAAGAGATACTAGGTAGAAAATGTTTGTACTCTTCAGGAAAACAAAATCCTACTTAAAGAGCCCCCATATCACCTTGGGACAAAAATTTAAATTCATGTTGAAGTACTGCAAGCAAATACATCTAAAGAAATTCCGGGGTTTTTTTCTTATTTAATAAAATAAATCCTTGCAGTCTTTGTTACTTTGTATATTGTGTGCATTTGTGATTCTTTTGGGCAGAGTAATTTTCACAGGATCTGCATATTGCGATTTTATGCAGGAATAAAGTTCACATACAAAGTGAAGCCAGAAGTGTCTGGCACAGAGCTCCAAAGGACAGATGGTGCCACCTGCATCCTTGAGTAAGAATAGTTCCAGCCAGGTTTGTAAAACAATGACCTATTTAAGTGAAAGAGGTGAAAAAAAAAAAAAATCTATGAGTTCTCTTCCTATCTAAGTACAGAATATTTACAGCAATAGAAAATTATTAAAATTAAGCATTATTGAGAACTGTGTTTTCACTGACTCACAGCTCTCAGGATACATGGAAGGTCTCACTGCTATTCTAATCTGTTGTTTCTTTCTTGCCACCCAGCTTCTTTTCCAGAATATATTTAAGGCACAGATCCTAGGATTTTGTGTATAAGTCTCCCCTATGTTCCACTTCTTCCTCTGAAGAAGGTTATTCAGCCTTGCAGTTTAGTTTAAGCCAAGGTTTTTGGCAGGCTTATTGTTGCAATGAATTTGCAGTTGTGTCTTAATACCGTATTATCTTGCCACTTAAATGAAAGATGTCACAAATTCAGCTCTGAAGGGAGCACTGGGGATTTAAATGTCATTTGAACATACATTTTTTGAAGAAGCAGTAAGAACAACCAGTGTAAAGATAAATAAAGGAAGGAGAAAAAAGGATAAACCTGTGAGTTTTTCTTAACATGAAAAGCATTCTATTTACAGGAAATAATTTCTTTCATTTATTATCATTGGACTCCATTTCCTGGTAAGAAAATATTTGTGCTGTGTGTGTTTCATCTGTCTTTTGTGGAAGGACATTTGAAAACAGATAGTCTTTCACTTATTTAATAATCAATTATTCCCAAAAGTTTGTATGTTTTTGTGGATATACAGATACATGTCTATACACCACATTTTATGCCTAGTGAAGAATCTAAACACCAGCTAGCATTGGGTTTGCTTCTTTTTAAGCACTGATAACTGGCAATCAGATGAAATCTAATTTGTTTCTAGAGAAGTGAAAAGATAAACAAACTTAGAGTTTAAGATCTTATTATAGGTCTTTCATTTTTAGACTTCTTCTAAGACATGAAAGTAGAGTCTATTCAGACCTGCTATCTACTTGGTGTTTCTGAAACTGGCAGAGGCTACAAGGTCTGTTGATAGGTCAGTCTTTGAATGTCCCCTAGGTTCTGGCACCTCACATTTTGGAAATGAACTTAATTGGTAGCCTTCTACCAAGAGATAACAGTAAAAGTTTGATCAGTAACATTTTTTTATATCAAGTTGAGCAGAAGTGAACCAGAACACTTTTTGTGGTCTTGCCATTCAGTATAAAATAAAAAACAAAATGCTCAAAACAATCAGGCTATTAAAAAAGCTATTAAAAAACATGTCACCAAATTTTTACAAACTTTAATGAAAGTTTTTCTCCATTTGAATTCCAGGATGAAGAAGGATGGCTCTGCTTTAGACTTTAATGTCCAGTTTTCTCCATTACTAATTAGTATTCTATGTGATGGAGAATATTCAGGAGTAAAAATGAAACCTACCTCCTCTCAGTGCAGTTGGAAGCCACGGGAATGAATGTTCATAGAAATGTTTGTGTATACCTTACTGTGTTACAAAACAACACCCGGTTTTGATTTGTTTAAGCTACATTTTTATTAATAAAATTATATGTACATTGTTTGAAGACTGACTAAAGCCAGAATGGTGGTTTTGTATGGCAACTATGCAATTTAGATAGAATTCACATGAGGTAAACTAATATGGGTATTTATAGTCACTTTTATTTTCTGTTGTGTTGGAGGTTGTTAAACTTTTTTATGCTCTTTTCTTTTTAGACTAGGGACCCTGAAATAAATATTTGAAATGTATCTATAGCATATGTGTTTTCATAAACTATATTTCTATTTTACTGTGCAAGTACAATATGAAGAATATCCCTTTTTGCCAGGAAAGCAAGATTTGATAAACTCAGCTGAAATGGAATTTAATGAAAAGAAATGAATGAGGCCTTTACAGATTAGTTCACTGAATGGTTTTAAAAGTTTCAAATTAAATGATACATTAAAGTGCCTGCTTTGCCAGCTTTTCTGGCACAAAACAGCTACAACAAAATGTAACTAAATCTCTTTTAACATTTGAGTTATGCCAAAACCGCAAGACAGATTTTTTTAACAAAGGCCAGGCTACAGACAGGTCTGAACAGTCTGAACACTGACTTCTACACTTAAAAGCCTCAATGAAGTGTTAGTCTTCCATGCATAAGCAAACAATAAGCCTGTAGAAAGAAATAGAGGCTTTAGAACTGCTTCTTTTACCTTAAATCTGGTTTCTCAGACCTCTCCGGTAGGCTTACAAGCAACAAAGTTACCAGACTACCATCTTCCTTCAAGTGCCTTGACAAGCTATTTTCCAGCCTAGTATTACTGAAAGCTTAATTTTTCCTGATGACTTGATATACAGACTCCACCTTTCAGAGGAGGTTGTTTCTCAGGAGGAAAATATATATTTAACCTTATTCATTTCTGCATTGATTTTTCAGATCCTACTGTGTGATACTGAACCTGTCTCAAAGCTAATAGGCCAGAAAACTGAAGGTAAAAACAAGCAAGCAAACAAGCAAACAAAAAAAAATGTATTTTCTAAACCCTTTCTGAAATTGTTTTAAGATAATGCTTTCTTTATAAAAGTTACATTTACTGCCTGTAATTTTTCTTGAATTTAGTGAGCACTGAAATTTTCTGTAACGTATATTGCTATTCACTCCTGAAAGAAAAAAAGTTGTTTCTTCTGGATTTAGAAGCAAAGAGCCCAGATAGGAAAGGCCTGTGTAGTCCACAGAGCATTTGAGTCCTGAAGGAGCAGTCAAGCTCTTGGCATGGGAGAACTATACAGCTGAAGTCAGAATTCAGGGATAGGTGGGGTGGCTGGTAGTCCTTCCCTGGAAACAGTCATGTGGGGCTCTCTGCAAGGGAACTAGACAGCCTGGCTATCGAGTGTTTGCTGCACATGCAAAGGACTTCTATTTGCAACTCTTGATAAGGTTCTTTCATATTTCATCCAACCTCAGGAGATCAATTAATTTGTTTGTGAGCATTTCCCTACCAAAGAAAACATAGTAAAATGTGAAGACTGCCCTTTGTAGGAAGGCAAACTGAGAAAGATGTGACTGAGAAAGGAACAGTAAGGAGAGTATTACCAGAAGACAGAATTGGAAAATTAGAGCTGTTTAACCCATCACAGGGCCACTAAATCCCCCTGTGCCATGAGGACGCTGCAGGAGCAGAAAATCTGGACCACTGGCAAAATTAATACAGCCTCCTGAAGTTTCTGATGCTTGATATAAGTGAGAACCTCAGATCCTTTGTCTGTGGTATAACAAAATATTTACTTGGTGTTGTCTTTGCTGCCTTTGAGCTAAACAGGAGTTTTCACACTGGCTACTGTGGGATCTGGAGCATTCAGGGGGAGGAAGAAGCTTGATATATCCCTCAAAAAAAAAAAAAATAAAATCAGGTTGAAGATTAGCTAATAGATCTTGGCCAAAAGATTTAAAGAGGCAGGTACTTAAAATATTATCATCAAAAGCTGCCAGCATAAATGGAAGGAAAAAACTATTACTTCTAAATTGATGTTTAGAGCCTTTTGCCATTTCACAGTTTTGAAGGTTATTATTTTCAGAGATGGGTTTATAAGCTTACAAAAACTAGCTTATTTGTGTAGTCATCACCAAATCTGGAGAAGTCCTCCAAGATCATTAACTCAGCACCACCATGTTCACCACTAAACCATGCCCCAAATGCCACATCCAGAAGCCTTTTGAACACTATCAGTGTTCAAAAGTGAGCAGTAAAGTTCAAAAGTGATGGTGACTCCATCACTTCCCTAGGCAGCCTATTACAATGCCTGACCACCCTTTTAATGAAGAAATTTTTCTCAGTATCTAATCTAGACTTCCTATAGTGCAAATTGAGGCCATCTCTTCTCATCCTGTCACAGATGTTAGTTATGTGGGAGAAGACCTTGCTACCCCCTCCTTGTAACTTGTAGAGAGTTATAAGGTCCCCCTGAGCCTCCTTCTCTCCAGCCCCCACAGCTACTCTATGAAGGATTTAGGCTCCAAACTCTTCACCAGCTCTGTTGCTGTTCTCTGTACACACTCCAGCATCTCAGTATCATTCTTGTCATAAGAGCCCCAAAACTGAGCACAGGATTTGAGATGTGGCCTCACCAGTGCTGAGTACAGGGGGCAATCCCTGCCCTGCTCCTGCTGGCCACGCTGTTGCTGGCACAGGCCAGGTGCCATTGGCCCTCTTGGCCCCCTGGGCACTGCTGGCTCTTGCTCAGCTGCTGTCACCAGCACCCCCAGGGCCTTTTCCTGTGGGCAGCTCTGCAGCCACTCTGCCCCAGCCTGTGGCACTGCCTGGGGCTGCTGTGACCCAAGGGCAGGACCCGCCCTGGCCTTGTT
Organism: Taeniopygia guttata; assembly: GCF_048771995.1. Lineage (NCBI taxonomy): Eukaryota > Metazoa > Chordata > Aves > Passeriformes > Estrildidae > Taeniopygia > Taeniopygia guttata. Next base: position 68,317,585 of record NC_133063.1, on the reverse strand, counting down.
GTACCTCACACCACTGGCCTTGGCCATGATCCAGCCTGTGCAGATCCCTCTGCAGAGCCTTCCTGCCCTCCAGCAGATCAGCACTCCCACCCAGCTTGGTGTCACTTTCAAGTCAACAGAGGAGGGACCTCAATCCATTCATCCAGATCATTGATAAAGACATTAAACAGAACCTGGCCCCAGTACTGAGACCTGGAGAACACCACTGGTGATAGTTTTTCCACAAGAATGCTGTGGGAAGGTGTGTCAAAGATTTTACTGAAGTCCAGGTAGAAACAACAGTGTTTCCCTCATCCACTGGGTGGGTCACCCGTCATAGAAGGGATCAGGTTGGTCAAGCTGAAAAATCAGGTAGATGGTCTGAACAAGCTGAAAGCATACTCCATGTTATACAACATCATGCTCAGCAATACAGAGGGAAAAGACAAGGTGTTAGGAGGGTTAGCCCTCTGAGCCTTTACTCAGGACTCCCAGGATATCTCTCTGCCAATGGGAGGTCCATCACTTGTTTTGCTTTATTTACTTTTTCCTCTTCTTTCAATTCTCCTTCTTAAGTTAACAAATCTTGTCTTGTCCCATAAATTTTATCAGTTTTACTCATCCTTTCTTCTTTCCCCATCCCACTGTGTGATGAATGATGGGGAGAAGTGACCAGGAGTCTGTGGAGTCCTTAACTGTCTCCTTGGGTTAGCCCCCAACAGTATGAGAAGTCAGGCACAGTCTTGTAAATAAAAGTGATTTTTAAAGGTAGTTTTGAAAGAGTAAGACTTGTTCTAATTTCTTAATATTGACAGGATGCAACTCATTTATGAGATTCATTATGAGAAATAGCACAGAGATGTTTGAAATCTAACATGGGGGTGATAGATGTGGAGGGGAGACCTGATATGTAAGAGAATGAGAGATGAGAAACTATTGTGAAGAGGCTGTGAAGGGCTCTGAAATGAAAATACTTTATGTTAAACATCCTATAAGTACAGGAGGGAGTAGAGGGAGATGAAAAAGGGGTCATTTATTGAAGTCTGTTGGCTGACAAGGAATTTTGCAGGAGGATTCAAAGTGGATACAAGCTGATTCTTCTCTTTCAGTTTCTTCTATTACTATATTCAAAATCTTGTCCAGCTACTAACAAGGAAATTTCATAATGTTACTGAGAAGATGTAACAATAGAAATACACTGTATATATGGGGCTTGTTTCATTTATCAGGTTCTGGGAGCTGGTATATTCTTTTATTTCAGAAAGCACAGGGTGACCTGTGCTCATTATTCACCTTTCATAACTATTTCTGCAGATGTCTTTAAACTCACCCACTGCCTCAGTTAGATGTACAGCATCTTCACACTCAAGTGTACAGAGAAACCAACAGAGAGATTTAGTAAGCTTTTCAGTTAACACATGCAAACAGACAGCAACATCTGGGAAAAAGAACAACAATAAATTTTCATAGCCACTAGAGCATTGCTTGTTCCATTTAGCCACATAGCTCAACCTCACTACAGTTTTGAATGACCAGCGCACCTGAATGCAAAATTCCAAGGATGGCACAGTCACAATCAATAAAAAAGTGCTTTTCCTCAGCCAGCCATGCACTTGTAGGAGCCTCAAACTGAATGCCCTGGTTGGTTTTCCTTGCAAAAGTATGTGTCATCCAAGCTCACTGGAAAAGTCTGCCGCTGACACTGGAGAGGGGCAGCTTGCAGACTGACTAGCTGGAGACACTGCACACTCAATCCCTTCCCATACATGGATGGCAGTGTGCTGCAAGGTCTCCAATACATGCCAAAAAGTAATAGAGGTAGTGGGGTTCCAAGTGGCAGATTGTACAATTTATATTCTTTATTCACAGTTTATATCATAAGCACCCCTACATTTGGCTTGTGAGGCAGACTAGTCATAGTAGCCTTCTGAAGTGTGCGCCCTAGGTGACAGGAAATGGGCCAGAGGAGAAGAAATTGGTCAGGTGGCTTTTGCCTGGAGTACAAATGCAACATTACAGCTGCTGCAAATCTGGTGGTCCAGCATGGTACAAGACAAAGTGGGACAAACACTCTCCATGGGGCAAGTAGAGACTAGGAGACTCCTAAGATCAGACCTAGAGGTGAACTTCAGAGTCAGTGGGAAGAGAGAACTGTTTCTGATGGACCTGGAGGACACAGTTCAGAGAATGTTAAATTGTAAGAAGTCATTAAAAAACTGGGCTGAAGGAAAATCTCTTGAAAAGGACCTGCCTCTGTAAGCAGATAGCAGGGGGAAAATAAAATTACTCATAAAAACTTATGTTTTCATAAAAACTTACGTTTTAATGAGCAATTTTATTCTCTTACCTATCTATGAGATAAGAGCTGATGAATTTTAAAAGGAAGGCTGCTGTACTTCATTTTTTTAAATGTTAGTTTCTCTATTTTGGGTTCTGGGAATAATTCATGCTAGAAACAAGATGTCTTTTGAGATTTTCCACACACTGACTCCCAAGGCAAAGTACAGGTCTGGGTCTGGGCAGGTCAAGATCCTGCACTGCCTCCACCTTCTGTGCTTCAATAGAGTCCAAAAAACATTGTAAAAAAGCCAATTCTGGTAGGATCATAATGAGTATATGGAGTGAAGAAAAACAACAGACCATAGAGGAAGGCATTCAATTCCAGATCCCCATGGCATTAGCTGTGTGTTTGAATGGTTGCTGAGGAGTTTTCAAAATATGCTACTGTGTTGGGTATGGGTGAAGTTGGACTGTGACAGGTAGGAGCAGGTCTGCCCAAGAAAATCTGTACCAAGTTGCTGTTGCTGTTGTAATTCTGTCTTATCTCCCTAACTAAACACATTTCCCCCTGCTAAGAACTTGCAATTTCAAATAGAGGAAAAGAGTACTGATATGATTGAAGTACCAAGATGTCTAATTTCATGAGAGATATAAATATCTTTTTTGTGTATTTATCAGCATATATTTATAGAGGAGACACAGGTCCTAGCAGGACCAGTGGGACAGGATGACTCTTCTAGTTTGCAGGAAATAGCTTGAGAGATTAATTAACATACCACACCAGTTACTTGCAAAATTGTTTCAGAGTTGTTCTAATATCAACTAGTACCAGTGTTTCAGAAATTTTTCTTTTGTCAATTGGAATTGCTCACATGCAAAACATATCACTTAACAGAAAGTAGAAGTTGTTCTGTTTACAGTGATTTTACAAACAGTGATGAGCCACTAAAAAGCATCCTCTTTAACTGTGGCAGAAGGGCAACACTCTTCCAGCAGAAGGGATGGGTATTGAATTCTCTTCAAAAGCAATCTTTCCTGATACTGGAGGCTGTTTTGTTCTAGTACATCAGATATCACCTGTACAGAAGGTATGAACAATTTACTACACACTATTATTACTAAATTGTAACAGGACGGAACTAGAAAATGCTCATCTTAAACTGATTTTGAAGGGCACAATTTCTTCTCACAATCTTACTGCTCAAATGCCTCTAAATACTGACTCACTGTTGTACCACACTTAAAATGCACGAGTTCAGTTGCCTCTTATAACTCTTGCATAATAATAATAAACAGAAATCTGTTCTAAAAATGGTGAACACAGCTCTTAATGAACTTGACAGATGCTTACTAGATAGAAATCTCCCACTTCCCACATGTCTGGTCCTCAAGTTAAATTTCAGTGACCTTCAGAAATTATGTTTTTATAAAATCGGCAGACAACTTTCAAAATGGCAGATGTACTGTTTGAATGTGTCTCCTTCCTCTTACCTGTACAGATGCATTAAAAAAAATTCACCTGTGAGGGAATATGAGAGGCGTGTCTGTGGCAGCAGCAGGAAACTACAACACTCTTTCTTTTTCAAAAAGCCTCCAAGAGAAATGAGAAGGTTCATACTGTGCTTTTGCAAGAAAAGTTAACTGTTTCCTGGGTCATCATTTTGGAAACAAGTGAAAGGGCTTGGGACTCCTTTTGTCAACATGACCGCAGTCATGCAGGGGAATAGACCTTATGCCATCAAGGAAGGGGAGAAAAACTTCAGTAAGAACCTTTTCACAGTCTTGAGACTGCAACTGACTAAGGACCATCAGCAAGGTAGAATTCAGACATAGCCTCACATAGGGAGTGCTGATGAAAATACTTCCTTGCTAACATCCTAGTTAACACTCAGCTGTGGGTTTATGACAAAATGTCGCACAAAAACCTTGTACAGGGCAGAAATTCTATGCTTGTATCAAAAATGTTTTAAACATTTCTGAAGGGCTGGTATTGCATAGTTGGGGTTTTGTCCTGTAAAATTGTCTAAGGAGAGACAATGACTGAAAGCCTTTCTTAAGATTCCTTATGCCATTAACCTGCCAGTGAACAGCTAAGAAGAAATCTGGGTCAAAAATCCATGCAAAAATTAAATCCTGGCAAAGAAAATACAGTTAATTTAAACAAAAGTGGATTTTGCCTCCTCCTTTCTGATGCTCTTCAGTTGCAATAAGGAACAAGTATTACTGTGCTGTTCTGAGGTAAAATCAGTGACTGGCCCCCAAACATACTTTGACAAGTGTCAAAAGACATGATGAAACAACAAATGCCTTGCATTGGTTCAATGTATTAGAAAGGGAAGAAAATGTATATTGCATATCATTTGCAGGACACCGTCCCTTAACACCATAAATCTTGCGTTAGGATGGTCTAGGGGGCATTGCCCACAAAGGTGATTAAATCCCAGAGCATCATTAAACATGGGATTAGGGATTTCTCCAGAAGAAACCCATCAGGCAGGGAAAAGACCTCTCTTTAGACAGTGACTGTCTCACAGCTGAGACACCCAAATCTACAACCATTATGACATGCTTGCTCATTCTGCACTGTTTGTTCCCCACTCCTGGAACAGATTTACGACAGGGGTTTAAAAGCTCTCCCTCCAGCATGTTTGTGCCTCTGCCCCAGCCTTCCCTCCAGCCGGCAGCATGCCTGCAGTCCAGACCTCCCTTCTGTGTGGGAGAGCTCTGCTTGCTCTCATTGACTGAGCTGAAGGCAAGGGGAAGTCTTGCATTTTTGCATGCCAAATACCTAATACTACATGCTAAATGAGACCTACTTTTTATAGGTAGTTCAAAGTCCTGGTATGTGTCACCTAACACAGCCAGCTGCATTGCTCCAATCACTCAGATTCATAGGAAATCTGGGACCTCTCCACCACACCATATCAGGACAACAAAAGCTGTTTTCATAGACTTTGGCAACTTTTATGAGGCTGAAATAATCACAAACATTTTGGGGTGTGCCACAAACTATCCAATTCTCATTATAATTCCTGCAGAGCATTTAAAAAGTTACTTTTAGTCTGTCACATAATGCCTTTTCTAGCAAGTAAAAAAAATTATAATATGTGTATCTTTATGTGTATGTTCTCTGAGTTTGCAAGAAGCAAGTATAGAAGGACAAGTAAAATCTGCTGCTAAGGGAGTAGGATATGAGGACTGATTTTTTTCTATTTTTGCTTTAAACATCACTATGTTCTTTACTCATTTTAAGGGCTATGATTTATGAAAGGAGTCACAGAATAGAAAACAAAATTAGGGTCTTTATACGACCTCCTTGTACCTCCAAGGTACCTTTTTTATGCAGTGGGATGCATTTCCTCAGTTCCATCAGATACAGTCATAATATGAATGCAATTGCAATAACTGAAAAAAAGTCAGAAGTATAAGATTATGAATCTTAGTTTAGTTCATATAAATATCAAAACTCCCTTAACTGATGACAGCATCAGAAAAAAATTGGCAAACACCAGAGATAGTCAAGTTGCTGCATTTTATAATCAAAGGCTTGATACCACAGTGTAAATAACAGATTTTTACCTCTTACTGTGTATTTCAGATCATGATGTCACATCCAGAAACCTTGGTGCAGCATCTGATGTCACCTTCCTTTCACTAACATAACAGCTAAATCACAAAAACTACCTGTAAAGCACTGTTTTTTCTCATTAGCAAAGAAGCATTGAGAAAAAAAATCTGTAAGACACAGAGCATACAGTGTGTTCTTGCAAGGAAAGATGATATGTGTGATGTCAGCTTACTGAAGAATTATTTGGCAGATGAAGGTGAAACAACAAAACCCATAAGACCCATCTCAAACTTCGGAGGGCTCTGTGGTTGATTACACTGCAGCTGTCCAGCAGCAAGCCTTGGAGCAGGCCAAGCCACTTTTTTACACCTCGAGGAATATTTAATATGTTATTTATGCCTAGAAGTTGTCGTATATTTACATTTGAATATTTGCATCGGATTCTGCTCTGCAATCAGGAAAAATCTATGTTCAGAATTCACCCATGATCTTTTATTTCTTCACAATTCCCTTGATAATGAGACTATATGGTGCAGCTGGACAGAATTATAAATATGCGTTTCTTATGCCATCTGTGTGTTTCCTCTAGCAGTCTGCCATCCCCCATCACACTGGGCAGAGAGAAGCCAACAGAACTGAGAAAAACTTTCCATTTCTTACAACATTTTTCATATTTTCACATGAGTGATGAAGTAAAAAAAAGCTTCTTTTGCATGGTATGTCACTAATCTCAGAAACACTTTAGTGAAGGTGAAAAACATGGAAGAGATGTAGATAATGTCTGAACACAAATAATGAAAGCTTTTTTTGGAGAGTCAAGCCCAGGATATGTGTAATAAATTTGCTTATCTCTTTCGGTCATTTCAGATGGATCAAACAATAGAAAGACAGAAACAGCAAGACAAATGACTGCTATGTCTCTGTGTACTTCTCTGTCAGACTCTAAAGAATTGTTGTTCACCATAGATGACCATAGATGATCAAGGAGGTTGGGCTCTCTGGGAAAGACACTCAGGTTGTGTCCTTCATTATAGTATGCTCAACTCTCCCAAAACAGCAAGTTGCAAGTCTAAATGTTTATCTTCAAATGTTTGTTATTGATTGGATACTCTCATACACCAGGTGTGATTTGGATGCTTTGGTGACTAAACTTTTTTTAACACAGCAGCTCTACAAAAAGTCACACATTTTCTGAGTTAGAGTATTTGTGTCCATTTCTATAAACACAAAATCATACTTCTAATTTTTTTATGACATGGATAGTTTCCACGCCTCCCACATAATGAACATATGCATAATGAACAAATGCAGAGCTTATATTTCAAATATGCTTGCAAAACTTCAGTTATCAGTAATATATCTGCATAGAATTAATGTCCAGATATATAATAATTAATACTTACCAAAAATATATTATTTTTACAAACACCTGAATTATGATATTACAAGGATGATCATTTATGACCATGTTTCTGTCTTGACGTAAGAGATACATGGCAAGCACAACAGAAGATGTGTGTATTTGTGCTATGATTATGGTCTGCTCTAAAATTTTAACATAACCATGTCCAGTCACTTCTTTTTCTAGCCTTTGTTGACCATGGGAAGATTAAATTTTTTGCTGCTTTGGCCCACAGAAACATCAATTTATTACTCTGATTTTCACTGTGAAGTAAAATACACTGGAAAAGCAAATGAAAATTATGATTGCTTCTGTGAGTCTTGCATAAGAATCCCAACTTCTGACTTACTCACCTCAACCAACTCAAAGTGCTGATTCACACCAGGAGAATCTGATGTATTCATTTCCCCATAAGGTCTAGTTTCTTTATCATTCTGAGTCTGTTTTTTATACAGGTAGCAGTGATAGTAAGATTTGCTTTGTAAATTCAGAACCAATTTTAGCAAACTGGAACTGTGTTTCTTCAACAGGCATTCAGTGTAGTGAGTCATCTTGTAGGATGCATACCATCTCTTCGCTGACTAGCACATATTGCAAACAAAATTCAAAGTAACTTACAACATAATGTCTTTTCATTGTTAAGTTTTATGAAAAATATTGAAACATAAAATGTGCTATAAATAATCCCAGCCCAAAATAAAATTGCTTAAGCCAAAGCTTAGAAGCATGTACAGGAACAAGAAATTGTCTCTGCTGTATTTAGATCACACTGGTTGCACACACACACAGACATGTATGCAAAGTGTCAACTCTGTCTGAAGGGGCAAAGCTACTTACTGTATGTTTATATAATGAACTCTCTTGGGAATTCAAATTACTTATTTGTTACTTATTTTTCTTTTTAAATCCAATTGACAATAATTTCCAGATACTAAAAGCTGCCTCAGCTAGAATGACAGGACTTCACAGTTTGCTTTTGGTCCACTTATCAAGAGAATCTTCCATTATAAGCATCAAATTAAACCAATCTATTTCTTTTTTGAATAGGTGGGGCTAAGAATTTCCATTTATTTTAAACCTTGTCCATTTTTTTACTATTTAGTAGCACTGAAAATGTTAACACAATGTGAAAAGTAGTGAAGAAGACTATAGTCATTAATATTTTCATTACTGTACTTATCTGTAGACATGGATTTCTACTGTTTCATTCTGTATCAGTTCCTACCAGCAGACATTTCTGAAGAGTATCTCTCCACCCAAAAGGTATGTAAATTTTCAGACAGCAGGGCCCATCAGAAAAGGTGGCTTATCCTTGTCCCATACATACAGTGCAGATGATCACCTAGTAAGAGCAACATAATTTGAATAGAGGTGTTTTAATATGTTTCTGAGATAAGAGAGGAGCAGAGGGTAACACTCTCCTGTCTTTGCTGAATCTTCAAGGGCCATAAGAGTGTCTTCAGCTCTGTTCAATCCCCTCGCAGCACTGTACTAATCATCTCCACATCTTGTACAAAAGTGACAACCATTAACCTAGGGACAGAGTGCACTTTCCTATATTAAGTCAATGATAATGTAAACAGAAATGGAGAAAACAAAGCCTTAACAAAGCTTAAATAAGGGCCAAAATTCAGTGGCCCAACAAGGGAGAGGTAATGTCTGAATTGGTTATTTTTCTTGGGATTCTTGCCTTTTTATATTGATTAATTTGCACACAGATCTTGTCATAGCTGACCAGGTTACTTCACCACCAAAACTATTGTCACAGCCTTTTACATACTTGAATTTTTGTCACCAACATCAAACACTTAGTATAGACAAGCCCTTACCTATTGTCTTTAAATGGAGTGACTGGGGAAGTAGTGCTTGTGAAGCAATATAAAGAGCAGATTCATTCATTTCTTCAGCCTCAGCTGTTTTTTAACCATTCCCAATAGTTACCTCTTTAATTCAAATTTGAAATGTTAGAAGAGATACTCTATTGCCTGTTCCAGCTATAAAATCATATTTTCCTTCTCATTCTGAGTGTCTGCAATTGTTCTCTCATAGTGCTTAACCTTTAAAGTCAGGAGGTCACTTGGAGGCTCTCCAGACTGAAATGTGAATGTCCATATTTAAAATACAGAAACCCTTTAAAAGGATGAAGGTATTTTTATTTGAAAGCCCAGTTTATAATGACTGTTGTCCATCAACCCAGAGCTACTTTCTTGCCAGGGATCTTTATTGTTTCTTTCTTATTACGCGGTATAACAATTCTTTGGTACTCATTTCCTGAAGAAGATTACTTTTTAGTATCAAACTTCGCCAACAGGTCTTTTTTTAGGCCAAAGTCTGCAAATCTGCATTGCAATGAAGCAAGGCAGCTTTCCAGGAATTGCTGACTGCAGAGAAAAATCTGATGTCTGTTCTACTGTTTCTTTCTCTGCACATTTACTGCTGATCATGAATGTATGCACTCTGGGCAGTACTCATCTTAGAGTTTCTTGCAATGAAACACAAAACCAAGAGAAACCTGACTGGTTTTGGGTTTCATTACAAAATCCAAGCTCAGTCCCATTTTGTTTGAAAGTTTACTAACATTCTCAATGTCTTTGAAATAAAGTGGGCGCACTTATGACTCAGCTTGGCAGATTTAAGGTGTCATATTGAAGCAGGTATTTGATTAAAAAAAGGTACATCATAATGAGCTAGAGTTGAGGTAACATTTTTTTTAGATGCACCACAGCAACTTAGAAGCCCCATTATCAAAACTAGTTTAACCACTTCCTTATGCTAAACATTTGTAATACAGGGGCCAAACTTCCTTTGACCCAACAAATATCAACTATATTAAATGAAGCAGATTTAATAATGATATAGTTGTAATTTCAGATTGGGATCTTTGCTGCTTTCTCTCTGTTGTTAATCTCAAGTGTGGCTTTCATCAGCTAGTACAATTTCTTGTTTTATTGCCACATATTAAAAATAGTGTTTGGATCAATGTGGATTATAGCATTGTGAAAGAGACCTTGTATTTTCTGAATTTGGCTTGTAGTGGGTAGCTGTGCATCACACTGAAGGACTAGACCTGATGTTACTGTTGGTCCCCTCCATATCCACATCCTTTTATTCATCCTAAATAAACCAATAGTCTGATGGCCAGGAAAGTCCATGGATGGAAGGAAAACCGACTCTTACATATTTTTCTAAGACTATAAAATGGGTCATTCTTCTTGGAGGTCTTCATCTGAAATCTTTTCCTGACTCTGAGAAATATTACAGAAGTTTTATCAAAACCTGATGAATTCCTACGAAATCTCTGAGCTCAAAGTCACTATTAAAATTTTTAAAGTTACTTTTCAGTGAAATTCTGAATTCTTTGTCATGTTTCCCCCATAAAATTACCTACAGAATCACTGTTGTGTGATCCAGAACTACATAATCCCAGTAAGAAACTCAGACTTAAAGGAGGATCTTTTTCAGATAAAGATTACTAGAGAAATAATCTCGAATCTGTGTGTACAGAGGAAGACATCACTGCAAAGTATTTTAGTCAGGGCTGTAGGGATAAACCATATTTCAGAGTAGCTAGGTGAAACAATTTCTCTCTGGCTGGACATGTAATTGACAGAGATGTCATATATTTTCCCCTGTGTTTGATATTTTTATTTCCTTTTGGAAAGGTATGCAATAAATGAACAGATCTTGCCATCTGTACAGTTGCTTGACAGGTTTTCTTTTTCAAAAAGCTGATACATGTGTGATAATTCTAATGTATTTTTAGAAGATTCAAATCATAATTAGTTCCTTCAACCATCTATAAACAGTCAGTTCCTTCTTAGTTCTTTGTTTCTTTTTAGAATCATCAAAAATGCAAATTTTTTATTATTGTAACATGCTTGAAACCTTTCTTTAGCATCATCAGATTATAGACAAATCTTCAAACTGGATTATTTTCATTGTAATTTGAAGGATTTTTTTTTTTAACTCAACAGTCTACTTTGCTTAATGTAAGGCAAGGGATGAGAGGTTGAGAATTCTTGAGTCTCATTGGGGGGTTCATGAATTGTCAATATGAAACTCTTGCATGCTGTTCAGAAGACCTGAGATATTATTTGTAGAAATATGTCACCTGACTAATATCCAAATGAATAAGCATTTTCCTGTCCAAATATTAGTACATCTAATATAACACCAGAGCCATCTTTAAAATCTTTCCACACCACCTGCAAAAAATAAGAGAAAATGGATAAAAAGCCTATTAAACAGATGAATATTTTAGTCAGTGGAATTATAAATTTAGCAAGGGACTGTTGTTGTTATGTCCCCCCTGTTTTCTTCATGCAGTAGCTGGTCACAACACCAGTATTATGCCATGATGAGCTGTGTACAACCTAATCTGCAATGTAACATTAAGTAAAGCTGCATTAGTGTTTTGCATTCATGGTGACATTGTAAGACTTGAACCAAACAGGGTTCACCATAATGAAGAATCATTACCATACCAAGCATCATTACTATTACCAAACGTATCACCATAATGAAGTAAATTACTTCAAATCAAGACTTCCCACCAAATTAAAGATGTCATGCACAATTTTGTTGTTTGGGGCAAGGACAAAAGATGCCTTTTGGAACACAAGGGTTCTGGAAAAATTATGGAAGTAGATTGCTTTTTTCACATTTCAGAAATTGCCATATCAGACTGTTCAAACCAATGTTCCCAAGAGAGATTTCTTTTCTGTGAGAAACCTGTCACTCCTCTCCCTGACTTACTTCAAAACTGAGGCTTCACAACAACTCAGTTCTTCTCTGGCACTTGGCTTTTTACTTTCGATACAGCAAATATTTCCTAGCAAGGAAAGTAATTGCACTCCTGATTCCTCTTCCTTTCAGCAAGACTTCTGTCAAGTGGAGCAGTAAGATAGAAGTAAACAGGTGTCCCTTTTGCTTAGTGCTCTCCTTCACAGTGAAAAATATGGTTCTGGCTTTTGCTAGTATTGCAGAGAGTTTGTCAAACTCCAGTACTACCATGACTAATAAAGTTATCTCACAAGTCAGCCTGCCAAACTCTCAGGACTGGCCAGAGGGTAACCTGTGAGAGAGATTTATTTCTTGCAATGGCCCATGAGTTCCCATCTTTTATAAACCTCTTACACTGCTCAGCAATTTTGATATGGTGAACATGCCTTACCAAACTTATCATGTCACCTCACAGCCCCTTGTTTACATATGGTCTCTTCAATGTAGATGTTCATCTGCCTGTCCACCCTTAAAGCTACCAGTATAAAATAAAAAAAAAAAGCCCTAAATATGAAACAGATTTCAAAGTTCACCTTGGGATGGTTGTATTACAGAGACAAAGCATCATCAGACTCCTCAAGATCACATTCTGGAGTTACTTTATTATCACCTGGTCATGTGGCGTGCACCTGTGCTCTCATGGTTTTGCAACTGGCTTCAGCACAGAAGCTCACCAGGTCCAGAAATAGCTTTGGTTTTTAAACATTTCTTGTGTGTTTTATTTTACTCTTTTTTTTCTCTGTGCAGGAGTTTTATGACTACTCTCAGGGCTTCTGTGTGCGCTTATTGCAGTGGAAGGGAGAATCAAACTCAAATTTTACCCCAAAATGTGTACACATTAAAAAAAAAAAAAAAAAAGGCAAGATTAAAATGTATGAATGCACTAGCAAAGCAGAAAAGAGACAATATGTCAAAATCAGGCTCACATTCACAGGGAGTGAGATCGTTTACTAAAAATTGTAATTAAGTGACATTATCTGCTTGAGTTCAAAATAGACATGCCAACACAAAACACACTTGCTGTTTACAATGTGGAACACCTCCACATGAATGTCTCCATTCTGATCACCAGAAAAATGAATACTGGTCTCTACCAACCTGCTTCCCCCAGGCCTCTTGTGCTCAGCATCTGTCTGCCGACTCTGTGTCCTAGGCAAGCCAGAGTAGCATCTGGCCACTGGCTTTGGGGGGCACCTGACCTGGCAGGCAAGTTCAGAACACATCTAAAGGTCACTGACAGCACAGCAACCAAATCACACTTCTCTTCCTTAACAAGATATTGATACCAGTGGTGATAACTGTTGGCCCAATCTACAGGGTACGTCCTTTGGAAATAGCTGTGCTGTGGCTGAACTGGGTCTCCTTGAGGAATTTGGAAGGTTGCAGGATCCCTGTGCCAGACTTCTTCTCTTGGGCAGCATGGCTACCTTGTGGAAAGAAGGCAGGAGGTTGGATATGGGGAAGACCAAAGCAGTGGGAACATGACAGAAATCAAAGGGCCAGGATAAAACTACCTAGAAAGCAGGACTACCTGACAGAATGCTCTGCATTGTCTTCACATGGTTTGAATCCACCTGACTCTAGACTGAAGTTAAGCTCTTCCCCCACTTGGGACAGCTGAAATACTACTTTCCTCATCATCCTTACCACGATTCTGTGGAAATCCACCAAACCTCGTAGATTTCTGATAGGTTTTTGAGTTAATGGAGGTGAGAGCTACTATCATCTCTGGTAACCTGATAGGACTGGAGCTCTCCACATATTACTAGTGTAGAGTTTTTTATATCACACTGAGCATTATTTGCTATGATTTTGACTGTGATAATTACTCATCCTAAATACAGCAGTAGCTGGAATAGTAGCACAGATTCCAGATTTTACCACATGAGGAACATACAGTTGTATAAGTCTCCTACTGCTTAGTCTGATGCCTATTCAATATCTAAAGGATTAGCATAGTTTTAAAAGTAGTTCCTAATGGTTAAGCTTGTTTTCTAACAGTTATTTTTTTAAACTTTTTTTTTTTTTTTTACTGCAACAAAACTCTTAAATTCTGTTCCATGTACTTAACACTGTAACAGGGATACACCAAAAACTGTGCTGGCAAAATCCAACTCGTGCTGTGTTTATGATTTCTTGTAATGTAGCAACACCAAGTGTGAGCCAGCTTCCTTCAGTTAGAGTTGCTGTGCTCTAAATTAAATGTCAGCTCAATGTATCTTTACAGCAGCAGCGAGGAGCCAAATACAGCACTTCATAAAGCACTAGGACTTATTGAAGTTGGGAAGCTTATCCATACAGAAATTAGGATGTGGGAGTGCTAATTTCTATTTGATTAAAATAGAGGTGTGTGTGATCATAGGAACAGGTCGGGATCATCATCGTAGAAAACTAGGTCATGTGTTCTGGCTCCAATCACAGCAGATCTGGAGGAGTTGGGTCTGCAGACTGAGTACCATCAGTGAGGCAGGAAGGCTACCCAGAATTCAAATAAATTACCTGGAAGAGAGTGTGGCTAGGCAGTTCCCTGCTTTGCTACATGATTTACCTCTCATACCTGTAGGCTGAAGGGGTTTCAGTTTATTTTATCTTTGGTGGAGACCTTCAGTGAAGAAATAATTTTGACCTTCCTTGAGGCAGAGTGTTTGAGCTAATGCCAACTGCCAAGGCAATGCTGCACTCTGATGTAGAAGGAGTGCTGCTAAACATACTATATCAGTCTTACATAAACATCTACTGCTTTCAAGTCTGCAAATTTTTCTTTCCAATGCATCAGCTCACTGTATTTTGAATATACCTTCATTATTCACATTGTCATTGCAATTCTTCAAACAGTAAAGTAATCTATTTTTAGGTGTGCATATTAAATTTCCTAAAAGCTATAGTGTTTTTTAATTAAGATTTTTCTCCCAGTAATTTGTTATTAAGACTTTAAATTAAGAAAACACTCCATTAGATTCAGTTATTTTTTTATAATAGTACAGGATAGACAGAGAAATCGAGTACTTTCATTCCCTTAAATTTTACCTCAAATTTTGGTATGCGGTTCCAAAAGTATTACATGCACCTTATTTAAAGTTCAGCAGGATTGAGGTAGAAGGTACCTCTCAGAAAGCAGATCTAAACTGATAAATAATTTACTGTCAGGTTAAGAAGTTGTCTGATTCATCAGGTTCCCACTAGCAACTTTTAAGAATTCTGCAAAAGAGAAAGACCTCGTTTATTCGTTTGTTTTCAAGGTGCTGTCCCAGCCTTTTCTATGTACGAAAGGATAAATTTGGGGGTGTGTATAAGCCAAGGGACACTGCTATAGGCATTCAAGAAGAACAATTTAAAGACACGCCAAAACCAGAAGTTTAAAGTGCTCTAAAAAAATGAAAAACAATGGAGTCTGACATTATTTTTTTTCCCTATAACATGTTCTTTCCTTGCAATATATTTTCCCTATAACATGCTCTTTTTCCAAATAATGAATAAAATCTTATTTAATCCTGGTTCACAAGAACAGTGACAGAGTTGCATCCCTTCCCCAGCTGCCTTTAACTTTTTTTCTTAGTGGCCAAGGGTGATATAGGGAGAGAGAGCGTGCCTGTGGATGTGCTAAAAAGGAGGAGAGAGAGTGGAGAGGCTCCCAGTAGAAGTGCCTGTAATCAGTGGTAGGTCAAAGAGGCTGTGCTGAATTGCTACTTTGGATTAGGTTTAAGTTGGGGATCAGGTTCAAGGCTGAATTGAGGTTAAGAGTTTTGGGTTACTGTGCTGAAATTTTGAGACACCCCTGTGAAATTATAGCCCCCAACAACAGCAGTCAAATGATATCCCAGGGAATAGGTTAAAGTCTCACCCTAAGTCTAGTAAGAATACTGGGTTGTACATGAAATTTGTAGTTTGAGTGCACTTCAGTGGACTTTAACTGACAGCTCTAAAGTTTGAACCATATGAACTTCATAACTATAGTCATAATTTACCTGCATAGTTGGGATAGGAGACTAGAAACTCAGTATTTGTTATACTAGCTTGCTGCTTCCCATCTCAGGCTGAGGGGTGAGGGGAGGCTAGTGTGTTTTTTGGATTATTATTTGCGGCTGAAAGATGGGTTATTATGTTTAGATTAAGGATGGAAAAGGATACAGTGAATTACAAATTTAGCAGTCAAGGGAGGAAGCAATTTTAAAGAGTGAAGAGATCCAAACCTGCCTCACCAAAGAAATATTTGCTTTCTTTTTAAACTGTAACTAAATCTTTCCCCTTGGGGCGATTCAGTTAGTTAGCAAGCCAAAATCTGGGTTCTGTATTTACTGGCTAACCCTTAGAAGAGAATACTGTGTCCAATCTCTTCTTCAGCCTCTTGAGGAGAGGCGATGGATGAGATGGCACTTCAGAGAGGAATTTCTGAAACTTTTCAACAACAAGCCCATCACCTATTTCTTTCTGTAATGTGTTTTTCTTCTTCGCTACAAAATATTGAAGAGTCACTAACAGCATTACAGAATTTTGGAGTCCTTTTCAAGAATACAACTCTCATAGGTTGTTTCAGTGGTGAGGACTGCTTGTCATACCTATAGTTCTTTCCCCATGCCCATGCTTTATGTGCCTTATAGATATCAGTCACTGCACAGGGAATATTTGTCGTGATTTGGATATCTGATGACAGAAATTACTGCTATAGACATGAACATTCAACTGATCTTAGGACTTAACTGTCTTAAGTGTTGTCATTGTAAATGTTTGAACATGAAGACATTGGTCAAAATTTCTTTTTAATGATTCTACATTTTGAAATGAAACCTGGATGGAAAGAAACAGCTTGATCATCTCATTCTGATGTAGTTTTAAGACCAGGTGGCACTTGCAGACCAAGGGGGTGATGCTGTTCCTGGAGTGAATCTCTGGTGGAGAGTGGTTGCCATACACCCCACAGAATCAAGATCAGAGTCAGCTGTGTCAGGGTTGTCAGTGTCACTGCAAATCCCCACTAGGTTCAGCAAAAGCAGAGTGGGCAGCTTACTGTGGGCATGTGAGACCTGTCATCTTTACCATGCTGCAAGGGACAAATGCCTGAAGGGCACAAAATTACAGAATCAGAGAATGGCCTGAGTTGGAAGGGACCCACAAGGATCACCAAGTTAACTCTACCATGAATGGCCCATGTGAGGATCAAACCCACCATCTTGATGTTATTAGTACCATGCTCTGATCAACTGAGCTAATGGGGAGATGATTCCACAGTACAGCAGTTCCCAAGAGGGTGAGAGACCTTTAGGTCATCCTCTATTCTCTACAACTAGGTAGAAAGGTAAGAGGCAAAAACTGGATAAGATAAGGTCCAGGAGGACTTCTTTTTCCCCTAGAGGCTCACACTCTTGGAGGAACCAAGAGTTTGAGCAGCCCATGTTTCTTTCAGTGCTAAGGTAAGGTTTGCATTTTGTGTTGACATACAGCCAGGGCTGGATTCCAGTTTTTCCCATCACAACTGCATGTGGCTGCTAATAAAAACTAATGGAAACCTTACTGTGACATAAATTTAAACCTCAGTCACACCCATCAGCTCTAATACATTTTTAAAAAGCAACAAAGTGGGTTTCCTGCAAAGATTGCAAGGTAATATGTAATAACTAAATAATGACAAAAGAACTAAAGAAGGATGGATGACCTCTTCATGAATTTGTAAAGAGTTCTGTATTAAATATTTGTTCAACATCAACATGAAGTAAATATCTCTTCTTGTGGTGAGGACTTGTAAGCTGTTTTATTGAACTAAACTTACTGTAAAAATTAAATGTTCTTAGGCTTTGATTATTTCCACACACTTTTGGTTGGAAACCTAAACTAGAATATGAATTTGGCACATGATAATAAAACTTTATCACTCTTATTTATTGTAACTGCAATACACATGTAACCAGAGTGCTTTCATTACTTCAGACATCTGCCTGTTGACATACAAGTTACATTACAGAGAATTTACCCACTAAAAACTCATTTGGTTTGTTGTGCAAAAAGTTTATGTAAAGTTAGGATTCTTAGATGGCATGGACTTTATGTGAAGCATTTTCCACAGTTATTTTAGTCATAACAGCACAAATTCTACTTCTGCAATGAGTTCTTTTTTCTAAAAACTAATTCAAATTTCTTCCACTTTACACTGAGTTCCAACATTCAGCTATTTTTAATTTTTTTCTCCACAACTCACAAATTGTGTTGCTACACAAGTTCTGTGGCTTGCTGCTTTGCTTCTGAATTTTTCTATATATGATGGTCCAATCTGTCAGCAGGTGACAAAGAACAAATTCATTAAGAGAAAGAGAATTCCTGCCAGTTGTGCAAGTGACTCACCAACAAGAAAGTATGTTGTATTTTTGAAGTCTGTCTTATTCTATTCAACTTCTAATTAGATGTTTAATCTAAAAATCAGTGAATCTTCCTGCCTAATAAAACATCAGATACATTGCATTTTAGCAGTTGTCAGTGTTACTCAAATTTCTACAAATGTAATTTTATTGTCATTAAAAAAAAAAAAGAAAGGAAGTCTTAACTTTTGCTATTTATACAGAATTTGTTTTGGTCTAATTCTTTTTCTGAGAATCTGGAGACTTCTGTTAGGGCTGAAAGGAGTGACTTTCTTATTTTCCCTTGATCTGATCTATCATAGTGAAAGTGTTCCTGCTTATTACAGTGTGAACCACACTTGACTTCTTGACTTTAATCAGCACCCGTTCCAATACAGCACCTGTTCCAACTAAAACCTGTGTTTTCTTACAGGAGGGAGGAGCAGGGGGTAGGCGGGGGGAAGAAAAAGAAAAAAAAAAAAAGAAAAAAGAGAAAAAGAAAAAAGAGAAAAAGAAAAAGAAAAAAAAGAAAAAAAGAAAAAGAAAAGTAAGAAAAGTAAGAAAAAGAAAAAGAAAAAGAAAAAGAAAAAGAAAAAGAAAAAGAAAAAGAAAAAGAAAAAGAAAAAGAAAAAGAAAAAGAAAAAGAAAAAGAAAAAGAAAAAGAAAAAGAAAAAGAAAAAGAAAAAGAAAAAGAAAAAGAAAAAGAAAAATATAACCAAACCACACCACTTACTGCTTTATATTAAAAAAAAAAAGCATGTAAACCACAAAGTCAGACCCCAACTGAAACCTTATCTTGTATCTTTCTGTGAAATATGTGGTTATAATACATTCTCTCCACAATTATTTTCCATATATATGAATTTTATTTATATTTGTTTTTCTTTACATCCTAGGATATTTTTACTATATTTTTAATACTGAAAAGTAGCAAAACCTTACTCTACCAGCTTTTAACTAATTTTGGACAAAACTTAGACTCTGGACTTAAGCACCCTAACTTTTATTCACACCTGGAAATATGAATTCACCTTTTAAGTTTCATATTCTAAGTGGATGGTCAGTCTCTGGAAATGCCTACTTCAGTGTCTCCATCCTTTACTAGCTCACTAGTAACAGTCCTGGGCAAGGAAGTGCTCTTGACCCATGCTATGTTTTACTTCCATGATGGCCTCAAGTTTATTTTGGATATTTTTCCCTGATAGTAGATAATGCCATGAATCAGCTAACAATCTATACTATTGAAGCATAAACATTAAGGAACAGATTATTACTCTTCTAGAAAGAATAATTCACAGCTCAGACCATTCACGGTCTTTCTATTTTCCAGTGCCAAACATTCTTAAAGCAGCGTTGAAGACCGTTTGTCTCTGATGGCATCCAAAATCTGGATTACAGTTCACCATTGCTATGGCAGGCAGAGGAAGGTACCAGATCTCTACCCCTGACCCTTTTTCTTCAGTTCTTGTGCCTCTGTTGGCTTCATGAAGAATAGTAGCATAATCTGTCTGATGGGAGAAACGTCACACCAAGTCTTTAACTTTCTCTTGATGACAGGTCATTTCATGAGATCAAGCACTGGGACATACTTGCTCAAATACCTGCTGAAAGTAACCCTCAGTTTAAACTACAGGATGTAATGCAAAAAATGTCAAGTGACCTCTTAAGAAATCATCAGAGCTTTGATATTTCAGTGCCTGCAGCAAAGCAGTAACCAACCACTCCTTATTCCAGTAGTGGAGGCTGACTCCTCCTCATTCTCTTCCTGTGTAAGGATGGTCTATTGAATTTTTCCTCCACAAATCCAGTGCATTTATCCTAGAACGAAACCTTTTTAATTAAGCATGATTCTCCTCTTGGTAAATCTATGCTGACTTGCCAATCACCTTTTCTTTCTTTACATGACTGCCATATTTTTTATTTGCATACCTGTATTGCATTTGAGTCCAATATATGGGCTTGTACAAATATTTTGCAAATGTTCAGAGCTATGGAAAAAACTCCCAACCACTCAGTCAGAGAGTATGCAGAAGTTTAAAAGTTCTTAAATGCAGAAATCATGTCTTCATACTAATCTTTATTACACGCAGTACTATTTAACCTGTTTTGATTAAAGACCTGAAACTGGTGTAACAGAGACACTGAAGGGTAATACAAGTTTTGGTGAATTTCTAGCATGCATAGGATTTAATTCACACCTGCCTGAAGGAAAAAAAAGAGATACACCAAAATAAATTTCTCAATAAACACATTTGTTGGCAGTATTTATTTCCATTGCATAAGATAAGAAAATATTTTGCTTTAATTTTAAGCTCTGCAGCAAAACATCAATGTATACTAAATTATGGTGGAATCTTAAATTTCATTATGCTCACAGGAATTGCCCATTGAGGGCACAGGCTAAGCAGTAGGACTTCTACTAACAGAAATAAAAATAACTTGAGGTGGTAGGACATACATTTTTTTGTCAAGAGCCTACACTAACCTAAATTACCATTAACTTTATATGACATTTGATTTGATGCATCTGAGAGAACCTCAGCACTTGATGTCTTTGTCATGCCAGACAATAGAGGCTGTTTTCTGCATGTCAGCAGAGTATAAATTTCTAATCAGATTGTATCTGATAACATGGCTTTCTGAGTGTTCTGTTCATCAACTTGTTTTAAAACTCTTTCAAACCCCGTTTGTATGGCTGTAGTCATAACCCAAAACATCCCAGCTATGACAAGCAGGATAATATGGATTTACTTTAATCTTAGATACTCACCACAGCATAAACTGGAGATTTAGATTCAGTTTGGCTCCTAAACATTCAGGATTCAGTTGGAGTTGCAGCTTACATACAGGACACTGAAAAGCAGTATTTTACCTATATTTTAACAGCAAACATAATACCTTCATATTTCTTTAAATCCTTTTCATTAAGTGAAACGCTTCATGCCACGCTTTCTCTAGGCTCACATTTCAGACATCCCATTTCCAGCTCCTGTACATAAAGGCTCTTGGTGGCTAGCAAATAAAATACCTTAATGCACTTCTGTAGCTGCATCTCAGGAACTGGTCTTGCACTGACTCACAATAATAATATGTATCTGAACAAGCTTTCAATCAACTGATGGCAAGAAACAAATGTTTCAAGTGTGGCAAAAATCATCGAGTTACAAGCATTGTATGATCTATCAAGAAACCTGCAGCAACCTTCAACTGTTCTCGAACAAAGGAGGGCTGTGTCTGGGTGGAAATCATCACAAACCTGGGTAGAAAGAAAATTTTAAACCATTCTTTCCCTGTGTCATCGTCACATCCATTGTGCCTCACTGTGTCTCCTTGTCCCTCTTTCACACACACACACAGACCCACAGCCCGCAGCTCCCCTCCCTCACAGTCTGAACACAGTCACCAGTAATGGCAGAAGCATATGAGGAAGCCAGTTGACTTCTTGACCCCCAAGTCATTTTGTAGATGTCACAAGGATGCCAAATGTGAAGCAGAAGGCTGTCAAAGATGAGCTGGGGCTAAAAGCAAGACTATGAGCTGTAATACAAAGCAGAAGGACCCTCTGGGGAGCAATCTGTCTTCCTAAGAAGTCTTGTGAACTGCTTTTTAGTATCAGGTGCATCATCTTGAGAAACCATTGTACATTCCAAGTAAAATTAGTTTAATGTTCCCACATAAAAAGGACCACAGCCAGATGGAGGATCAGAATAGGAGCACACAGTGTGGAACTAAAAAGTTTTGCATGCTTCTGGAGGCAAAAAACCCTATGTGGAAATTTATTACAGATATATTTCATATGTAAATCACAGTCACTTATTAAAGTGGGTATGAAAGTGGGTGATTTTATGAGTGCTAAATACCTCTACGTGTTACCCTTTTGGACAGCAACATTCATTTCCACCATGGAATTTTTACAGGCAGCGGGAAGCAGGTACTTGGACTCCTACACTCCTGATGCTCCTAGGATTAGGAAAGGTTTTGGCATTTTCTCCTTTCCAGTGAAGTTAGCAGGAGAAAGATCAGTCCCAGCTCACTTATCCTTTCTGAGGGCGCATCACACACCCCATAATACTAAGAATATTATAAAGTAGAGGAAACAGTAAGCAAGAAATAACTAAAATTAGGATGATAGATTTCTAAATCAATTACCCTGGTCAAAAAAAAAAAAAATGTGCTACATTTCTCACTGATAAAATTGTTTTGTAACATGGTTACAAACCTGAATCCACTTGAATACCTGATGCTTTAGTTAAACCTTTTTTATTCCACCTTTTATTATTGTGTTACCATCTATAGAATTATTGTTGGATGTCAATACATTGCCAGATTATCTGACCTTGTGTGAGTAACCCTGAGAGAAAACCTGTAAGAAGTGCAGGGTATAAATGTACGTTAAAAAATGTATATAGTAATAACAATGAATTTATTTACACCCAACAATTACATTTACAGCTTTGAGACATAACAAGCCATGTCAAGATGAGGCTTTTCTGTCCATTTGGTCATGATGAGTGGTTACCACATGTTGCTTACCCTAGCACCATGTCCAAATTCACAAGTGCTGTAAGTTTCAAAGTTATGTTACAAGCCATGTGTTTTAGTTCTGTTACAGTGGAAATGCTGTTAGAGCCTTGTTAAGTGTGGTATGTCATGGGCTACGGTGTTAGAGAGCATTTAGGAGGCATGTCTAGTCAGTTGAATCAATGTGAAAAGTGCAACATGGATTAAGCACACCTTTTTCTCTGCCAGTTTAAGTAAATGCTTAGGATCTTCTGGTTAACCTGCTTGACTGAAGGATAATACTTTCAGGTCAAATCATTCTGCAGAAAAACATCTTCCTTGTTCCTGTCTATTGCCAACACACAAGGCTATTATAAATGATTCCATTATTATTCCTGTGTGAGGGAAGGGGATTTATTTATCTGGCATTAATCAATGCAGCAGGATAAAGAATAACCTAGCTAGGAGCACCAGGAGGCCCCAAAACATATTTACTTGATTCTGTTTTTTGAAATCATAATCTATGACATCTCATGGTTCATATCATTTGCAATACTTGATGAAAACTTAATCCGGAATTTGTAAGACTATAGTAAATGTCAGGAACAGAAATGGAAGGAAGGTATGAGCACGTAGAATGCAGATTTATTTCTTTTATGCTTCATCATTGTAATACAAAACAAGTCCACCAAAAACATTGAGGCCATTCAATAACAGGACTATACTTGCATGCAAAAGCACGTAATCATTAAATATTATGTTGGGAAAGTTCTTCCAAGTGAGAAACACGTTTCTGTAAGCTTGCCTATGAGAGAATCCAACCAAGCCTACTGTAGAATGTTTATTTCACTCTAACATATCCAGCCTAATTGGGTTCTTTTGGAATATTTCTCCAATGTACACTCCTTTTATATTAGTCTGTAATCATGACCCCTCTTTCTGAGTAGAGTCATTATTTTGAAATTAGGACATTCTGGAGAAAACAGGGAGGACCGAACGATAGAGTGTGTAAACTCCTAATGACAGGTTCAAGAGCAAGGTGTTGAGCCTTACTCAGGTTCTGTGTTAAAAGCTGATGACAGCTGATTGAGTGAAGCACTAATGAGTTATTTGGCCTAAAAATATCAATTATTTGAATGCGGCCACATCTCTCTCATGTGTGATCTTTGCTTCAGCAATGGTAAAGCTTTATCTGCACCAGTCTGCTAGGCAATATAAGTTCTGAAAGAGGAATCTTGTTTGAATCCAACAAATGTCAGATGATGCACTGGGAACACCATAATCCTCCATTTATGTATAGGCTGGGGGACAGCACACTGGAGAGTCACCTGTAGAAAGGAATCTGTGTGTTTTAGTTAATGGTAAGTTCAATGAGAGCCAATAATGTGCCCAGGAAGCAAAAAGAGGCAACTATATCCTGAGGTGCACTAAGCACAGCATAGCCAACTGTTGGAAAGTGTCCCAGCCTTGTGTGGCCTCACCTCAAGGATTGTGTGAGTTTGGGCTCCACAATTAAAAAAGCGTATAAAAATATAAAAAGGGTATCAAGGGTATAAAAAAAGGAATGATGGCAAAGGAGAGCAGCAAAGAGGATGGAATTGTCACCACTGAGTCAGAAACGGATAATAGATGACACAGACTCTAGGTCAGAAGGCTAAGAGGCTAGAAGCCCCCAGTTTATTGGAACCCCTTCTTTTATACCCTGGTCTGATACAGGTGGACCTGATTGGTCATTTAATCAACGTTTCACATGATTGATCATTTACTCAACATTTCACATGATTGACTAATTAAGAAGACACCCTTTGGTAAACATCTTAGGAGAAAAACAACTTATTCAGAACACCACTTGCAGATAGTTTACCATTTGTTTACCATTCTTTCTCTCTGCCTCCCTAAAACTTCCCAGACCAATTCATGGGAAAGCTTATCTGGCTTTCTCTTTCTCTGACCAGACTGTTGGATCCACATGGAATGACTAGAGGGCATGACTTGCAGGAAGTGACTGAGGATGCTTTGTCTGTTTAGCTTAGAAAAGAGGAGACTGAGGGGAGACTTCATTGCTGTCTACAGCATCCTCATGAAGAGGAGAAGAGATGGAGGTATTGATTTCCTTGTTCCTGTATCTGGAGCATGAAGACATTTAATGAAAAATTGTCTTTAAGTTGCAGTGGGGAAGACCTCACCAGATACATATTTTAAAAAATCTTCACTGAGAGTGCAGCCAAGTACAGGAACAAGCTCCCCAAAGAAGTGGGGTACCTCCAGCTGGAAGTTAAAGATCACAAATATATAAAAAAACCCATAAAAATGGTGTGGGGGAGGGGGCTTGTGGAACACAGAGAGAAAGAAAGAGAAAGAGAGAGTTTGTCCTCTGAGTAAAGCGGGTTCTAACTTGTCATAGTCACTCATGACTACAGCTTTTGACCACATACTGACCTTCACATTAGCCTGCACTGCAAGTGCCCTGGCACAGCTGCTTTCGAAAGAAACTTTTTAATACCTCCAGAATGAATAATTCTGAATAAAATCAATATCTGGGTTTTTTCTGTGGGTTACCCACATCCATAAACATCTGTTTGAAAATCTGAATAAATATTGCCCACTGGGAGAGTACCTTAAGATAACTAATTGCCACTTTGCAGTTTGAGTTCACTTTTGAAGCACAGGTAATATATTTTTAAATCCTAGTCAAAGTGCTGTAAATGAGTACATGCCATACATATATATATAAAACTCAGAATGTGGGAGCAAGAGGATTGCTAATGTAGAAGCAGTTGCATTAGCAAGACCACTGGTGGTCAGGGTTTTAATAGAATCATAGAATCACAGAATCATAGAATCATAAAAACATAGAATCATAGAATAGCCTTGGCTGGAAGGAACCTTAAACACCATCTAGTTACAACCACCATGCTGTGGACCAGGACACCTTCCACAGGACCAGGTTACTCAGAGCTCCACCCAGCCTGGCCTTGAACATTTCTAGGGATGGGGCATCCACAAGTGGTACCAATTTTTTTCCTTCTCTTGTTCAGGGAAAAACTAAGCTGCCGTGGGCTTTCCACAGATCTGGTCAAATTGTCACACAAGGGTTAGGGAAAGCTGAGAGCCTGGTAACCGAGAGTAAAGCCCAGGTCCAGGCAGCTGTATATTGCAATTGTTTGTGGATACACTTTAAATACAGGCATCACCTGGCGTATCAGTAATTAAAATCCCTATAAATTTGTCATAAAGGGGTTAAAATTCAACACATGCCTGAAGCTTTCACATTTTGTGCATGCTGCTGGTGAACTTAGCCTGCTGGGCCACACACACTAGGGTGTTTTATTCACGAGCAGTCCTAAGGAATGCTATAGGATCAAACAGCAAAAGCAAGAATGAGGGGGATAAATAAGAGTGGCAGTAATAAGGAGGAAGTCTTCTGAAGTGGTCTCAGGCCAGTTGCATGTGCTGAGCATTGCTGTGGCTATTGTTGCTGGGCAAGATGGGCCAGGGTAAGTAAGGCTCTGTGAGGCCATCTAATTGGAAAACTCATCAGCCAGGATGTCAGGCATTCAAAGTCCAAAACTCAAGAGTGAGAGAGAATTTGGGAAGCTGGAAAGCCATCTCTGTCCCCTCTCTCATTCTAACAACTGCTAAAAGGAAGCAAGAATAAAATGAAGGCTGAGAGCTGAAACACCACTGACTTATTCCTTGATGTAAAAGCACCAAATATACTGTAATTAAAAAAAAAAAAAAAAAAAAACCGAAAACAAAAAACACACACACAAAAAAACCCCACAACTAAATGTTTTTATACCTTAGGAATGTATTTATGCTTAATTGTATAACTTGTGCTGTACAAGAATAGTGCACTAGCAGGTTTTGCAACAGACTGTTGTAATAACAGGCACTGTTTCCCAAATTTACTATCTTTCACTTCGTCACCAACTTATCCATGTGCTTCATTAGAAGGTTTCCAAAGTATATTTTCAAAGAGGTTGGTAAAGTTCTGATGGCTTTTAGATAGATTTGCGTGCTTACGGAAACCAGTCCAGGGCTTTAAGCTATCACTGCCTCCAAAAGTAATCTTGTCTGTGTGGTTTCTTGAATACTGAGACAGAACATTTGGCAGCATCTCTAGATCTCATCTCCAGTTTTAGAAATCTGTTTTCATTCATTGCCCTACCTTCATCCATAAGAGCAGGTGATACTCTGGCTCACGAATACAGAGGTGTGTTTTTAAGCACACACTTACTGAATTTGGAGGAAAATGGGGATAAATACAAGGTGACATTGGAAATAGAGACTTCTGAAATAGACCATGCATATTTAAATACAGGTTTCCTTTCCCATTTCAGAACTGAAATATCAACAAGAATTTTAAATGCAAACTGATAGTTTCCATTCCCTTCAAATTGTTTTGAGTCCTTATGTTTCATTATTTTTATCCTTGTTGTTTTTTTATGGTAAAATATAAAACTGTACAGAAGTCTGAGGAGTCCATCTTCAATTTTTTACAATCATTAATATTATCTTTTATTGAACTTCAATCTAAGAACTAAAGCAAAACTTTTTGACTTTTGGGAAAGTCAAAAGCTGTCTATTAAATGTAAGGGGTTTTAACATTAGGTTTAAACTTCAGTAGTTAAAACTCAGGTTTGCAGCATTTCTGATAACACAATTACACAATTGTTTAAATTTAAGGATTCTAGCACTAGCCATGCATTTATAAAATCCTGGTCTATCTTTTTTCGCACTGATGTGCAAGTCTCTTAGTGGGAATACATGTCATTTATTCCTAGAGAAAAAGAGTTTTTTGGAATCTCAAATTCATAGAATGATGGGATGGTTATGCTTCAAAGAGACCCTAAAGATCGTTTAGTTCCAACCCCGTACCATGGGCCACCCACTACACCAGGTTGCTTAGGGCCCTGTCCAGGGGATAGGGCACCAACAACCTCTCTGGGCAACTTTCATCATCTTCTGAATAAAGAATTTCTTCTTGACATCTAATCTATACATCTAAAATCTTTCTGTTTAGAGCCACTGCCCCATGAACTGTCACTGTCTGCCCATATAAAAGTCCTTGTCTCTCCTTTGTATAAGCCCTCTTTAGGTACTGACAGGCTGCAATAACATCTTCCTAAGCTTTCTGTTCTCCAACCTGAACAACGTCTGAGTCTCTCACCCTGTCTTCATAGGAGAATTTCTGGAGCTTTTTGATAATCTTTGTGCCCCTTTTTGGATTGCTCCCTGTCTTTCTTGTGCTGGGACCCCAGAGCTGGATGTACAACTCCAGGGCAGAAGGGCAGAATAACCTCCCTTCACCTGCTGACTACCCCTCTTTTCATGCATTTGGGAAGCTTTATTTCTGGGCTGAGAGCACACACTACTGTCTGATGTGCAGTTTGTTTTTTACATGCCTCAGCACACCTCCAAGAGGGATCTATTCCAAGATCTTCCCAGGCACACAGCTGAGGCTCACTGGTTTGTAGTTCCCCAGATCTTTCTTTCCCTCTTTTTTTTTAACTGGGAGTGATATTTCTCTTCTTCCAGTCACCAGTGACTTCACCTATCTGCCATGACTTCTCAGATACAATGGACAGTGACCTGGCAAGATCAACCAGTTCCCCCAGGATGCAGGAGTGCATCTCACCAGATTCCATAGATCTGTGTCTATTGAGCTTCACTGTGTGATCCTGAAGGCACTTCTTCACAATCTTACTCTTCCTTAACATCGAGCACAACACCTCCACCCCTCCTTCCCAGCCTGTCTCTTCTGAAAGGTTTGTGGCCCTCAGCTGCAGTGCTCCAGTCATGTAACTCATGTCCCATATTTCTGTCATAGCAATTAGGTCATAGTTTTCTAATTGCACCATGGTTTCAAACTCCTCTGGCTTGTTACCTGTGCTGCATGAATTGGTGCAGAGGCACTTCAGCTGGGCTATCCACCTCTTCATCTCCTGGGAATAGCCCTCTCTAATTCTCTTGGGATGATTTACAGGTACTTCTCTGCTGTTCCCTAAAGTCTTGTTACTGAAAGTTCCTTACTGACACCCAACAGAACATCTCTGTCACTGTTGAGGCAGGATGGGAATGAGAAGATTGATTCAGAAGGCTGCTGAGAGTAAAACTCTGATTTATTCAAAATACACCACTCTTTTATACAGAGCTCCATGAGGACCAATTCCATTGGTCCTGAAGTGGAAACAATCTACACCATTGGTGCAGAGTGCTTGATGCACAGTGATAGAACTTAAATATAAACAATGTGAACAACAAGAGAGATAAAGAATTATTTACATTCTTCTCCAAGTCTTTCCCAGACTTCTGCCTGGCTAGAAACTCTCCGTTTCTCTCTTTGAATCTGAGATCCACACATCTCCTCTCCCTGATTAATCTAGTTCAAAGCCCTGCTAACAAGCCCTGCCACCCACAGGTGCATTCCATCTGATGTCAGTATGCACAATCTCCCAAAGGCGTATCTCTGGTCATAGAATACGAAGCCCTGGGCATGGCACCAGTCTCAGCCAGTTCTCCTCCCTAGCCACTCATCTCACTCTGCCTCAGTCTCAGTCCTTTACAGAATGACAGAAGAGAACACGAAATGTTCTCCCAATTCTTTCAACATCTTTCCAAGGGATATGAAGTCATTTTTCGTATTTCATGATATCTTTGTTGTAGCATTGTTCAATCCTACATGAGAGTAGAAGCAGATGATAGTCCTCAGCTTTTACAAGTCTTGGAAGCCTCTTTGTCACATCCCAAACAGGAGTCATAGGCATAAAACCCCTTTAGGGAGGTTGTCTGGATGCCAAACAGTTTCTTCTGTGCCTCTCAGTGGGAAGTCACACATAACTAACTCCGTCCATGATTTTTTGGTGGTTCTTGTTCTAATACACCTGTCTCATTGCACTAATAGAATTCTTCTCTTCTTGATCTTGACTTCTGTAGTGATCCGGTAAAAAGTAAGGAATGTTTCTCCATTTTCTCCTGGAAGATTAAGCTTTGAAAGGTAAAGTTCTAAGCTGCCTCCAACAAAAACTTTGGAAACGGCTTTATTTTAGAAAATGAAGTACTGTGTTTGCAGGTCATGAAAAGAATTTTTTATCTGGTGATACATCACACCAGGTGAGCAAGCAGCATATTTTTGGTAGATCAGACAAACCTCATGTAGATATCAACAAGGGAGACAATGAACTTTAAGTAAGCACAGCTGAAGTTCTCCACTGGCATGCTGTTGCTACGAGGTGGATGTGACATTGCCACTCTGAAAACATAATAAAGCAAGTGCATGAGCTGCCATGGGGGCTGCAAAATTTCCAAAGTGTCAAAGTCTTTGCTGTCTGTGCAGTTGTGCACTGTCCTGGCTGCTCCTGCAAGGCTCTTTGTGTCCCACCCTGCTGGATCTGCTGCTGTGGCTCAGCTCCCTTGCTGGCTTGCTGGCAGCTCTTGGAGGGACTTCACCAGGGAAACACCCATCCCAGCCAATGGAAATCTTCCTCATCACACTCTATAAGCCAGCACTGTGGCTTACCATGGTGGATAACCCATTGTGTTATCCCCTTTCCTATGCTTCTCGTAGTCATTCGTGACATTTTGCTGCTCTTCTATTTTTCTCTCCGTCTTTTTCCTCTTTTATGAAAAAATAAGCTTGGATTATCGCTTTGAATCCCAACATTTAACCTTGTTTGTGTTCTAATCTCACTTTCAGATATGTTTAGATCCTAATTCCTTTGTTCTAGATCAAGGCAAAACTTGCCTCTCCTCACCTATTCTCCTCAAGTGAGAATATAATACCAGCGTCGATCTCCTGCTCAGACTGAGGCAATAATAATGTTTACTCTTCTCATTAAGCAAGATATCTTACTTCCCTGATCTTATTTAAAGAATGGCATAGAGCATATAGTGCTCTCAGTTAATATAAAGACATTCAGACAGCAGAGCTTCAAAATGAGCAGGAGCTGCTTCTTTTGAGGCAGGCACTATAGACACAATATGTTCTCAGAAAACTGAAGCACAGCAAAATTTTAAAACAGGATACAATAAAATTTTGAAATTTTAGTCATGAACTTTAACACTAGACAAGGCTGGACAGAAGGAACTTTGACTTTATCAAATTTGCCTTTTTTTTCTTTTCATTTTTTTTAACAGGACTAGAACTAAATTATTTTCTTCAGCTAAAAACATTGTGAGAGTCTTGGTTACAGTGCTATTTGTCTCTTTTTTACCAGAAAAGCTTTTTCAATGTAACTGTAAATTTCACTACATCTTAATGCCTCTAATTGATAGAGTTTGTGCATTGGACTAAATTTTTTCAAGAACATATATCATATAATCAGCATTATGTCTGTCAACTACCAAGTAAGTACAAGTTAATAAAATTTTTTTTAATTATAAATCCAAGGTTGTGATTAGAGAGAGACTGGGAGAGTAAAGATACAGTTACCTGCAGCAAACATAATCCAGCCCAACTGGAGTCCTCAGAAGAAGAGGACCAATATGTATCTGTCAGTTCCAGACAGCTGGTGAAATCTGGTGGTTCCAAGGTTTTTATTGCCTCTTTAAGAAGGATGGACTCTTTTTCTTCACAGAAAAAAATAATTCTAATTCAAAAATAAATCTTTATCATGTTGTGGCAGAAATTACAGTAAAGAAATGTACAGTTATTATGCTTAGTCAAGTGTTACAAGCCGAGATCCTGGATAATAATAACTTCAAACATAGCAGAAGTTTAAGACCACATATATGGCCATCCAGACCCAAATCATTCTCCTGGCCAGCCCTGCAAAAGCAAACAGAAACAAAACCCTATCTAACGACTTTCTGTCTTAATACTGGTTCTGCATTTTGTGTCTTTGGTTTGTCACTACTGAAATGCTGCTGCAAATTATTGTGCTAAATCCTTACTTCCATCTTTGTCCCCATTTTCTGTTTAATAAATCACTATAACACTTTATCTACAGAATATATGATTCTTCTACATGCAAGAAATATATCTGCGTTTCATTTCCTTAAATCATAAAGAATGGCAAAAACTCAGTTACAATTTTACACATACATATTTAAAGAGTAAACTATCCTCTTTATTTAATCACTCTTTATTTATGAATCAGTCTTTATTTAAACAAAGAATCTATTTTCAAAAATGACTGCAGCAACTGGGAAAAAAAACAAGAAGTGTTTGTAAAAAGTCTTGTACATGTTATTTCTTATTTACATATTTTTAATTTTAAAATTTCTGCTTATTTTAGAAAATAATAATTCTTCTGTTATGAAAATAATTTTTTCCTCTGAGGAATTGGAGCTGGTATGAATCCAGGCTGTGTTTAGTCTTTCCAAAGTCCTTCCCCATCCCCAACAATTTGTGCTTAAGCAACTGTTCTGGAGTCACTGAAGGTGGCTTGGCAAAGCTGGCTCACTCAGTGCTCACTCGGTCCAGGAGCAGGGACACTGCCTGCTTACTCAAGTGAATGGTGCTGCCAGCTCACTGTACACAGCAAGCAATAAACAGCAACAAGAGGAACACTGGAGCTCCTTTCTGTTCCTGTTTGACCTGAAATCACACCTCTTCTTGTCCTTAATGCTTTCAGCTGATCTATTTGTGGTTCTAAAGCAGGTAGAAAAGTATTTGCTGGATCAGGCTCAACATGTGTTCCGTATCTGTTTTCATGTAGTCTGAAGATAATATGATTTTCCAGTTTCTATGCTAACCCTTTTGTAGCTAAAACTGATAATCATACCAGGTTCCCTTGCTGGGTTTTCTAGTCCCTTAAGCTTTAGTTTAGTAACATTTTGGCTGATCAATTGGATACAAAGTCCTTTATTTTCTGTTTAAATTCCCATTCCAATAAATAAGGCTTTTGGGCTTAAGTCTACATAACTCTCTTTTGAAAGTCTGAGCCAGAGAGTCAAGAATTAAAAAAAAAAAAAAAAAAAAAACACCTCAAACCATATTTTCTACTCTGTAATGTTTTCAATGTTGTGGTCTCAAAAGAATATATTTGGGTTAGAACAAAAGAGATGGGAGCAGATGTTGCAATTTTCATGGAAGACCTTTCTTGGAAAACAAAATAACTTTTTTAACCTTTAAGCACCACAGACTACTTAACTAATAATTTTCATTTAAAAGTCTTAGTAAAACACTAGGACACTGCAGCTCTACCCCTAACTAATTTCATATTCTGTACAAATTTTTAATTTTCATTACATTCCTTCATATGGTGCAGCCTAATCAAGAAATCCTGAATCATTTTTAGGTTTTCTTTATGTTAGGTTTTATTTTTGTATTTTAGTCTCCAGGCCATTACCCTGTGTTTGCATATTTGCATTGTATCTTTTCACTCCGAGGCAGATTTAGGAGCTGTTATCCTAGACTCATAGTAATTGCAAGAAAATCTAGTTCCATCTGTTTCTGCCAACATATGGAAATTGAATGAGAATATCAACATAAAATAGCACTTGCTCAATATCAAGTGTGTGCCAGCTATTGTGTTTGTTATAGAAACTTGTGGTCAAGCAGGCTGAGAGAAGCCTGTAAGCTGCCTGTCTGGTAAGAAATCCGGGTGCAGATCTTGTTCATGCCAGTCTGTCAGTTGTCAGTTGCTAGATTTTGGCTTAATACAGCTATTTCCATCACTTAGAGATAACGTGCTGCTGAATGAGGTAGGGTTCACCCTACAATGCTTAATAGGAAGAAATATTTTCACTGCACCAAAAGATTGATAAGGTTTTGTTGGAAAAATCAGCATTAAGTCTGGAGAAGGATAAAGAATATGCAGAATGTAAGCTCTGGGCTACAAGGGCAAGAAGTTTTACCCACTGCTAAATAACAACCCTTGAACATTTTTTATTCCTAACCAAGTCATCACATACCCTTGAGACATTACAGCAGCTGCACTACACTACCACTATCTAGTTTTGCAACAGGTTAGATAAATGTAAATATATTTAAATTAACATGAGAAGAACAAAGTGAGTTTTCTCCCAAGTGCCCCAGAAGAACAAACTTTCCTAAGTATGGATCAACTCAAAACAAAAATTCTCCACCAAAAATATGTCCACCTGAGGATCAGTCAATTTCAGGTGCTGCCTGCTGTGTGATTGCCCATTAGACAGCTTTTGAGTTGTCTGGGATTTGCTGTGCAAAAATGTTAGAAATTATTTTCGTGTTTTTTTGCTGCAGCAACTATCCTAGAGATTTTTAAGTCCAAGGACTCTGGAATAAGAAGAATAGTGTTCAGGAAAAATTTTGCAGCCCTGAAAGATGTGGAGTAACAATCTCAAACAATCAAATGAGGATGGCTTAAGCAACCATGTCTCTGTAAGTGGAGTCCACCTTGTTTCTGACAAGATATGAGCTGATTGTGCATGCACATACTTCTAGTCTATTTTAAACACAGGTAAAATGCCTTTTTTTAGACCAGCATGAGTTATGTGGGTAATTTTCAAGCATTTAGTTTAGTTTCCTTTGAGTTTATTCCTCTTTCCTACCATTGCAGCAGTACTGGTAATAACGTTCCTAGCTGTGACAGCTAGAAGGCTGGCCAGGGAGTGTGCTGTCAAGTGAAATTTAACATTAGTTACTTATGCATGGCTGTTTTTCCAAGACACTTAATGAAGTGGTTTAAAAAGTCATGATAACAATGTGAGGAAGACAGAGGTGGCTGTCTTATAAAAGACATTATTTTCTTTCTCCTCATGTAGATTTGTGTATCATCTCCCATCAGCTGGGCAGTAGAGCTGTTAGAGTAATCTAACCTGGACCTCTGAGAGAGCAGAGCAGAGCACGGATGCATGTTGCAGCAGACAGGTGAGTGTCTTGGAGGCAGTGTCCCAGCAGGGTGCCTGCTGAGGACTGAGGTGACTTTGCCAGCTCCGTGTTGGTGGAACTTCTGCGCACCTCTCCATTGCCATCCATGCATTCACTAACCTGAGGGCAGGGTCCTCCCTAAGCTATTTCCATTTTTCTCTCCCACTTTTCTTCCCTGCTCTCCTAATTGTGATAAAAAACCTGTGGCTATAAAAACACTTAACTGAAATACAATTTTCATAGCTCGAGTTACGCATTAAGTGTTTTATATACTCTGTTTGCGAAAGACTAGACAAGCCCTTGGTAGGAAGGTAAATAATACTTAAAGCCCAGAGCATAATCATCTTCCATTTCTACTCTGTGATTTAATTTAATACTGATTATCAAGTGTTTTACTTTCACAATTCATGCATTTTTTGGCTGATAGAAGTGTGTATACACTAGGAGCTCAGGAATTAGACAAAAGTACCATACTGGATTGCGTATCACAGCATAAAGCTGCTCTAAAGATGTTACTGCCTTCACAAAGAAGAAAAAAAAAACGTTTAGAAGACTAAATTCAATGAAAATTCAGTATCACACTATCTGGGTTTTATCTCCTCCCAACTTCTCACCCTGTTTTCCTTCTCAAATATGGGTGTATTGCAAAGGAACAATAAAGGAACTTTTTCTCAGAAATACATCGACTCTTTGATAATTTTAGATTCTTTTTTTACTGTTGTACAAGCTCCAAAGTTTGTAAGAAGAGGTTCCAAAACCTCTTCACCATCTTCCCACAAGTGCTAGGCACTCTCTAAAGAGGCATTTTCCTGGCCTTGGTGAGCTTAAAGATGAGAAACACAAACAACAACAACAAAAAAATTAAAAAACTGTGGGAGAACAGAAGGAATGTGCTCCAGGAGAGAAGTGACATCATCATAATGAATTCTTAGCTTCAGAGCTGATCTGAGCATTTCTTCTTTTTTTTAGTCATGTTTAAAAAGGGACAAATTGCATCCTTACTTGCTTACAGTCCACACAAATGTCATCTGTCCTGCTTGCCTTACACTGGTGTCAAGCTTCACACTTGCACACCCACTTCCTTGCCCTGTCCTCCTAGGGCTTTCTGTTCCTTCCTTATTTTCCATATGAATGAAGCAGTTAAAAAAGGTGTTGATGGACATGTAGAAGACATGGGCCTTCATAAGAGGCTGAAATAAGTATTGCTCTTATTTCTGCTCGGCAGAGCTCATGTTTCACTCCAGAACCTCCATTTGCCTCAGCGAAGCAGCGCCAGCTCAGACCAGCACCTGTCTCACTCCGTGTCTGCCACCACAGTGCCTGCCAGCCAGCACCACATGCAAGTGGATCCAGCAGCATGTATGGCATCTGTGACAAATAACACATGAAGCTCTGTGAGCTGTGCATTTCCCAGTCCTTGGCCACAGAAGTTGCTTCTACTCTGCAATATCCTTCATACAGCCAAACATGTATAGGATCAGGCACCGGAAAGATTTTTTTTATGCAATGCTTTCCTTTGCAAAAGCAACCTGTGCTATAGCCGGGGAAATTTGTAAGAGCACAAGAATGAGAGACTGAGAAGCAAAAAGAAGAATGCTGGCAGCTTCCTATTAGCTTCATAATATTTAACTTTTTGTTGTGTTGCCTTTTCAGATTTAGCCTGCATGACCTAGCAGCTGTTTCACTTGGCTCAGGGCATTTATGACTTTATTTTGGACAAATCTTTAACATTTTCACTTGATTTTTCCCAACTCAGCTTTGTGCCTCAAAATTTGTTTTAAATTTTATGGTCATTTTTCCCCCCTTTCCTACAGCCTACAGCTGTAGGCTCTGGAACACAACAACTGTGGTGTTCCTCTCTTTGGCCAGCAGCCTGTTTTATAAGGTAAAGACAAAGGAAAAGAGTGCTTTGGGGATGAAAAGAAAAATGAGACAAGAGCAGAAGGATGAAAGATGTGAGAAGTTCTTTCACTGCATCTACTCAGAACAAGCTAAAACCTAACTATACTTATAACTGTATAAATACTGAAGTGCACAGTAGATTAAAAGTATTCAATAAACATTTACTGTGAATGGAGGCATTAGGAAAGGCTTAGGCCCTGCCTGAATTCCCATGAAATTTATAAATATTTCTTTAATTTGTTCTCCATTTGCAATTAGTTGCGGTCAAGCTGATCAAAGACATAAGAGGCCTGTTGCATGTGAACCAGCATCCCTCACAATGACATTCACAAAGCAGAATGAAATATGAAATATCAGGTTTCCACGGATGTATGAACTTGTAAAAAATCTGAAAGAATAGGAGGTTTTTCACACTGAGTAATGTGAAACATTTGGTGCGGATTGTAGGCCTCTGAAGAGGAAAACTGAGAGCCAAAATCCATCAGGCAATAAAACAGAAGCAGGCAAAAGTTAAAACAACAGCCATTCACTACAATCTATTGATTTAGATATCATGATTGTCTCTGCTGAAACAGTGGTGGATGCTAGCAGGAGCTTCCACTTAAATCATTATCAGGAACAAACCCCAGCACTACAGACCTGAGAGCAGGCTGGAATAATGTGCACTTCAGAAATATTTTGCTTGTTCCCTTCACTTTAAAAAAGGAAAAAAAAAAAAACTTTCCACAGCTTGTTCACACTGCTTTCTAAGCATTTCCAGCCAAACAGGTGCTAAGGTTAATTGGCTAAGTAGCCTGAAGCTTCCAGTTTTCAAACGAACTTAAAGTAAATAAATAACCCCAAGTAGATCCAGGAGGGTAGATTTGCACAAAGCCTCTGAGCCGCGTGTTACAGCACTCGAGATCCCTAGTTTTATCTCTTTTGCAGACTTGCACTTTTTGGAGAGCAGGGCCCGTCAGCCTTTGTGACTAATACAGTGTGCTTTAATTGCTTCCTATGTCTTTCACAGCTGTCAGCCCCTAATGGGGTCAGGGTCGGCAAGGGAGGGGCAGTCGGAGGGTTTGTATCCCTTCACCTCCTAAAGCACTCCCAGGCTGGAGAGGGACTTCACCCCATATGGCATCTGGGAAACCTGTGTATCTCCCTGAACTGAGATGTGTGCCTGCTCCACCCCAGAAGTCACTCACCTCCTTCAGAATCATCCTTTTTGGCTCTTGGAAAAGGATAGCCAAGTGGAAACAGTGCCCTTAGTGCTGTCCCTGACCCAAGAAGCTCTAACTGCTTCTTGAGTTGTGCAAAATTTGTTTATGATATTAACCAGCATCAAGCAACAGGGAAGAATGTAAAAATAGATTGTTTCATATTGTTTTGAGAAAGACTTAGGAAGATTAAAGGTTACCAGGAGCCTTCTAGCATAAACAGAGCAGACACTTCATTCTGTTTATGGTATAAACCCCATTATGTTTCAGTCTGTACCAGAAAATGTCTGAAGAGAGGTAGCAGTAGCTAGGACAAACAACATAAACATGCTGGGGATGTCCTGTGCAATGAAAAACCTTCATAGAAAAGGTGTAAATTGAGTACTTCCACAAAGGTACTGGACAAGAAGACATTCGAGAATACAAACTGTTTCATTTGTTTCTCTCAAACTAAAACTTACTTCCCTTCTCAGGTACAATGTAAAAGCAGATCAGAGGATGTATGGTCTTGCAGTTCACAGTACTGCCAATGTAGATATACAGAAGGTGTGTTTGGGCCCCAAAAGTTCTAACTTATTACAAAAAGCATATTTATTTTCTTAAAGTGACATACTTGGGTTTTTCATACTCAAACTTCCTTTCAACACCCACAAGAACTAGAAATATTCTGTTTTATAGGAAGGCTGAGAGTCTAGTTTAATCACATGTCTCCAAGGTCTGAGACTTTGAGGAGAATGTCCAGTACCAAATGACAATAAATCCCTTAGAGAGAAGAACACTGGACAGTGGCTTGTGTTCAATTCCTTGGGCTAGACAGCGCTGTGCTCTGGACGGGCAACAGTACGGCCAGCTTCAGCTCACCACAGGAAACACAGAAAATCCTTTCCTCTTGTATCGCTCTAGTTCTTTGCTCAGGGAATCTGCACAGGCTGGATCATGGCCAAGGCCAGTGGTGTGAGGTACAACAAGGCCAGGGCTGGTCCTGCCCTTGGGTCACAGCAGCCCCAGGCAGTGCCACAGGCTGGGGCAGAGTGGCTGCAGAGCTGCCCACAGGAAAAGGCCCTGGGGGTGCTGGTGACAGCAGCTGAGCATGAGCCAGCAGTGCCCAGGGGGCCAAGAGGGCCAATGGCACCTGGCCTGTGCCAGCAACAGCGTGGCCAGCAGGAGCAGGGCAGGGATTGCCCCCTGTACTCAGCACTGGTGAGGCCACACCTGTTCAGTTTTAAACCCCTCATTCCAAGAAAAGAACACTGAGGTGAACATATCACTTGGACTGGAAAATAACAAGAGTTTTTTGAATTAGCAGATGAAGAATTATCTTTGTCCAAATGTAGCTTATATTGGCTAAGCTTCAGACTTCATATATTCTGATATCCACAAAAAAGGTAAGTACATACATGTGCACACAGGAAGTTCACCATCCCTTAGAAGCTTTCATGAAAGAGATTTCTGTCTCCAGATTATCACTAAACAAAATCAGAAGCTAGGGCAAGCACACATTCCTTAACACAGGCACACTTTTCAGGGTTTTTGCTTATTTATTTGCCAGTTACATGCACTACAGAAGAGGTTTCTGGGA
Organism: Taeniopygia guttata; assembly: GCF_048771995.1. Taxonomy (NCBI): domain Eukaryota; kingdom Metazoa; phylum Chordata; class Aves; order Passeriformes; family Estrildidae; genus Taeniopygia; species Taeniopygia guttata. Next base: position 68,278,271 of record NC_133063.1, on the reverse strand, counting down.
AAAATGCAATGTGTTTCCCCCGGGGTGAATCCCAATTTATTGAAGGGGAAAATGAGAGAAGCAACTTAATATTCAATGAAATGCTGTTTCTTCCATAAACCTGAAAGCCACTTATACATGTTTTAAATAACTAGTCAAGATGATCCTTGTACAATCCTGCACTGACTGCAGGAATATATGGCTTAAGTTTTTACCCATTTTCTACCCATTTTGTTTTGGTCCAGCTAAGTGCTCTGCTAGAACTTTCCAGAAGAGTTTAGATTCCTCACACAGTATGTTGTGGACTGTACTGGAATATTGTACCGTATTCTTCAAAAAAAAAAAAAAAAAAAGCAGTTTTTCCATTTTTATTGGCCATCATGTTTCAACATTTGTTTTTGCTCAAGTCCGTAAGTCCATTGTAAAATTTATATACATACATACATATATATATATATATATATATATATATATATATATATATATATATAAGAACTTTTTTATGGTGAGATAATACACATCATTCCTTTCATAAGCCTGCCTTATTATGAGTCATAAAGGTTAAATAAATAAAAAAGGCATGGCAGTTTTGCCCTCATTGTCTTCACACATTGCTTCTGCCAGTAGAGGAAGGGAGCAGGGATGTGTTGAACTCAATTCATCAGCACAAATGAGTCTCTTAGGTCATGGATGAACAGCAGATGAAAAACGGTCATATCTCTCATCTAAATCACACATTCACATACCAGTCCTGGCTAGTCCCAGATTAAAACTTTGGAGTAAAACTCCTCTGTAGTACATGAGTGGCTGCCATCAAAACACATTTTAAAATTGGAGACAGGCATTAAAATCATAGGAAATAGATAGGGAGGAAAGAAGGAGAGATGTAGTAGAATTTAGAAAGGTGACAATTTTGAAAGTCAGATAAATTTTTACCTTTATTTTATAAATGCAGTCTCTGCATAATGGCCCAGCATGTCATTTCCTGTGTATTCATAGTCTGTAGCCTTTGTGGTCTTCGGGGCTTAGATACCTTGATGCCTTTCATTTTCCTGAGTTTGCAGGGGAGACACAGCATGGTTTACAGACCCTCTTGTCAAAAAAATACTGTCCCCACATGCCTTTTTTCAAGTGTGGATTACAAATTTACTTTGTTTTTAAGCTTACCCTTCTTTGAGGGGCCTTATCAGACTCTATTTGTTTCCCATTGTCTTGGTCTGCCAGGATGTGTCTGCACTGTGCTGATTGTTATGAGGTATATATGGAAGCTAATTTTAAGTTTTTATTTTTGCATTTCACAGTGCATCCCTTTTACTTCATTGACTGCTTTAAGGTCCAGATCTGTCTGACATGTTTCTGCATCGCAGACTGCTGTGCAGGAAATGTACAGCTTAGGTTAGCTGCTTTCAGTCTGTTTTCTGAGACCACTGGATATCCATGGCACGTAGCGGAAGAGAGCAACCTTACATAGAACAACATGCAAAAATAAATCTGCATCTACAGTGAAAACATCCTGGGGAGCCACCAAACCAGTCAGCTGTTTTACACAGGAGGAGCTGGCAGTATAGTGCAGGCCCTTGCTGTCAGGACAATAATGTTTTTATTTCCTTCTTCAACTCTCAATGCAACACTTTGTAATTTACTTGTCTTGCTGCTTTTAAAGAACGTCATTAGGATGCTTTCTTTTTTCCTCACTCAGGGTACTGTACAACAAAAAAAATATTTTCTAAATACTGCTTGACTATTGATAGTGTCTACTGAAAATATGCACTGGTTTATACAGGATCTGGGATTAAACTTGAGAGGAACACTTTTTCCTTTATTATTAGATCAGAACAGATCACTGAACAAATCATTGTAGCCGTGTTTCCAGAAAAACTTACAGCAGAGCTTTGGTCCTGCTACTATCATTAACACTTCCACTAGTATTTCTATTACAATCTTTATTTTCTAGGGTTTTTAACTGAGACAGAACAATTCACTATGGGCTGAAAGTTGTCATTTCATGGTGTTCAAAGCATGAAGGAATCTGTTTCAGTATAAACTCTGAAAAAATAATAGCACAAGCTATTTTGAAGGTGGAAAGAAGGTTGGTTGAAGGCAGCAGTTTCCTACAACCCTATTCCTTAATGCACTGAAAATAAAATCAAAGCAACATTTTCTTTTGTTTTTGAGCAAAGATCAGGCCTGAGGAAAAGTATGGAGGAACTACTACAGCTTTCAAAATTACTATTACAGAGTAATACCAATATAGTAGGTCAACATGGAAAAAGCCTTTCTCTTTGGTGGACTTCATCTGCTATATCTGTAAATGTCCAATGGACTTTGCTGTCACACAAATAAGAAAGGAGAAGACATGGGGCCAAGTTCTTAGGTGATGTGTATTGATAATTGTAAACTGGTATTAAAAAATCACTCCCAGGGAGCTCAAGCAACATCAGATTATTTACAGGGTCTCGCTTCTAAAGGAATCAACAGATCATTTATCGCCTTGCAGATGCAGCTGGGTTGACTAGGGAATGCTTTTTGAACCTATGTCTAAACTTCAGTCATCTGCAAGCTTCAATTTCTACTATCTTCTTTGCAACAGAATGTGTTCTTACTTGTATCTGCTTCTATTCCAGCTATTTGTCTTACTTGTCTGTCCTGGAGCATTCTCAAAGCATGACCTTTTTTTATTGTGTGTTTGCACAGCACCTAGCACAGTAAAATACCATTTTTACCTGAGTCCTCTGGACTTTGTTGTATTACAGGTAGTGGGAGTTGCAGTGAATAATACAAAGCTCTGTTACTTCACTCATTCACTTCCATAAGAAAAATCTCATCCCTCAAGGCTGGAGTTGAGCATGTAATAGATCTGAGAGGTGTGAGTTTGAATCCATGCTTTCCATATTGTATCTCATGAGCTTGGCCCCAGGGTTTTGGACATGGCCCATCTTTATTACTAAACCATTTTTCTTCCTTCCTCTGAAACAGCCTCCCTACACCAAACAAGATTACCTGGGATAGCGAGTATAATCCACATTATTGCACTTAATTTTTACTGCTTTAATTTTATCTCCAAAATATATTAAATCTGTATTTATTAAATGGAGTTACTCTTCCAGCCTGCAGGCATCAGCCCCGTATCTTGAAAGATGTAACAATAAGGTCTATGATTAAAACCATTTTTGGAAAACATGAACAAATGATAACCAGTTGTGATAGTTTTCTACATTTTTATAATATCTAAAAATATGTTCAAGTATCAAAAAGTGATCCTGTGATTTGATTTATTCACAAGTCCCCTGAAGTGTTTAATAAGTACAATATGGTACAACTAAAATCATGCTTATTACTGCTATTAGCTTGGTAATTCTCCAGGATGAAATCATACTTTTTGGGTTATAAATATACATTTTTATTGTTGATTATATGCTGCATTTTGAAATACTGCTTCTCTGCTTTCATATTTTCAGTGCTGTATTACAGTACCATAAATCAGCCCAGCAGTAAAGGAATTATAATTGGTATCAGGTGATTTTTTTAAAAAGAACAGAAAAAGTTAAACTTATATCCTTTTGAATGAAGATAAATTATTTTGAAGCTCTTTAAAAAAATCAGATGTGTCTAGAATTATCTGATTTTTTTTTGAAGACTAATCAGATAAAAGTATGCACAGTGCACATCAAAGTATGTGTGTGAGCTCAAAACCATCATAAAAAATACCTCTGGATGTCTAACCAAGTGCAGAGAATCCTTACCATGGTATTTTTTCATTCCTTTCTATGCTGTTTAAGTTTTCCCATTACACTAACTATGCAAGCTTGAACTTCTGTTCTGCCTCCTTCTCATTCAAGCATTTCATTGGTTTTTAATTAGAAGAAAAAACAACCAAAAAAACCCCACCCCAATGACATTACAGCGATATATTCCCAATGTCTCAGCACCTGTGTAGAGCCAACTTGATCCTTAAACCATTGATTCTTTCTGTGATGGACTTGCATAAAAATAGCATCGACATCCATCTGTACCTTGTCCAATGCAGTAGTCAGTCTAGCAAGTCACTATCAACCATGCATTTATGTGCTAAGTGCTGGCATTTATCCCAAAAAGTAGAACTCTGTGGGTGGGTGAAGAAAACAGCGTCAAATTAATAGCTTTGATATAAAATGCCAGAAAAAAAACACTTTATGTAAGATATTTCTAAACAAGATTATTCCCTTTTCCCTAGAATTACACAAAAGAATCCCTAGAAACATTGGCTTTCAAGGAAAAAGGTACAGCAATCATAAGAAATACAGATTTAATTCTTGTGTGCTGCTTTGGTAGAGATTAAGAAGACAGCATAGAAGGCATCAGACGGAGTTAGAAAGTATGGACAGAGTCCATGCCATAATTTATGGGAGCCATGAACCTGAACTGGAGGCAAGCTCTGGCTCTTCCATTAATGCTTCTGCAGCCCCTCAAAAAGAGAAGCACTTTTAGGGTTTTAGAGCATTCAGAGGGCAGCCTCACAGGTTGCAGTGTAATCCTGCAGTTTTTAATTTGAGCTTTTGGGCAATATGGTACATTTCTGTAGCCCCTTAAATGTTCCTGGTACTTTTTTCCTTTCCAGGGAAAGCAGGTACACCACAATGCACCATCTGATGTTTCCAAGGGAAAATAAATATGCAAAAGAGATAGTCCTCTTGCTTACCTAGACATCCCTATACTCTTTAAATTAATGGTATTTAGGAGTAAAAGCCCTAAAATTAATAAGATTAATTACTCAATATTGTGCGCCATATGAAGTTAAGGTTTTTAAATTTTTTTCAGTGACTGAATTGCTCTGAATTCAGAAGCTGTTAAAAACCAGTAAGTTGACAGAGCAGCTCTATCATGAAGTCCAGAAGAAAGATTAAAACTGAAATGGATCCAAATAAAAATCATGTTAAGCAGATATTCAGCAGAAAGGCGTTTCAGTAAAGATGAAACAAGTAAAAGACTGTATATACACACCTTGTACAGCTGCTCAGGGTCATATGAAAACCAGATGGAGGAAATCAAGAGGAAAATGAGGTTGAAAGGGATATATTTGGGAAGATAAAAGGTAGCACAGAAAGTCACCATCCTTTTGGGCCAAAGAAAGTCTACAGCACTGAAATAAGAAAATACTATATGATTTGGAGATAAATTCAAAATGGAAACCAACAGAATGGAAAGTATACATTTTTACATCGCCTGAGATTTTGATCCATGCAGGAAAGTTGATTCCTCTTGAAGGACAGTGGAAACAATTTGAGATTATTCTGCAGTGAGTAGAAATACAAGCCTAGCATAAAAGGTCATGTGATAGTGTGAAGGTCTTGCTATTTCTTTGATGCTTAGGCAGTCATTAATAACCTCTGCTTAGTTTTTCAGCTGCAGGGAAAGACTGGTGTGAGCTGGCTGTTGTCTCCTCTTTCCCTTGAAGATTGAAGGATTTCTGCAGGGGGATATCTCTCCAATATCTATCCTATCTCCAATTCTTTTTCCAGTAATGTTGTAATGTACCAAAGTAATTTTGAAGTAGAAAATACAAGATGTGGGGGTGTCTTCTGGAATTACAGACATGGATCAAGGATTGCAGCAAGTGAATAGCAAGGGAACAGCCTATACTCACCCTTTAACTAACCTTGGATCCACTCCAATGCCCACTGAGGATGACTATCTCAGTCGACAGGCTCCTGGCAGTGCATAGCTGCACTCCCAGCAGAGCTAGAAAGTCACATAATGTCTTTACCCATGGGTGTTTACTAGCTATTGTGAGAGCATTTACTTACTTTGGATGTTTATAAACTCTTGTTGGAACACAAGGCCTACATGGATTCATCTAAATCCTGATCTTTTTGATCTTGAAAACCTTCAGTAAATGAAAAAAAATCTATTTCATCTCGTACTTCAGAACATCATGTATAGTTTATAACCTCGGAACCCATAGCTTAGATTTAATGGTTATCATATAACATCTGTTTAATTTTAAAATTTATATGGGGGCTTTTTTGGAAATCCCGTGGAGTTTTTCAACTTTCTGTCTTCTCTATGAACACAGAGGATGTAGAAAATTAATTTCCTGTGTAAAAATACAAGATGACAGAAGGTCCAAGGTTAAACCTATTTACAAAGAAAATCACTGCCAGTGTTTAGAAAATGCTGCTTTTATTTGAAATATTTGGAGGTGTACCTGGCTTCCCATGTCCTTGTGGTATTTAAGCATATAAGGCTTTCTGTCCAATAAACTGTAGTGAAAAACCTCCTCTGTATTGATTTTTCCCTGAAGAATTGTGAACTGTCTACTCATTTGGTGATCCATTTGTTTTAATAAAGAAGACAAACCTGTAGAAGTTTCTTATTTTCCCACCCCTCTGGCCTCTTGTGAAAAGTATTACCATGCTGCACAGACCAGAGACAAAACCAGATGTCACTGGCTGACATCTACTTCACTACTTTATAGCCAAGTTAGTTTACAGGAGGGTAGGAATGCAGATCTCCTTTCCTCCTATGAAAAATGAAAGGTGAAGAAACACAAAGCCCAGATATGGCTGAAGATTATAGTAAGGATCTCAGTGACAGTAAAGCTTGACCATTGTTTCTTCCATTTTTACTAATGCACTGGTAAATTAGGATACAAAGATTTGTTATTCTGAAAGAGAAGATAAGAAAGAAAAGAAGATCTGTTGAAAGAGATCATGAATTCATCATCTCAGTCCCATTTGAGGTAGGAATCCTTACTATTTCATAAAGCCAGTGTGAAATGGATCAGGTTTTTATCCATTTGCAGTGTCCAGCCAATCTGTTGCAGTACAGAGAACCATGAAGGTAGCTGACACATTCACTCCCCATCTCAGAAAAAGGAGGAAAGACTGAACAGAAATCCCTGTTGATACCAGGACCACCTGGATGACAATGGGGAAGAGCATCTCAGCTCTTGAATAAGGTAGGAGATGTACAGGAGGTGATTCCCAGGCATACGACAAGCACTGGGTGTGATGATGCTGTGACCCACTGTCTGGGACATTGTCACCATCCTACCGTGCTTCAGCTAGCAGGTTTTGGGCTCCCAAACCTTCTGCACCAATACAAGAGGACAATAGGTGCTGGCAACCCAGCTCTGCCAGGAACACATGGAGTACTAACGCCCGCTCAAAAAGCTTGAGAAAGTTGCAGTCTATGTCCTCTAAGCAGAAAGCAAGTGAAGAAGCAGCTGGAAGTATTGCATACTCCAGAGTTTGTTTGACCCCATCTAGAGTGGTTGGTTCCTCTTTTTCAGGACTAGTCTGGAGACCCTGAAACAGGCTGCTGTGCTGGATAATTCCTTTTTACTGTTCCCTTCCCAAAACAAGTTTTAGTTTAGATTATAAAGGCTTTCAGAAGGTCTGAATTCCCTACAGGACTGCTTAAAATAGCTCTATTGGCAATTTCATGACTGCTCATGTTAAAATCTGCAAAACTGAAATCTGCAAGTAGACTGGAGACTGCTTTAGCAGAGCAGAAGCCACGTTTGCATTAGGCACTAGCCATGACTTTGCTCCTCCAGGGACTTCCTGAATGTCAAGGTACTGACATTTCTTACTGTTTTCTGTTCCAAACACTCTTAATTTTCAGGCTCAGTTTTCACTATCTGCACTTTCCTCCTGTGCTTCAGCCTTTAGACCATATTCTTTCTAGATGAAAGCTCACCCATCAGCTTTTGAGTGAGCTGTAGACCCAGGGAGGTTACCAACTGGCAAAACACTGACACCCTTGAATCAAATACCCTTGCAGTAAAACCAGTGAAGTTTCATTGTTCCAAATAATTAAGCAGAGGTTAATAAATAGATGACTTTGCTGATGAAGTTCAAGACAATAAAAGACAGTTTGCTCAGGCATCACTTTTCTGACAAGGTGTTAAAAACAGTAAAAGCTTATTTTCACCAGTAAAAAAAGTTTATGCAATTTAATGTGAGTAGAGTGTGTTGAGTTTAAAGGTGCAAGTTTTACAGTCCTTTTTTCTGGATAGAACCATGCTTTAATTTGAATTTATTCTAAATTGCCACTTGTTTGGTCTTTTCTTCACAATATCAGTCTTTAGGGAAGACCTAAGAATCTAATAAGGGACTACATATAATGCAGATTAACTGTCCAGAACCTAAAGAAGTAGTCTAAGACAAGGCAAGCTGGCCATGGGTAGGATTTGCTACTTTCCCCTTTTCCCCGCGTGCTTTCCAATTCTTTCAAGCCCTGGGAACATTCTTTGCAATTCAGATTATTACTGATAGCAATAAATCTTCTCAGCCTCTGCTACGGCCTCAAAGAAAAAGCAGTAAAATACTTCACAAAATAAAATGTACCTGAACTAGCTGAATCTTTGATAGAGGAGAGCTTATCCACAGGGAAGGATAAAAAAGGCGCAAAAATAGGAAAACATTTTGCTGCAGAAGAAAAATAAAAGAGATGTCAAAGCAGCTTAAGTTGCAGACCGAGTAATGAAGGAAATCCAAGACTAATAGCATTCTATCCACCAAGAGAAATACAGGGCTGATGAGTTAAACATTTTTATTTAGACACTTTACTCTTCATTTCACTCTTTATCAGCCTGAGGAATCTCACTCTTTGTCTCTAAAAGGGTTCAATGAAACAGCTCCTTTCTTAAATGAAAAATGCACTGGCAACACTCAAGCATAACCAAAGACAGGTCACCTGCTTTACAAAGAATTACTTGCTGTTTTGCCCTGTGGCATGTACAATTTTATAGAATTATTAAGATCTTTCATAAAAGGAATGAAAGAAAAGATAAAGTTTCCTTCACTATTGCTGTAGAATAGAAAATCAGAGGGAATGTTTAAGCATTGTATGTGGTTTCTCATCTGGATAATATTAGCCAATTATAATTTTTTTATAAAATTTTAATTAATTTTTTATAATCTACAGTATCATACAGATTTCTGTTTGCTACTGATTTTCTTATACATACATTTTCCTATTAATCATAAAATACAGTGCACTTATTTTTCTTTTTTGGTTAATTTATCAACTATTATAAACCTCTTTCCCAGATTATGTTTACATACATTTGGTATGGCTGTAAAATAAAATGATAATTTTCTGGTTTGTGTGTAAAGAAGCTTTAGGTTATGTACTGTATTGTATTACTAAGCTGTAATAGGTAGAAAATGTAACATTAGCTTAGACAGAGAGAACACCAAAGCTGCATTCAAGTCTACCACTCAGACAAACAATAGAAAATCTCTTTTAGGACATCTACAAGGATAATATTAGTGTTAAAGGGAAGGATCTTGGTAGAACTTATTGAAATCTGGATCTGTTAAAAAGCATTAAATGATGGTGTTATTTTTTCCATCTTGGTAATACCAGAGAAACTACAAACAGTCCAGTGATCCATTTCCACTTTTACTCTCTTTTCTCATTTATATACTTCTCAATGTCATGTTCAAATGTATTTGGACCAACATTCCCCACACAACAAATGCATAAAGTATTCCAGTGTTTAAAATCATGTGCTTCCTCCAGAGAGTCCTTCCAAACCTACACCTGAAGAAGGAGAAGAACATGTCCTGTTCTACTTCCTCACAACAAAGAAGTGGCTCCAAGTTTAGAGAATAATAAAGAAATTGCAAGAATATGCCAGGAGGGCAAAACATTTTCTATTCAAAATTCCCTGTGGCCATAGCAGGAGAGAAGGCCCCCCATGAATTTTTGCTTTTTTTTTTTTTTTTTCCAGTTTACTGGGCCCCTCCAAAAAGATGTATCATATTCACTGCTGAGTTTCATATTTTGCAGTCTGTACGAATCACGTGATGTGCAGCTTCTACTATGCCACTTGTTGTGAGGGTTCATTGTAGACCCTCTAATGAGCCTGCCATACTCCTTCAGCATGCACAGCACTGTCTTCTCAATCATGCCTTTCAAGAGATTAAGATTCAGTGATGCAATACAGCCCATGACACAAAGCCTCTTTTCAAACATTAAAGAGCCAATTGTTTTTACAACCTCCAAGCATGCACAATCTTTGCTTTACATGTCCATGCAATAAATGGTCTAAGAGTTTCATATCCTCCTTGCAATATGGAACTTGACCCTTAAAAATCCCTCATGACAATTCAACTACTAGAACGGAAATCTTTTCCCAATACCCTAAGGAATCTGGCAAAATATTTGTACTATTTCCATGCATACATGCTCCACTACACAGTCCTCCTTGCATATTTCAAAAACTAACATTTTTGAAGCTATGTATATTCTGCCCTGTCCATAAATTATTTCAGCTGCCTTCTGACTCCTCAGAATAATTTTTTTTACTCCTAGATCTGTCAGGCAGGAACTACACTTCAGAGTGTAGCTAAAATCTCTCTTCTTAGGCCAGCACATAGCATTAACACAAGAGTCAAGAGATGGGAGACACAAAGAAACTGACCTTTATGGACCAGTTTCCCTTACTGGGAATTGCTCAAAGATTTCTGCTTCCACTTATTCCGGGTTGCACTTTTTTAGCATGGGGATGATAAGCTGCTGGAGCATCAGGGCACAACACTTGGCCTGGGGCAAGAAACACCTCTACACAGTTGGCAGCCCTGGTGCAGAAATCTTAACAATTTACTGTCTTGTCTATTTTAGACCTGTCCTCCAGTTTCTCAAGATCACTTGGAACTCTCATCTTGTCCTTTGACTACTTGTCTTGTTCAACTTTCCTTTGTTTATTAATTGAATGAGAAAACTATCTGCCCCAAATAGTTAGAGAAAGTATAGTATCTCCAGTTCAACCAGGAAAGATTCAAGGCTTCTGGGGAATAATAATCATCTGCATCAAAAGGTGACGGGCAGGCCCTTGCAGAGACAGCAAAAGGGCTGAAGGTTGTACCTTCAGTGCACAAGCAGCACATATATCAAAAGAACTAGCTCCAGGGAAAAAAATTCAATTGCCCTACCAAAATGGATAATCAAGATTGCAATCTACAGGATGCACAAATGAATTCTTCTCTTCCTCATGGCTTTGGTAAGTCTGTTGTGCAAGAGAGGCTTGGCCCTTTCTTCAAGGAGTCATGAGAATAACTAGAAGAAAATTATATTCGTGGATATCCTGAAGCATTTTAGTTTAGATTGGAGAAGGAAAGACTAAGGAGAGACAGTAGTATCAGTCTTCAGCTGTGTTGAGGATGCCAGCAAAAAAGAAGAAAGCCTTTTTACTTTTACTGTGTTGAGTAAAACTTTAAAAAGTAAATTTTCTTCAGTATTAGCAAGAAGAAATAAGATTAAATATTAGAACTTTTTATGCCAATTGCAAAAAAGCTTTGGGAAGTTTTGCTATGGAGAATGAGTTATATCCAACTGGGAAGCTAGCTAAGGGCAGAGAAGACACTCATCTGCAAAAAAAAAAAGTGTTGACATAGTTATGCTGGGCTGGGATATGGGAGTGAGGCAGCTGATCCCTTTGAGCTGCTCTGGAGTTCTACAAAGAATCCATGTCGTGTCCCCAGTGAAATCTCAAGTGATGTAGATGTTTTGGTGAATGTCCCCACGCACCTTGCAATCCCTGATTTCAGAGCACAAATTATTCCATCCTGACACCCCACCGGCCCTGAAGAAAAGCATATGTTTGCACAGTGCTGTAGACCTCTCTGGCATCATGCCAGGCATAGATGTGGGCTGAGGATGAGTAAGGAGCTGGTTTCACGCTTGATCTGACCATGCTGGCCCACCGCACAGCCCTGGCCCAGCAACTCCCTTTCCCAGAACCACATTGCGTCAAGTCGGAATATGCCTATGAAACAAACTGTCAAGGTAGGTGAGAAAAACAGTGGAGCAGAGGTGAGAGGTGGGGAGTCAGTGCCAGCTGCAATAGAAACCTTGAGGAGAAGCAGCTGCTCCTCTAATGATACCTCAGAAGTTAACTGTGTGGCACTGTCATCCTTTATCCTCACCCCACATGCCAGCAGACTTTTGGAAGGAGCCAACTGCTCCAGCAGTTTTTTTTTTAAGTGCCCCTTCTCTTTTCCACTGCACATGTACTCACACTCTTTCCTTCTGTTACCAGCCATAGGAAAACTGCCTTCTTGGATTTCTAGAGGTTTTTTACATTGCTCAGTTGTTTTAATGTAAAACCACAGCTCCTCTTGTTAGTGAATGCTAGCATTTCAAACTGTAATATAATGTGCCATAAACGACATTCCATGCCATAAAATGTTGCAGAAAGATATACTTTTACTCCTAAAAGCAGTGGCTGGATTCTGCTGAACTGAATTTAGTGGAGATTCAATCAAAACTGAGACGAAAGAAAAGAACAAGATTCCAGGTTCACTGCAGAGTTCACTCACAGTTTTTCCTGTCCCCGACAATAAGAGGATTACCTTAAATCAAGAGCATCAGTGTCAATGAGAACCAGAAAACTTAATACATAGAAGGACAAGGAGATCAAAGCTTAGCACCTGGAGAATACCACATGCTCTGGATTAATAAAACAATATACTCTGTTACATAAATCTTGAGCAAGGTTATTCCTGGACAAACATACAAAAAAGAAATTACTGTAGAGTTCAGATAACAGATATTTAATACTGGTGCTCTCTCTATCAGAGAATATCCTCTCACATTATAAGAGTGTTGACATAGAGCAATGAGATATTATTTTGTTTTAAACAGTTTTAGTCTAAACTTGACATTACTGTTTTTGGACCTGGATACTGCACATCTGCAAGTCAGCGGAAATACCAAAATCTTGCATGCTCCTTTGATTGTTACATTTAAGGTATCATATATGCTACCAGCTCAGCTGCTGCAAGGCATTAAAGTCCATTACTCCAAGCTTGTAAAGTACTTTGGAAATACTATAGACAAGGATTAGAGAAGATGAGTATTCCACATGGTTCAGAAGGGATGATAAACAGAGGGTAAAAGCGCTGTAGTTAAAGTGATATATTGATTGCATGTGGGGAGCAATAGCCAGAGATCCCTTCTGATGAGTATTCTGTTGAATGGTTTTGAATTATATGCTTTTATCAAGCAGTTATGTTTCTAAGATCAGCTATTTTTAACAGTGCCATAGTCTAAGAACTACTGATTGGCTGAAAATCAGCAAACTCAAGAAGTCTGAACTTGGAGAATATCTTAGTTTTGGACTTCAGTTGTGGGATAATTTAGAAGGGTTTGGAATAAAGGAGAAGTTTAGAAATATGATAATCCAAATAAATTTCACAAATAAATACTACAATCAGCTCAAAAACATAATTTCCTTTTATATGTTATCTAATCATAAAGGGGTCCTTTGGTTTATCAGTTTGGTTTATCAATGAGGAGGCATATTTTCCCGCAAATACAAAAATAGCATCCAAACACCAAGTATGTGACATTGTGACCTACAGATATCACAGAGAGCCACTCATCTGTGTAATATAACCATTGCAGGAGAAAAGCAATCCTTTATTATAGGAAAACATCACAGGACACGAAAATAAAAGGATTAAGGGCCCCTCTCTCCAGCATCCAGAGTCATCCAAGAAAGTTGCCACCTTGGATGCAGTATTTTCCTAGCAGTGCTAGCAAAATCTCCTTTCAACAAGTCAGGTTTAAGCTCCACATGGCATTCAAGGCCTCTGCCAATTTTGCTAATTTCTATTTATTGAAGGCCAGCAAATCCCCCTGCTATAATCAGGTATAGTGCCCACATGGCTACTATGGAAGAAAGTAAGTCTTTTATGAGCTTGAGATCCAGTCTAGGGAGAGTCACAAAGGTTGACAATACGTCAGTGCAGAAGTTCACACAATGACATAGATTCTGGACAAACTTATTTCCAAACACTAGTAAAAAAATCCCAAACAATGAATCATCAATCCATCAATTAAATGTGCATTTAAGAACATGGTTTTGCTGTGTTTTGTGGTTTAAACCCAGCCAGCAACCAAGTACCACACAACCTTTCACTCAAACCCCCACTAGCAGGACCGGGGAGAGAACCAGGATGAAAGCTGCAAATCTCGTGGGCTGAGATAGAAACAGTTTAAAAGAGAAAGCAAAGGCTGTGTACACAAGCAAAGCAAAACAAGGAATTAATTCAGTGCTTCCCATACACTGGCAGGTGCTCAGCCATCTCTTGGAGAGCAGGGTCCCATCACTTAACAGTGACTTGGGAAGACAAATGACATAACCACAAATGTCCCCCCTTTCCCTTTTCTACTTTATACACTGAGCATGGTGCCACATGGTCTGGAACATCCCTTTGGTCAGTTGGGGGTCACCTGTCCTGACTCTGTCTCCTCCCAACCTGCCAAGCACCCCCAATCCCCTCCCCATTGTGGCAGTACCAAGAAAAGGCCTTGGTTCTGTGCAAGCTCTGCTCAAAAACGTTTCTGTAGTATCAATCCTGATTTCAGCACAAATCAAAAACACGACCCCATAGCAGCCACTGTGAGGAAAATTAATTCTATTTCAGCCCAAACCAGCACACTGTGAAAGCAAGCTGGGGTCATGTACAGTTACTATTGTTTCTTCAGTGCTTTTTTTTTCTCTCATTTTACTCATTTTACATGTGTAAACTGGACCACGGTATGGCATTATTAATTGGACACAAAAGACTTGAGAAGACTGTATGCTAAGGTTGAACTAGGTGACCTAGGAGATCCCTTCCCATCTAGTTTTTCTTGTGATCCTATGGTCTTACTCCAATTTATTTCTTTTAGAAGGAGATGGAGAATTAGTAGGACAGAAGGAGCAAATTGTTGTTGGTATCTGATTCAGTGACAAAAAATTTGAACTGAAATTAGACAGCAACAGGACTCTCGGGGGAGGGTAAGAGCTGGTGAACAGAAAGAAAGACAGTAAATGACAAGCATGAGAAGGACTCAGGCCTGGAGGGCTCTCCAAGACAGTATTCATGGCATGGATATCTTCCCGTAAGCATGGATGCCAAACCCATGCTGAGACAGGGAAGCAGCAGAGGAAATACTAGTGCTGCCCTACATACCCAACGCTGCCTTCTCACTTAGGCTGGACGTGGTTCTCAGACCAAACCAAACTCCATCTCACTCTCCTGTCAGCCAGCACTCCTCACCAAAAAGTGCCTGGGTTTTACTATTACACCTCTAAGTTTGAGTGGCAATTGCTTAAGCACTGGAGCAAGGCTTTTTATCTACTCAGTGGCATAATTGATAGCTTAGTGTTGGAAACAGGGATCTGCCATAGGCAGTTGCTTCCCAGACCCTCTCATAAGCCTGTTTCATGGTCCAGGTTGCTCCTGGACCCAGTTCACTTCTACTTCAATTGCATTTTATATAGTAGTGTGAATTCAGATGGACATAGTGAAAGTTAATTAATGTCAGTCAAACTGCTGAATTCTTCTAATGTAAAATATGGAGTGGCTGTAAATTAAAGGTACAATAACAAATAGCTCCACAATCTTTAGATAGTCCCACTTCAGTAGAGCTCCAGGGGAAATGTAGGAATGATAATAAATACATCATAAACATTAAAGAGCTATAAAATAGCCACATATAGATCCAATAAAACCTAATATAGAAATAATTCAAGCTGGGCTGAAAAGCAAATACCACCTACTACTGAAGGATTTTGCAGTACCTTGGGATCTCAGGAAAAGGGGTTGATATCACAGCTGTGTTCAGTGTTTTTATTGGATCTGACTTTCCCAGAAGGTCATTCTGCCATGGTTTTTTGGAAAGTCCTTTGAGTAGTGATGTATCAAACTTCCTTTTTTTTTTATCACTGAAATAGTTGACTGGATTTCTTTGGTATTACCAGATCTGTTGTGAGACCAAAAAGAACTGTGTCTCTAAGAGAAATAGATTGCACCAGTTAGAGCTGAAATGACACTGACAGAACATTTTCCTCCTCTTTAAGTTATGTTTGCTATGGTTACAACTTCAAACTTTCAGAGGCCCACTTGAGTTTTGAAATAAGTATATTTTATATCAAAAAGACTCCATGTCAGAAAGCTCTCAATATCTGAGAAGTCTCAGTTTGGCATTCTGGTAGTATTGCAAAAATGTGCCTTTTACCAAAGGTGAGCCTGTCAAAGTCCTAGAATTACTTTTCTCAATCATCATCATGAACAGACAGAAGAGCCACACAGATCAGAATGACTTTTCCATAAGCCTTTGGTAGATTTATAATCATGGCCAAAGCTTCTCCATGGAGGGATTTTGCTTAGCAAGTTTTCCCAGCTTTTCAGCTTCTGCCAGGATGTCCTGGGTGCAGTTCAGGAGAGGTAGGGGTGCAAGCCTGTGCCTGGGCTCCCATCACACTGAAAGTATGGGGCTGCCAGTTCTGCTGGCAAACTCCTGGGGGCTGCTCTGGTTTGCCAGGGCTAACACAGCTCTGAGTCACCTTCCTCTCACCAGCATGCTGTGACTGCAGGCTGACACCAGGAGCACAAAAGCAACACAAAAACAACCCTTTTTCTGTGTTCACCACCACCCCAGAGGGTGGCTGACCTATGGTGAGGGCAGATGCAGAGCCATTTGCATCCCTCCCACCCAATGACCTGCCCAAAGCACAGGCTCTCAGAAGCCTCCTTAACCATGTACAGCTCAGGCATAATCATCTCCAACTGTCATTCATATGAACCTTAGTGGTTTCAAAGAATTTCTCGTATGGGTGAGATTTTTTACTTATTTTCCACAAAGGAAATCAAGGATATTTTTAAGCATTTCTATTCAGATGAAATAGACTTCACAGTTGTCAACAGCTGTCTCCTAAATTAGTTTAGAGCTACCACACTGTCAAAACCCACAGTCTTCTGGATCCTGCATGACAGAGGAGGATAGTAATCTTAAGATTAGTAATTATTTTATGTAAAGGCAATTTAGGGGTAGCCAATTTAGAAACTTCAAGTATTAGCTGAGATGTTTGGGGTGAAATGTACTCAGAGACTCTATTATGCCAGAGGAAGAAAGCAGCTCAGGTATAGAAGAATGTAATCCTTTTTCAAATATTAGTCCTGGGAATACTTTTATCACCAAATGTTCAGCTTCAAATTGAATTACATATTTTCATCATAGGTCTACATTCCTATGTCCTGGTTCTAAAATGAAATTGTTTATACAGACAAAAAATAGTTGATCTTATGGCATGGCAGGGGAAAATAATATACTTTACTTCTGACTTTTCTCAATACGTTCTCTCCTAAGCCAGCCTCCCATAGCTGGCACATAAACTCTTTTTAGTGTGGTGCATAAAGTGTAGCCCATGCAATGCCTTCTCTTCACAAGTCCTGGCAGATATGGTATACAGCATAGATTCTCCCAAAGTATTGAACTAAGTTAGTAATGACCTATGTGAGGCATAACACCAGTTTAGACTGTCATCATTAGAGGCATCCCAGCTCCCAAAGTGGAGCAATGTCACCTGTGTAAGGGGACTTTCAGTCAGGCCACCAATTTCCACCAAAATCTCTGCTATCACATTTATCATTCCCTGCCCTCACCTCTTCACATAGTGGAATGAAGGAGTTGCATACAATAAATGGAAAGGAGTTGCTTGCAAAATGAGGCTTACATAGAGAAGTCTGTTGGGAGCCAAGGCATTCAAAACTACACATGTGAGTGGTCAGAAAACACACTTGCTCTCTGCAGGGAGCAGCTGTGGCAAACAGCACCTCCTGACTCCAGTCATAGTGCCAGCGAATGGAGCACTCAACGTGAAAATGGATATTTTATTGACAATTCAAGAGCGAGCCTTGTTTTTAGTTGTAAAAGTACTCCCTTGTTGCTTCCATGTTGCTTCCTAAAACATGGCCAAAAATATAAATGCTTTCAAAAGCTGAGCAGTACCTGAGACAGTCCCTCCTGGAGCATCAGAAGCATTTCAGAAGTTCTTACCTGAACTGGGTCCTTGAGTGTTTAAGCAATTCTTAGACAGGCGTACTATGAATATACCATTTATATTGTCACTTCCAGCAAGTCCAGGTGTTCACTGGGTCACGTACTGAAGCTAGGGGTTCTTTCCAGACCATAGTTTTGCTGGCTTCTTTTAGGTGATGCACAATTTGAGCCAAGTCTTCTGCATGTTTTAACAATGTGCATGTTTAACAGAGACAGTTTATGGCAGCCTGTGAACGCTGTGAACTTAGTAAATTAGAAACAAAAATAGAACTAAACCAAACCTCCAGATTTGATCCAAAGCTCACAGTGGGAGCCTTCCCATGTTACAGTCTGGGGGAAAAAACAACAACTTATTTATATGCACTCCTGAAGTTTCAAAATGCTCATTAAAAAACCTGAATCCAAACCTTGCAGCTTGCATCCATGTCAGCCGAGACAAAGTCTGGACTTGAAATGAAGCACATGAAAGAGCACAGATCTGCACTGTTACTCACCATTATTTCCTTAGATGGTTTGAAGGACCGGAATGCAGGAAATTCACTGTAATTTGTTCAGTGATTTTTGTCCACCCAGCAAAATGAAGCTTTCTGAGCCATTTCTGTAGAAAATACGTAAAAATTAGCTTCTTTTGTAGATCTATTCATCGGCTGGATGAAGAGGGAAAATAAGAGAGCTTTTCTTCCACGGAGGCCTTTGACCACATTTTTAAGTAGTGTCAGAAACATGGAACACAGGGTGTTCACTGCTTATGCAGAGCATTCAAAAAGAAAGGTTTACAAGATAGTATAAAAAGTCTATTATATAATTTAATTGTAAACTTGTTATTGCTAAGGTATTCTAATATCAAATAAAGCCATACATACAAAAGAGTTTTGAATGCTGACAGGATTCTGCAGAATATGAGCTAATTAACAAATCCAATTAAGATCTCACTTATTCTGTAATTTTTTCACATTGAAATGTAGTGATCTTAGAGTTAAAAAATCTGAAATAAAGTTATATGGCTTTTTAAATTGTGTGAGTACTTCTTTGCATATAAAGATATACTTAGGAAAACCCAGTTTCTAATGTAGTGAGTTAAAGTCTAAGTGTGTTTGTCTACTTTGCTAGAAGAAAACAAGTAACTGAAGTATAGAAGAATGTAATCCTTCTTTAAATATTATTCCTGGGAGTACTTTTATCACCAAATATTCCACTTCAAATTGAATTATATATTTTCATCACAGGTCCACATTCCTGGGGCTTGGTTCTGAAATGAAATTTTTTATACAGACAGAAAATAGTTTATTTTATATCATGTCAGAGAAAGATTCTGGGTTGTATTTCCCCCCATAACTGGGGCTATTCTCCCCATAACCTCTCAGAGTCAACATTTTACAGCCTGCATATAAGTTGTTATGCAGTTTGGTGCAAATGCAGAGTAGCAGATGTACTGCATATCAAATAGAAACACAGAATTAATTTCCTTTTTATGAATAAATGATGTTTTGTATGGACGAGTGTGGATCTTATGACTACAGAGGGACTGAGACTGAAATTTGTGGGAATCTCAACTGAACTGCAGGGAGAAATATTGGATGGTAAGTTGAAGATGGGCTTAAAAATCAGTGCTGTTTTGTAAAAAAAAATCTGCATCTTCAAAATAAAAACTCTTTGTTGTCCCCTTGTGCTGTTCTGCAACTGTTCTGCTCTATTAGATTAATGACACGAGCCAGCAGAGATCACAACTTTTGGATGCAGGAAAGGCTGTGCATGTTGTCTATTTAGACTTCAGCAGACCCTTTGGCACTGTCTCCCACAGCACACTCGTGGAGAAGCTGCAGCCCATGGCTGGGACAGGAGCACTCAGTGCTGGGTTCAGAACTGCCTGGATGGCCGGGCCCAGAGAGTGCTGGTGAGCGGTGCTGCATCCAGCTGGGGCCAGCCACCAGTGGTGTCCCTCAGGGCTCTGTGCTGGGACCAGCTCTGTTCAATATCTTTATTGATGACATGGATGAGGGGATTGAGTCCTTCATTAGTAAATTTGCAGATGAAAATAGCTGGGAGCTTGTGTTGCTCTATTGGAAGGAAGGAGGGCTCTGCAGAGAGACTTAGATCAGTTGGATGGACGAGCAGAGTCCAACAGCATGAAATTTAACAAGTCTAAGTGCCAAGTTCTACATTTTGGCCACAAAAATCCCCTACAACGTTACAAGCTGGGGGCAGTGTGGCTGGACAGTGTTCAGGCACAAAGGGAGTGGGGGTGCTGGTTGACAGCGGTTGAATAGGAGCCAGCAGTGTGCCCTGGTGGCCAAGAAGGCCAAGGGCATCCTGGCCTGTGTCAGGAATGGTGTGGCCAGCAGGAGCAGGGAGGTCATTCTCCCCCTGTACTCAGCGCTGGTGAGGCCACACCTTGAGTGCTGTGTCCAGTTCTGGGCCCTCAGTTTGGGAAGGACGTTGAGGTGCGTGAGCACATCCAGAGGAGGCAACAAGGCTGGTGAGGGGCTTGGAACACAAACCCAGTGAGGAACATTTGAAGGAACTGGGGTTGTTTAGCCTGGAGAGGAGGAGGCATAGAGGTGACCTTATTGATCTCTACAACTTCCTGAGGGGAGGTTGTAGGCAGGTGGGGGTCGGTCTCTTCCACCGGGCAGCAGCTGGCAGAACAAGGGGACACAGTCTCAAGCTACGTCAGGGAAGGTATAGGTTGGATATTAGGAAAAAAATTTTCACTGAAAGAATAATAAAATACTGGAATTGTCTCCCCAGGGATGTGGTTGAATCACCATCTCCTGATGTGTTTAAAAAAGACTGGATGTGGCACTTGGTGCTATAGTCTAGTTGAGGCATTAGGGCATAGGTTGGACTTGATGATCTTAGAGGTCTCTTCCAGCCTCATTATTCTGTGATTCTGGGAAAGTAAATATGAAGCTGAATTCTGGTGTATCAGACAAGTATTTCTCCAGACTGTTCAAAAAATTAAGATCATATGACCACTGAGAGACAATCTTGTTCAAATTCCTGTTGTTACAGCTGAGCTCTTTGCATACATTACCCTGTTTCCCCACAGATCACTAGTTTTGGGTTCCCTCTCCCAAAGGATTTGCCCCTTGTCTCATTTGCTTCATTGCAGGCAGGTAGGGCTCAATCTGAAATCTGTTACTGTACCACAATATGAGCCTCACAGAGCAAAAAAGGGTTATTATTGCTTTGCTTAGATCACATCATTTTTACAGTCTTATCCCAATAGGACTCTATGGCAAAAAAGGACCCTTGAGCTGACACAAATTGAGTTCATGCATCAGATGGCAAACAGATAGTACAGTGACATCATCAGCCAACAAATGTCACAGGTGCTGGTTCTTCTCTTCCATTTCCGTCTGTCTGCACGGAATGTGAGCCGCTCCTTACCCTCTGGCCAGGTGGAAGCAGGTCTACAGAGGATCTTCACAAATGCTCTGGTATCAGAACTCCAGAATAAAGTGTCTGGGAACATCTGGTTAGTTTAGGAAGTTGTGGACACAGTTAGAAAGTCACAGACAGTACAGATGGAGAAGGTCATCTTGAGAATGATTCTTTGTTCTGAGGAGAGCGTATTTTGTCTTGGGGCTGACATCTACAATGCTTGCACTGTGGGTTAGCCAAGGGGGAAAGGAGTGTTGTTTAGTGGTCCTTGAAAGACAGTTGTGTTATACGTCTGGGATGCTAAATGCTTTTGCAAAGAGACAGTAAAGAGAGGGTAAGGGAGGTAAAGCTGAGCAGGGGAAGGAGTTCAACTGGTGTAGATGTGAGTTAAGAGGACAATTTGTGTCAAAACCCTTCCACTCATGCTCTGTACAGACCAAAGCAATCCTTTTTTTTTTAATTAGATCTGTTGTGATTCCTTGTACAAAGTACTGTAAATATTTGTATAATTTACAGCTGCTCATAGGACCAGACATTTGTTCTGATCTTGCTTCCCCTGCAAGAGACTGGAGAGAGCTTGATGAGTTCATGGAGCTGAACTTTGGGTTTAATTTCTTATAGAAAATTGTGTTCTATTCTCATAGGAACTGCTCCACAAATTTAAGCTCAGTGAGGTAAGTGGGAGAAATTAGAGGATTTGCTGCTAAACCCCATTAAAATGCTGACATAGCAACTATGGGGTAAGAATACAGGGTGCCCTGTATCACCATCACAATAACACATGCAACCTGCAAGCAGATAATACTTTCTGTTTCAAAATGACTCATGTGTTTTTACTTAGTGTTCTGATATCATCTCCCATGGTGGAAAGAGTAGAAAGGGTAAAAGCATATTCAGTGCTCCCCTCTTCTCTGATTCTTGTGTTACTTCTGGTCTTGCATTACTGCCTGTCCTTACTGAATACAGTAAATTGAATAAAAGTCATAGACAATTTTGAAATGGTGCAGAGATATTGATTTAAATTAAGAATAAACCCTGAAAAATGCTCAATAAATTATACTGATAAGCAAGTGAAAATGTATGAGAATTCAAAGTAAAGAAGGAAAGGATTGAAAATGTAATTTAAATGGCACAGTGTTCTAAAATACCTTTGTAATCATTTCAGGGATTACAGGAAAAATTCCACCCACAAAAGTTAGAGTCTATTTCTGAACTAACAGCCAGTTATTCTTCTGGGAAAAAAACCTGTGGCTGTAGTCTTTTACTAATTTTATTTCCACTACTGGGAGGACTAGAGAGCAAAAAGGGAAATGGAGAGCTTATGTGCACAAACATTTCCCAGGAAGTCAGTTCTCTTCCCTAAGGAATGATCAGAACTTTGCCAGCTGTCATTTTGTGTTCTCCAAGGGTTCTTTCCACTTCCACAGTTCCAGTACTTTGTCCTATAGTTTTTGCCTGTCTAGTCAAAAACAATAAAAGGGAAGAAGCTGTTGGTTTGGTTGTAGAATGTGTCTATTTTGTACATCAAATGGAAGACATGAGATGTCTTAATTTGTTCTTAAGACATTCTGCATTTTCTTTTGCTTTTTCCATTATCATTTTTATAGCTGAGATTTCTGTAAGGATTCACATGAGTCATTTTATGAGGCAGCTCTGTACCATCTGCTCTAAAGAGTTTCCTATCACTCTAGACATTACGTATCTCCTCATGGCAGCCTGGACCCTGTAGGGAAATTGCCAAGCCAGGTCACATGCCAGCGGGCCATCATTCATCCAAAAGAAGGCGGGCAAAATCTGCTTACAATTAAGTTCAACCCTTGGTTCTGGATAACATGTCCCTGTGGCTAAAATTCCTTCCTGCCAGCCCCCTACAGGGCTCAGAAGGAGTCCAAGAAGGGTCTGACTAGAGAGAGGAGGTCCCGGCCTATCTCTTTTCTTCTCACACTTTTTCAAATTCCTCTCTTTTTTTGTGAAGAACAATATGTACTTGCATTGTGTCATGCTGGCAGTAAGCAAAGCTGCTGCTTTAAAGCTTTTCAAAAGAAGTATAGCTAAATGCCAAAATGCTCAGGGTTTTTAATGAAAAAATATAAAACTTCAGGGAGAGAGAAAAAAGCCAGATTATAAAATACATTAGTCTAAGCTTCTAATTTGCAAAAGGAAAAATTTTACTGTAGGTATTATGTATATAGAAAGGAGCCAGAATATAAATAGTGTAAATGGAGCTACTCTGTTACATGCAGATCACTGTTTAACAGTAGAAAAAATGCATTAAAATAGCTTCAAGTACAATCCTGCTCTTGTAGCACAATGTAGTTAAAGCATAGTAGTTCTTGTGTGGTAGATCCCAGTCTAGCAGCAGATCATATGAGGTTCAGAGCAATAGAAATTCAGGGCAATTTCACTGACAATAGAAAATCTTCAGGGCAATTTCACCGACAATAGAAAAACTGATCTTTAAACATTATCTGAATCTGGCTATGAGAAAATACATGACAATTCAGAAAATACAACAAATCATTAGGAATTCCCTACCCCTTTGCTTTACTAGCCAAGACCTAAACACAACTTTGTTCTTGGCAATTTCAGTTGCAGATACTCAAGGATAAGGAGCGTTCATGGTGTATTCCTCTGGAGCAGGAGTGTGGGACACCAAGTGGCTGCACCTAGTTCTACTCAGGAGGTGCTCTCAGACTACTTTCAATGTGAAACCTCTCTTAAATAAGCAATTATAATTTTGGGCCACTGTCCATTCTTTATTTTGGCATGTCTCAGTGTAACTAAAATCAGTATGGCTGGGCATGCAAGTCACAGCAGCTTACACCCCTCTGCAGACTACTACATCAGCAAATTTGTGAGTTTTCAGTCCAGAGGTGCCTTATACAAATCTCAGGGTATCCAAGGTAAGACCTCAGAAACTGGACACCCCTCAGCTCTGTCAGACAGGCCAAAACAGACAGTTTTTAATTGCAAACAGGTATTTCAATAATCATTGAAAAGACTGCTGTCAGTGTAGAGTAACTGAAAGTGGTCCAGCTGGAAGAGGAAAATGTCTTATCTTGAAATAGATAATTTCCTTTTCACCTGGTCTCAACATCGTTATGAGATGGGAGAATAAGCAAAAAACAAAGAACCAACACCTACAAATTAGGAATTGAATGATCTTTACTGTTAAGACTTCTTCTTGGTAAGTAATCTTAGAAAACAATGTCTTTACAATTGCATCAGAAGCAATAGAGCTTAGTAAAGAGAAATGCAGATGATATTTCATACAGAGGCATATGAATCCATGGAAGGTTCTGCTCCATAACTTTTGCAAGTTTCCCAGAGCTTAAAGGGAAAAAAAAAAAAAAAAGAAAACAAAGCTTATTTTCAGAGTTCATGTTTTTCCACCTATCATGGTACATTTTCATAACTCCAGGAGAGTGGATGTTGTGGGAGTGAGGCAACAGTTTCAGGAATGCTCTCATTGTTGTGATCTTGAGGACAAAGTGACGCTGTCTGAGACTCGAGATGGTTTGGTGTCAGTAAAAAGTTTCTGTTCCAGTTGCTTTTTTCTTTAAAGGAACAAAATAGTGAACCAACTCAGTAGTCTAGAGGGACATGCACGTGTGGCTGGAGAGATTCATTGCAGTTTCTGAGCCTTGTTATGTGTGATCCAGCTGGAAAAGAGAAACAGTTTCTGTTACCTGCGAGCTGCTACAAAACTGAGTCAGCAGGGGAGCACAGCAAGGCTCACCACTTCGGGTTAAATTCATTTCCAAGCATGTGCTGTTGGGTTGCAGCTTTTGTTTAAAAAGGCTCATAAAGCACTGACTCTTGGTTCATCTGAACTCTGCTATGTCAGCATATGTCCAAAACAATCTGCTGAGACTTCTGCATTCAGCATCTTGTCCTGAAAAGCGCTTGCTCTGGCCAGCACTGCTCATAACTCACTCACTAGCTGGGCAGGCAAGAGTATAACGATTTATGCAAAGAACACTCCTTGCCTATACCCAGAGGGTCATCTTACCTGTGGGATCATGGGATTCCAAAACCTGGAGGACCACAGGACATCTATGGTCTGAGCCAGGATGTTCACTATTGCTTGACTTATTAACTCTCTCCCCAAACTTCACAGAATGCAGAAGAAACACACTGCAACCAAATCATAGATTGGTGCAACATCAATCAGTTGGTTTTGCAGAGTGAAATTAAAAATAGCTGCATCAGAAAACTTCTCATCTCTGAATGCACAGAACATACCTGCAAATCAGCAAGTCATAGAAACACAGAATATCCTGAGTAGGAAAGGATCTGAAAGAATCAAAAAGGATCATCAAGTCCAACTCCTGGCCCTGTCCAAGACACCCCAAGAAACACCATACATGCCCAAGGGTATTGTACAATTGCTTCTTGAACTCCGTCAGGATGGTGCTGTGACCACTGCACAGGAGAGCCTGTTCTGATGCCCAGCCACCGTTTGGGTGAAGAACCTTTTGCCCATATTAATCTTGAACCCCCTTAATGCATTCCGCCAGGTCTTGTCACTCACCAGAAAGGAGATCTGTACCTGGCCCTGCTCTTCCCCGTGCAGGTAAGTTGTTACTGGAATGAGGTCTCCCCTCAGTCTCCTCCAGGATGAGCAAGCCAAGTGACCTCAGCCAATTGCCATATGTCTTCCCTTCACAACTGAACAAAATATGCTAATGGAGGGAATTGCCAAATGGAGGATAAAAGGATAACAAGATTGTGAAAGAGGAGAGCAGAGTAACTTTACAAGAAAGGCACAGGTATACAGCTGCAGAAGATACAGGAAAAAATAGAGATGCAAGAGGATAAATGAAGAAAAGAAAGCTATATATATAGTGAAAAAACATACACAAACAGGAATGTACATAGCAGGAAAATGCGGTAGGAAATCAAAGCTTAATTGTATTTGTATCTGGTACACAGTAAAGCCATTTCAGAATTTATGTTATCACTATCTCTTTGTCTAATATTGATTTTTGGCCTGAGGAAATCCCTAGTAACAGGTCATGAGTCCATTGTACTTTGTCTTTGTCCCAGTAAGCTACTAGAAAAGCTATCTCTAGGATTTTTAACTAGAGAAGGCAGTGATTTACAATCTAGATTACTTTTGATGAAGAGAGCAGGGAGAAGAAAAATTCTTTGACAGCTGCTGTCAGAAGTGAGGCTGGTCTTCTCCAACGAGCTAGGCTGGGTCAAGGCAAGGCCAAAAGACTGTAAGAACTAGAATAAAATGACATTGGGAGAAAGCAATTCAAAAGACTTCCTACTGGTCTCTGCTTGCTGAGACTGTGAAATAACACTTACTGCAGGCTGCATGGATGGGGGAGGGCCTGACAGCTCCAGCAGCGGGAGTCCTGCACAACCAGAACTTCACTCAGGGAAAGTCTGGTCACAGCTGGGGCACATGTCGTTTCTTCTCTAAGTCTTGTCTTTACCAGCCAAGTCTTTTACAGAAGCAGCTGCAGGAAGCTGGACAGGCTTTTATCTACTGTTGTCAGTTTCTGGAAAACTTAAATCCTTGCATATATGTACTTCAGCCCTTGATTTTTGAGGTGGTATTTCAGAACTGCTGACTTCTTTCCTTTTGAACAGTTTGAACAATAAGATGACAGGAAAAACAAAAAAAAAAAGCAAAAAGGTAAAATTTTAGACAGAAATTCTCTACTGAAACTAGTAGTTCACAAAATAACTGTAGTTGGGCCCAGTTCTTTTTATCCCAAATCAGCTTGTTCATCTGTAAGATTAATAGTACGGGGAGAGTAGGCCAAGAGGATAAATTATTCTGTTCTGTATACCTTAAATAAGCAGAAAAATGCAATTTTTCTTCAGAAATCAGATATGAACAAAGATTACACTTTGCAGGTGTTTTGTTGTAATACCTCCCACAGCCAGACCTTTCTCTTGAACTGTGGTAAGTTCTTATTTAGTTTTTGTGTCCTTCCCCCCATCCTCCCACCTTGCATGTGCTTGACCTCCATTAGCCCAAGCTGCCATGTAAACTCAAGAACAGAGAACATATTTACTAAGTGGTCCTGTCTAAACTCAATGAGTGCTTCAACCCTTGACTTATACAAGAATTTAAGAGGTGTTGCCTGACATCTTTTCCACAGTCAGTACATTGCTTTTGAACATGTAACTCTGGGGGTAAAAAGTGGTAGATCCCATTGAGAAACCTAGCAGGGGACTTATGGCTTCTGCTTTTATAATTTCTAAACTACTGAACTACAATTAACACAGCTCAGGGAGATAATAATAAACAGAGCTGCCATCAAATTAAGTAAGGCACTTCCCATATGTCTACACTTCTTTTATATGCATGTGTAAGCAGACGGAGGGGAGCAGAGAGCATTCATATCAAGTGATAAATAACAGACCCAGGGCTTCTTGGAAAACAAATGAGATAATTATGGAGAAGTTAAGTATCATTATTATGATTATTTATTATTAAAAGCTAAGCAGTAAGAGAAAGCAGTGTCAGGTGATTATGGCTATGTACATAGAGAACTTTCAACATTTAATGTAAAAAATACCCTCATGTCAAACCAATAATCACCCTTTCAAAATTATGCCATAGAGAGTCATATATATGGAGTGTTGAGAATAAATCTTTTGATTCCCTGTTGTAATGTGCAAATTGTCACCTCTCACATGAAGGTTGCTGCTGCAGGACCTTGTGGCAGCTGAAAAGCATATGTTGTGCTTCCCTCACCTTCTCCTTCACAGTTCCTTACAGTTTCTTGAAATCTCTCTTGATAAATGTCTTCAGAAAAATACTTTATGAGGTGCTTACCTATAAAAATATATCTTTCAAGGCCATGTACACAATGAGGCCTTAAACACTAACCACACACAAGAAACACTGTTCATTTGGTTCAGCATGTAGATGCTGAAGGAAATAGAAAGCCATCAGTGCTCTGTCAGAGTCAAGGTGGAACATATTAGCAGTTTGTTGTAACTTGATGTTGCTCACCTGCTGCCAGAGAGGAGCAAAGTCCCTCACAGATGATGCCCTTTTGTTTAAATGGCCATTTGTGCCTCGAGATATACAGCCTGAAAAGAGCAGAGTGTGTGATCAAAGACATGGGACAGCTTCCATATGAAGAAAAACTAAAAACACTTGGACTCCTTGGTGAAAATGTGGGAATGCTCAAGGGAGGAGATGGTCCAGGTATGATAATAAATATCAGGAATAATTTGAAGAAGCTACTGGGAAACTTTTTTTTCTTTTTTCATAGCATAAGGACAAGCAACCAGGTTTAGAGCAAACAGAACCAAGACATTTAAAGCCAGAGAAAAGCAGAGTGAGAACTTGTGAGAAGAACAATCGTGTGGACACCGAGGTAAGTGAAGAAGGAGGGGCAGGAGATGTTCCAAATGCTGAGATTCCCCTGCAGCCCATGGTGAGACAGCCCTGCCCCTGCAGCCCAAGGAGATCATGGGGAACGCAGAGATCCAGCTGCAGCCCGTGGAGGAGCCTATGCTGGAGCAGGTGGATGTCTGGGGGAGGCTGTGACCCCGTGGGAGACCCATGGGGAGAGGCCCTGCTCCCAGGCTGGAGCAGCCTGTCCTTGGAGCATTGCCCCCGTGGAAGAGTGACCCACGCTGCAGCAGGTTGGGGAGGACTGCCTGCCCGTGGGACGGACTCACACTGGAGAAGTTCATGGAGATCTGGCTCCCATGGGAGGGGACCCCACAGTGCAGCAGGGGAAGGAATCCTCTGCCTGAGCAGTGGGAGAAGCCATGGGTCATGGACTGACCATAACCCCCATTCCCTGCATCCCTGTGACATTGGGGGAGGAGGTAGAGCTGGAAAGGAGGGAGGGGTGGGAAGAAGGTGTTTTCTTATTATCTTGCTCTGATTTTGCTAGTAATAAATTCAATTCATATCTCTAATTAGAGCCTGTTTTGCCCATAGTGGCATTTGAGGAGGGATCTCTCCCTGTCCTTATCTCAATCCATTATTAAATGGAAATGTTTGTTAAATTTTCTCTCCCCTGTCCATCTGCAGAGGGGAGTGAGTGAGGGGCTTTGCTGGGTGCTGGGCATCTGGCCAGGGTCAAGCCACTACACATTATTTAGCATGTTTTCTATGTCACACTTGAACCTCACACTTATCTCGGGGAATCAGCCTCTGATTCCCTAAGACAAGCAGCTTTATTTACTGTTACTCTTCAATCCAGAAGAACATTTCAAGATGTATGACTTTCAAATATCAGAGCAACCTGACCACATGTACCCTTCATTCAGTCTTTTCAATATACTGTGAATACTCATCTAAGTCCTGAAGTGGTTTTTCTCCCCCAATAAAAATATGACATCTTTTCCCCCATACCAATCTGTGTACTCAGACTAAATCACAAAATCATAAGATGTGGCACAGTTACAGCTTGATGCAATATAGCAGCTCAATTCACAATTTTGTAAAATTATTTCAGCTATATATGAACAAAGACACATCAGTGGATGAGGAAACTTGTTTTGTCTGTTCTTGTTTCACAGTAGAAAGAGGAAAAACATATTGTCAGCATATTCCTAATTATAGATGATTCTATACAGCCACTGTCCTTTGCATTGAGTTTTGTGAGGATGCAAATTGCTGATACAGTGCTGCACATTAGTTCTGATACAGTGCTGCACACTATTTCAGTAGTTCTTTAGTTTAAAACAAATAAAATTACAATATCAAAGAAAACAGAATACAGAGGGAAAATGTAAACAGCACTGCAAAGGTGCTATTCCCTCTTCTATTAGCCACAGAATGGTCTTTACAGACCTTCTTTGGATTAGAATTATAGCCAATTTCAGGCAGGGAGAGAGTAGCAAGGTCTAAGTTCTGACATGCAGTAAGTACTTGAATTTTATTTTGATATTTTTAAGAAGATTGCAGTGAATTACATTTTTTCAGGTTTTAAGTGAAAGAATAGCAGTGGAAAGATGTTAGATTTACTTTGAAATTCTTGACTTGTGCTTTAAGGGAGTTCATCTACTCTAATACCAATTTGCTTTAACTCTAAAAAATATGTAAAATATTGTCTTGTTATAGCCAGGGGCAATTTGTCTGTTGTGTTTATGACTTATTTAGAGACTTTCTTTGAGATTTGAGCTCCTTGTATTAGCCAGAACAGAGAAACAAGTCACTTGACACTTTGCATAAGGATATCCCAGTGCCTACCTGTGTTTCTTGGAAGGAACTGATTAGTGCCTTTACCTTGGGTAAGCTCCATTAGCTGAAGGAGCAGCTGACAGAAGCACTTCTCCTTTATGTGCACAGTAGCATCACCTCGTGTGTCCCAGGGGCACAGGGTCAGTGCAGTGGTGTTCCTGGTCCACCTGCTCCAACCATAACTACCTTTGACAGAACTATGTCAGACTTGCCCAAAAGTCACCTCTTTTACTGTCAGACAGAATGTGGGTCTCAGATTCAGTCAAAGAAAGAAACTGAGAGTTTCTAGCCAGGCAAAAAGCCTGGGAAAAAATGTAAATAATTCTTTATCTCTCTTGTTTTTCACATCGTTTATAATTAAGTTCTATCACTGGGCGTCAAGCACTTTGCACCAATGCTGTGTCTTGTTTTTACTTCAGAACCAGTGGATTTGGTCCTTGTGAAGCTCTGTATAAAAGAGCAGTGTACTTTGAATAAATCGGAGTTTTACTCTCAGCAGCCTTCTGAGTCAAGTCTATTCATTCCCATCTGGCCTCGACAGTGACAACAGACCAAGTGTGGCAGGGAGCAGATAAGGACTTAGGCAGCAGAGTTAAGACTCCCTCTTGCACTCCTCTATCCCTTTTTCAGGTACTTCTGTCCAAGGCATAGTGTCAACCTTACAGTGCAAAGGCTTCCCTAGCACATCTCATACTATGTCCCAAAATCAGAATATATCCTTTCAATTGTGCCATGAATTAATATCCCATATTGCCTTTCACTACCAAACTTAGGCCTTACAGTTTAGAGGTATTAAGAAGACGATTCCACAGCTCTTCCCAGGTCTAGCTCTCTCCCAAGATTACATGTTGAATGGAAGTTGTATTTTTTTCTGTACAGATGTATTCTGTAAATTGTAAATGCTATACATATTGTGATTTTGTGCTCATAATAGCAAATCTAGGATCACCTGCAAAAAATCAGGGCATTCTGCTTTTGGCAATACTCATGCTACAAAAGAAATTGAGAAACCCCAGAAAATTATGTCATACATCTACTTATACATATAATAGCATCAGTGGCAAAAAGCCACATTCTTGCCCTTCTGTATGTGCCCAGACACCTAGCTTTCAGTTATTTCTATTACCTTGTAAGACTGCAGAGATATATTCATAAGAAAACTAGTTCTTTTAAATTTTCCAAATGTGTATGCATCTGCAAGTGAACACTGCAAAAAGGCTGCCCCTTTTACTTTTCATCTTTACATACTAATCTGTTTTACAAATGTTTTAAACACAGCATGGCAACCCTTGCTGATAAATTCATGGAAAAAATATGACCGTGGACAATGACTAATGTGTGTCTCATGCATTTCTGCCCTATATTCTGCCATACATTTGAGGGGAGATATTATCATATGGATTAAGTTAGTAACACTCATCCTCACATTTTCAGGGAGTGCTTCCTCTTAAATCATATCTCTTTGGACCCTGACAGGCTTTCACACCTAGTCTTATTTCATGCTGGAGCTTCCCAGGGACGCATTAGTTGTGCTTCACAAATCACCATGTTTGCTAGTGAATGAAACACCCTAAGCAAACATTAGTTAAATATTTGAAGGAACTGGGAGCATTTTACACTTTTGTTAGTGGTGAGCTAAAGGGTCTATCTCCTTGAAGCTTCTACCATATGTTTTCTTCTTAAAGCAAGTATCTTAATAAGGTAGTCACAGAAGATTTTGATTAGTGTAAGATATCCATGATATCTTTATCTCATAGTATCTTTCCTCTATGGTTTTCTGCAGGTGTTTTATTTTTCCTAAGGGGTACTTATTAGGGATTCTACAAGGGGATTTATTAACCAATTTATTTCTTATTTTTATTCACCAAAAATGTATCTCCTCTGTCCAGTTTAATATATTTCTCTCATAGGAAAAAAATACATAATACGTCTCTCCTATATACATAGACTGTAACTTGCCTGATATCAAAGATCAGACATGTATGACTCTAAATGGGGTAAACTAAATGACTTCTGTGAAATAAAGACTTCTGTGAATCAAAGTATGACATTTTTAATCTGGAAATGAAGTTTGAAATAAATTCTCTAACCAAAAGAAAATCAAAAGCAGAAGTCTCAGAGACAATAGAGTCTTCTACAGAAAGGTATGGCAATTTCCCCTCAGATAGGCTACTACCATCATAGTGGCCATAATTTTCAAAATCCTTTTGTGACTTTTGGCTCTAATTTTGTGTGTCTTCAAAGAGCTGAGTGCATCCAGCTGAACTGCTGTCTATTTTACACAGGTACAATAAATCCACCACTAGTAAGCAGGTATTCAAACCACTGTTATCAGGTTAGTAATCCAGTGGAGTATGAGACAGGAGCCAGATGGAAGCAAATCTTATCAGATAGAGGGAAAATGAAATTAGCAAATTTGGCCAAAGGCCCATTTATTCCTAGTCATTGTGGTGTATTTTCAAGAAGACTTGGCACCTGAAGTCTTCAGAGGCAGTGCTTGCCAATGGTGTTCTAGTAAGAAGAAGCATGAATCTTGTGTTCCATTACTTATTTCTTGGGTAGTTTATTGCAGCATCCTACCATATAGCTGAGCACCATGATATAAGCAAATACCAGATAGCCACATCATAACAGGATAATCCAAACCTATTTCAGCTAATTTTGCCAGTTTCTTCTACAGTTTCTAAACTGTCTGTGCAGAAAGTGGTGAGGTTTTCAGAGGATTGCAGCCAGCTTCGCTTGTGCAACAAGTTATGTCAGCTGGCTGTTGTTGATACAAACTTCCTACACAAGGGCATAAGGTCTTTTAAGCTACTTCTGTTCTTCAAGGAGAAAGATAAATACCTCAAGAGGGCAGTAAATCTCATCTGAAGACAGGCAAACTCTGGAGCTGCTTATCTACTGACCATGAAGGCAGAGTGGACTACTGACTTAAAACAGAGACCTATGTTGCAGACAGCTAAACATTAAATAAATTTGGCCTGTGTCCCATTGTGCACCCAGGTAATACAGCAGGGACACAGAGGTGAATGTTCATGCCCTGGCTTCTGCACCTAGACAGGACAACTTGAAGGCAGACAATGATTCAACTTTGCAAGGAAGTCAGTTCTTAACATTTTCTTGTGAAATTATCATGTTTCTGAAGGGCAGTTCAGAAGCCAACTAAAAGGGAACTGTATAAAAACAGAGAGCTAAATATCTGGTTTGCACAGATAAATAAGCTGTCTGGTTTCTAGAAAGGGCTCAGATTGATTCATTTTAGCAATTAAAATGCTTTTCAAAATTTGGTGTCAGCTACATTCCTGTACTAGGCAAGCAATATTGCCCTTCAAACCTACAGGCATCTCTAATTTTAGTTTTGTTTATTTAAGTAGAAGTGTTCACATGCCTAAAATCAAATCTGTGAGCTAGGAGCCATAGCATGGTGTTAAGCTGGGAAAACAGGAGGGACACACAGCTCGGTAAAACAAATGACAAACAGGAGAGAACAAATCAGCATCACTTCACCAAGAAATCTGGAAGTTGCAGAAATATCCTTTAGGCTGTTTGGTGTGTAAACTGCAAGGTCATTGTAAACTAGCATACAGCATACCTTTCTGTCTATCCTTAAACATGTTTTTTGTCGCCGTAACAAAAGCCACAGCTGTAAGCAGTTTATGCTGCAATTGCTTTATCAACAGCCATTGGAATAAAAGTAAGGTAAGTCCTCCTTTGTTGCCTCAACAACCCTCACCTCTGCTACAAAAATGCTCTTTAACTGGCTGCAGACGGGCTTCTTCACAAGTGTTTCTAATTCACCTAAACATCTTGATAGGAAATGTCATAAATTATGTGTATGAGACTGTCAGTAGAATTTTCAACAGAAGTAAATTGAGGTCGTATTGAAATAAAATGAGAACCTTGGACAAATTTCTGAGCCTATAAATGTTCAATTTCAGCTACAATCCCACTCACAAAGACATTTGGGAAAACTTTGATGATCCCAGCAAACATCTGATTGGTGAGAGAAGGAGACTTGTAGACTGCAATTTCCCTAAATCTTGCACTGTAATCTTCCTGCATTTTCCACAAGTGATTCCATTTACGCTTTTCAGAAGTGATAAAATGTATCACATATGAGCTATTGTGTCCATTTCCTGAAGACTCATCTCAGTCCGGAAGAAAGATTCTCTTTGCACTTTGATATTTATTTCCAGGTGTACTTATTTCTCTGGTAGGCATTTGAGATCTGGGTGCTGAAAAGATGCATGCATGTACTTAACATTATATATGTGAATACCACCATTGATCTCAGCAGGACTACCCTCCATCTGAAGTCACTGAGACTACTCATGTCTGAAATTGGGCAGGTAAATTAAACCCTTTCAGGATCAGGGTTAGAGCACACAGTTTTCCCTCTTAATAGTGGTGAATGAAAAAAAATCTAATTTTCAGAGCTAGTAATTTATTTCTTGACACTTCTGTTATCAAGAAAACTATTTCAGTTCAGCAACTAATTCTGCTCTGTTTCTCCTGCAGTTGTAATTGACATTTTTGTAAAACTCAGTTTTGTTTTAAGTGCAGACTATGCTAACTTTGAAGTATTGTATGTTACCATGTAGCCACATTTTAGAGGTGTTGATTGGTTTCCCAAGAAGTTAAGCATGTCTACTGCATGTGGTTCTTTTCTATTTTATGGGATTCATATGCCACACTACTCACTTTTATGCCTCTGGTTCTTCGTTAAGGAGTGTGATTAACATCTATCATTGTCAAATTTGCATTGAAATAGAAACCGTTGCTTTGAAGCATCATAGATTTGAACTCCATGTTCTGGAACTGATGTGATTCTACACACACCACTCATCCTAACACGGTTTCAGGTTAAGGCCAGTTGCTGCATATCTATAACTCACAGTTTTACCCACCCTTTTAACCTCTTTGGAGTGCTCCTTCAAATCCCTGCTTTTGTGCTTTGTCTCGTTGGTCAGCTAAGTATTCTCAGTAAAGTACAGCCAGACTTAAGAAAGTACTGCTTTTCCTTCCCTAACATCAAATAGAAAAATAGAAAAACAGCCAGGCAATTCCAGTCAAAGTATAGCTTATATTAAATAAAAGGACAAGATTTAAGAAAAAGGAGGATATAAATGAACAAAAATCTGTACTCATGTCCACCTTAAAATAAGATGGGGTACCCAAGGAAAAGCCTGGTTTCTTCACACTGCAAAAAAATGCAAGAAGCAGTTCCACAGTAGTCCTATGGATGGAATGGGATAGTTTTGCTGTTTGTTGTGCTTTGCACATGTTCATAACATCACATTTGGTTGTAGTCAAAGAAGCAGGGTTTCCCCAAATCATGTGTTGCAACTTACACTTACGAAGTGTTTAACTCCAAGATGTCCTACCTCTACTGTATATTAATGAGTAAGGTTTTTTGCTCATTCTATCAGCAATCAGCAATTAAGTACACATTTTTTAATCAGCTATCATTCCAATAACCCAGACACAAGTCAATAGTAAAAAACACAGGTCAGTAGTAAATAGTCAATAGTAAAAAACAAAAGTAAGAAAGTTCTTCTAATATGTGTTTAAGTTTGTACATTTATCTATACATATATAATTTGGTGAATTCTAACACAAATTCTAATTTTCTATAGTTTCTCTTTAGCCAAGAGTTTCCTTTGCTCATGTGCACAGAGAAAACTATGTCAACTGTATAATAAACTCATGATGGCATTCTTTAGGAGTGACTGAAATTGGATGCTATAAAGCCATAGATAAATTGCATTAGACTCATTGCTGTGAAATTGCTGAATCAAATACCAGCCGCGGATATGGCTCCATTTTCACAAGAAAAGGGTCTGGCTAGCATTTTCTTGCCAGTCTGGAAATTCTGAGCCTAAACTGACTTTTTTCCTGGTAAGTAAGATTCAGAAAGATCCCAAATTACTTTCTAAAATGGGTTCATATAAAATAATTCAAAAATCCTTAAAACTGTGGTCTAACCCATTATTATTTTCAGTATAATCTTTCTCAAAGGTTATTGAAACAGGCATCATGAGAAAAACCAGCGAAGACAGATGGATTGGTAGAAACAAGTCAAGGAAACTGTTTTAGACTGCTTCCTGAGGAAATGTACTTTGATGAGCCTCTGTTCATCTGCCTGTTTGTACCTCTCAGTGTTGCTACATTGCCATTGCTTGCCAGTTTTAGCCTATGTACAGAGTACATAGTGCAAAATACTTTCATGCATCTTCTGTAAAGAGATACCACTATAGTGGGAAGAGAGCAATGAGTCAGAGGCTACAGGCTTTATTCAACCATGATTTGTCCTCAGAGAGTCAGAAGGGTGAAAGCTAATATGACTATCCCAAAAAAACTAAAAGTCTTGGTCAGCATTTGTGCTTCAGCAGGCATTAGCCAACTTAGCTTTGAGGCATAAATTCCTATTCATAAATAGGAGCCCTATTTTTCCTGGTTTTTCTTAAACTATTTTTGATTCATCCATTAATTATCTCCAAGAAAACTGATCACTAGCATCACTTTCAGTGCAACCAACAAAGAGGCATACACAAAGTGACTCACCAGTTAATGGTTGGGAATACACTCCTACATTTAAATGTTGCTACACTGTTAGTGATAAGAACTTTCATAATAGTACCTCAAAATTGCCTATGTTTTTGCTTTTTTCCAGAGATTACAGAAAATACTCAGAAAATGCATAAAAATTTTTACTCCTCTTCCAAGGAGGCAAAGCAGGCAAGAGGTGCCAGGGACATGTGGAGATGAAAGGAGATTTCTTATACCTTCTATTTGGTCATGTGGCCAAATATCAGCAGGTCCTGGAGTTATTAATAGTAGTAGTAACTTACTACTAGAAAAAAAGCAGGAACAATTAAAGTAATAATTAATACATATATATACCTCTACATTAAACCACTACCTGAGATCTACACTGGGAAAGAGAGAACCAGACAGCTTTACTGATATAATTCAGTATCAAATTAAATAATAGGAGTGAAAATGCTCACCTCTGTCTCACCTCCTAAACAATAGACTGTGCTCTTTTGTGCTTATCCATGTTCTCAGTTTTATGAATCCATTATGTATAAAATTGCCAAATCACCATATAGTTAAGCAATTCCAGGTTCATATTACAGTTTGCATTGTGGTTAAAAAAATATTTTCAAATACTGCTTAAACTTACAATAACTCTTAAGAACTTGTTTTTATATTTGACTGGGGCCTTTCATCTCTTCCTAGTGCAGACAGGGACCTGACTCCATAAATCTGCAACTGATTTGTGTGATGGCAACATTTCCAGCTGTACAAGTGCTGTAACATCTACACCTAAATTAGCTCATGAGTCAACATATCTAGCTGGGTTATTACATTATTGCATCCATTATCTAGAAATGAAATACAGCTGCGTTGTCTGTTGCACCATTTTAAAACATCTACTTAACGATCCT
Organism: Taeniopygia guttata; assembly: GCF_048771995.1. NCBI lineage: Eukaryota > Metazoa > Chordata > Aves > Passeriformes > Estrildidae > Taeniopygia > Taeniopygia guttata. The sequence continues at coordinate 68,240,456 of NC_133063.1, read as the reverse complement.
TAGAGCTCAAAGAGATTGAGAGCATTTGGTGACAACAAATAAAAAGGAAACTTAATCTGGTCCTGTATTATCCAGCTGTATTTTTTTGTCTTCTGGTAGACTCTAATCAGGTGTTTACTGCAAATATGGGCAGTACTTTTAGTTTATTTGCTAAATAAGAGTCGGACACAGGAAGCATGCCTGGGTCACAGTCAAAAGCTTTCACTTGCAAAACAAGGTCACCCAGACACTTGAATTGTGACAGACACTTGAAATAAGAAAATATTTTTTTCCATCAGTTCAACATCAGGCTGACATTTTGATGGATCCTTCTTAATCTTTTTCACATTTTCTTTCTCTAAATGCAGCAGCATCAACATGGCCTAGCAGTGTCCTCGTTTCTGGGAGGAGAGGGAGGATGGGAATTATGGGAGGAGGGGAAGATGGGATTGGGGCTGGGAAGTTGTCTCCATATTTTCAAAAGTTGAAAGAATCTCCGGAGAGCTCCCAGATTGCCTGTATACTTCTTTATGTGCAGCATGTTGGACACCTGTTTTCAATTACATCGACAGATCAGAAGATCCTCCTCCTTGGAGTCTGTAAGCCTGGCTGTAGCATATAAAACATTCCATGCATATGGCTGTCATTTCAGTTTTCTTTGCAAATTATTTCTGTTCTGTGTGTAGGTGAGAGGCTTGTTTGAGGCCTGCTTACATCATACCCATGGAACTTGATCCCCACTGTAGGAAATGCATACAGAGGGCATTTGTTTAAATTTTTGGTCAGTGGGGGTCATTCTCATTGTAAATGGATTTTCACTCATAAACTATGTGAGATTAGCTTAAGTTCTCACTGGAGACCCCAGCTTTACAGAAATCGTGCCACATGAAAGCAAGATGACTTCTCATTTGAGCTTGTCACCCTGCAACTTCCAGATGCTGGCACATGGACCAGCAGCTTTTGCACAACTATCTGTCACAGCTGCAGCAAGGAGGACTGGGGAAATTCCACATTAAAAGGAGCTGTGATACACCCATTTCTGGGAAATAGCTGTTTCAAAGAAAAAGTGGGTTTACCAGAAGGAAATTGAAGATTCTGCTCATATGAAGATGACCTTATTGCTCCTTATTTTGTAAATCCTAATGTCACAGACCTGGAGATGGAGCCATGCTGTTGGGTTAAAACCTGAGTACAATTTTGATCATACACATTTGTGAGATTCTAGAGGCTAGTGGTTGATCAAGTTGATTTCTGAGATACAGTTTGGGAATAAAGGTCAGTCAGCTAAGGAGGTGGAAGGGAAAGCAATAGGAGAAAAGGTCTTTGAGGGATGGGTAAACAATGAGTTAAACAGGTTGTTCATTCACCAAATGTCAGAATAAACAATGAACTTGACACAGGAAACAAGTTAGCTCCTTTTTTCCCAAGGAAGTACATAAGATGAAAAAGTGACCCAAGAAGATGTATGGCTCAGTGAGAAGAAGCGTCACTTTCTTCCTGCTGTGTCCATGGACACTGCAGCTGCCCAGCAGCAGCACCTTTCAGTGGCACCCCAGGACTCTCAGGGAAAGACATGGTGCCTTCAGGCCACAGCTGGAAGGAGCCTGTCCCATGCACTGAAGCCTCCTCATGGATCTTGGAGGTCTCAGAGCCCATGTCACAAACAGGTGCCTCCAAGGCAGACAAGCTACAGCCCCTGTGATGATGTCCAGATACCAAGCACCCAAATTGCCTTCTTGTAAACAACCCTCTTTTTTTTTTTTTTTTTAACTATTGGAGGCACAGGCTGGTGGGGCAGTGAACGGGTGTAGAATCACAGAAAATAAAGGGCTAATGTATCTTCCTGAAATGCCAATAGCAGAATGGCTGTGGAGCCAATCAAGGATGGTTTGAGGGTTGGTAGTAATAAACTGTGGGAAAAAACAGTATCTTTCTTTCCTTCCTTTTTTCTTTCTTTCTTTCTTTCTTTCTTTCTTTCTTTCTTTCTTTCTTTCTTTCTTTCTTTCTTTCTTTCTTTCTTTCTTTCTTTCTTTCTTTCTTTCTTTCTTTCTTTCTTTCTTTCTTTCTTTCTTTCTTTCTTTCTTTCTTTCTTTCTTTCTTTCTTTCTTTCTTTCTTTCTTTCTTTCTTTCTTTCTTTCTTTCTTTCTTTCTTTCTTTCTTTCTTTCTTTCTTTCTTTCTTTCTTTCTCTGTCTCCTCCCTCCCTCCCTCCCTCCCTCCCTCCCTCCCTCCCTCCCTCCCTTCCTTCCTTCCTTCCTTCCTTCCTTCCTTCCTTCCTTCCTTCCTTCCTTCCTTCCTTCCTTCCTTCCTTCCTTCCTTCCTTCCTTCCTTCCTTCCTTCCTTCCTTCCTTCCTTCCTTCCTTCCTTCCTTCCTTCCTTCCTTCCTTCCTTCCTTCCTTCCTTCCTCTTTTCTCTCTCTCTCTTTCTCTCTCTTTCCTTCTTTCCCTCTTTTTTCTTTCTTTCTCTTTCTCTCCTTCTTTCTTTCTCTTTCTTTCTCTCTTGCTCTCTTTCTTTTTCAGTCTCTTGCTCTCTCACTCATTCTTTATTCCTCTTTTCCTTTGTCTCATCCTTTGCAGCCTACTCCTTCATCCAAAGTCCACTGCTTTGTGCTTATATAGTAGGTCAGGGACTAACTAATTTCCATGCCAAGTGTGTATTTACTAATAAAATTTGGTGATTTTTTATGGGCTCTCTCTTACCATAAGCATTTACAAATTTTGGGTGCTGCCACCCACCTAAGGGTGAAACACCACAAGGGAAGCAGAGAAAAAAAAAAAAAAAACAAAACAGGCCAGTAGGAAGAAGTATAAGAGAATTGAGATGTCATCCTCTGAAATGATCAGAACAGAAGGCCAGCTCAGTGGCTTTCTCCAGGAGACAGGTGGCCCCCCACAACCTGCCCTAGGCTTGTCACTCACCTCTCTGGGTGCTCAGACCTCTGCCAGGACCCCATGGTTGCTCAGGGTCCCAAGCCTCCACATAGTGGAGGAGAAATGCACCACAGGTATGGGGGGTTCCCCTTTGCACATGGAGGAGAGGGCGAGGGCCACTCTCCAGGGTACTCAGGGACTTTTGGTTTATAGTATCAAACCATCCTTGACGTGTACATTCCTCTGGACAAAGGCTTTCACACTTGAGACCCCCAGTGTTTTCCTTCCTATTATCATGATTACAGAGCATGTAATCCCTTTTCTCCTTTTCTTTTTCCTTCATTTGATCTGTCATCAAGGAGCTGTTTTCTTTGCTCCCCTGGCCACTCTGCCCCTCCCAGCCCCAGCCATCTCTGTGAAACACACGCAGGCACACATGGCCTTTACTATAAGGGATCCCTCAAAGCAAGGGAAAAAAAAAAGATCAAAAAGTCACGAGTGTAGCAGATGTCAAGTAGTCTCTCAAGACCTCTACTTAACCCCTTTCTCAGGCTTTGCTGGACAAGAAATCAATCAGTAGGAAAAGCAAAGATTTTCTGAAACTTTACTGTTTTTTATTATAAATCAGTGGTCAGTTTATTTATTTCAATGCCTTGCCCAGCTACAGGAAACATTTAATGAACTGGCTTAAAACCCTGACTATGAACACACTTTCTACTAATTGGGGTTGTTTACGACTTTATGTAATAAAGTTTGACATTGCAAACTGTGAACAGTTTTTACAGTACTTCCTTCTCTTTCTACCCCTGAAATGTCATCTAAAACCAGGTGTATGAAATGTCTGTGCAGCAGTTAAGCAATCAATGCCTCTTATCTAAATGACAGAGATGTATGGGGCATTTAAATCCTAATGATTATAAATGGGGGAGAAAATAAGCGTGGAGGAACTTTTCCATCTTTTTTCTCTAAGTACAGTATGCCTTGCAAATTTATCATATTCTCCACAAGCCACCTTAGGATTGCCTACAACTCCTTACAAAATGAAAAATTGCAAACTGTTTTGCAGAGGGAAAGTAACTTCTCAAATTGCAGCTTTGTCTGCAGTTTGGAGAACACTGCCCAAGTTAAAAATGAAAAAAAAAAAAAAGTAATAAAAACCAGCCTGAAAAGGTAGAAAACTTTGAACAGTTTGTTGGAACAAGTCATTGAAAAATTATTTCCCTGTGAGCACAGAGGGTTTTCAAAATCTAATGAAGACTGGAGAGGAGAAGGGAACAGTTCTACCTGTGTATTTTATTCTGTGTCAGTTTTGGTTTACAGTTGCTTGTTCCAGCTCTGCAATCAGTTCTATCCTGGCAGACCTTTTCACCTAGGCAGAGATCCTGTGAGGGCTTTTCATCTTTTCACAAGACGTAACTCCCCCAGTTAGATCAGATTGCAGGATCAGGGCCTGAGCATGAATACATCCAGTCCTCGCAGGAAATGCTTGACTCAGCCAAAGAAGTGTAACTCAAGAAAAAGTACTCTACTTCGTGTGGAAAAAACAACTTCACTGAATATATTAATCTCTTTCATTCTATCACTGCAACCAGCATCTTCAAGAAAAAGTGACATTTCCTCCTTCTCTGACATGCCAGTCCTCTTCCAGGATTGTCCTGGAAGAATAAAATTACAACCAAATCCTGCACAGGTACACAGGTCTGTAATTATGTCTCTTCATGCATGACTGGCATCTTGATTTTGTATGATGCAGTTTGATCTTTATCTGCCTGATTACAGGCACAATGAGAACAAGAGCATGACCTTCATCTCTACTTGTCCGCCCCCAGCAGACTGGGGATTTTCAGCCCTTGGTTTGGCTTATCACTGTTGATCCAGCCACTTTCCAAGACAAAACAGTGGAAATTTGTTCAGGAGTGTCCAGGAGTTGCAGCATACATGCACTTTATCTTTTCATGCATCAAAGCCTTATGCCCTTGGAGGACCTCAACCTCACCAACACACATAAACACATGCACAGCAGGTTCATTGACAGATCTACTTCCAGCAGGTCTGCATAAGGCAAAGCCTCTTCCCTTAGTTTTTTCTTCATAACTGATGCCCTCCCCTCCACTTGTCTTCTGGCTGAAGAAAATGAATTTTGCACTTTGGGGCATGTACTGGGAGACACATCTAGACAGAGAACTGAAGGTGGAAACCTAGAATATGTGAACCAGTAAAGATTAGATCCAGCATCATGGACCCAAAACATGAGAAGACACATGCAAAAGGGACAGGCCAATCTCAACACACAAAATCCTGAGCTGCAGTTGGTAGTCACAGGGAAAAGGACACACCAGGCTCAAGGGTATGTAGAATGATGCATACCTCTGCAAACATTCGGCTTTTCATGAGCTCTGGACCAGGGCTGACAATTCTAGGATACTCAAATTAGTTATAAATGTGTCTATGGATCTAAGCTGTGACTGCAGGCTCACTGGATTTTCAAACCAGTCTGAGCAGGATGGATAGATGTCTGGCATGAAATTATCTTAGGTCTTAAGCATAATTTGTTTTCCTGCATCTGAAAATTCTGAAGTATCTATCTCCTGAGGTCTCTAAATACCTTTGAAAATCTGGCACTTAACATCTATGGAGCAATGAGCCCCATTACTGAGAACGTTCAAAAGGCTTCTATTTAAGACAAACAGGCCCAAACCTTGTTTTCTGTATTTTGTTTTTTGATTTGGTTTAATTTTGTTTTTATAAAGTCATCCTAAGGACATATGGAACATAGCTGGGATTCTCAATGTAATGCTTCATGCAGCATGAGGTATTGTTTGCTTAGCTCCTGTAGCTAAGGAGTATTTTTCTGTGTCATTTATAGATAAAATACTATCAAGTCAATTCAGTGTTTCTTTTTTCTTGATTTCTGAAGAGAATAAAAATATAGCACAGGTGCAATTAATCTTATATATATATATATAAAACAGTTTTCCTCCACATAAGCATAAGGGGGAAAAAAGAGAAACCGTTTTCTCTAATGGTACAGGATTTTTCTCTTTAATCAAAAGCATTTGATGGCTGAACATTAATAACATGTTTGTCAGTAACAGTAGTCTGGTTCAAACACCATTCTTTGAACTAGAGTATCATGTTTGGGTACATTGCAAGTCCACAGTGATTTTTACACAGCGTTTTATTTTACCTTTTCCTTGTGTCAAGAGATTCAAGTTACATGTGAACTGACAGACAGATGCAATAGATCCTCTGCAGAGAATAATGGTAGGCAATGGGTTTTGTAACTTTTCAAAGTGTACTGCCGTATTTCAAGTGTCTAACCTGGTGATGAATCTGCTATCATTTACCATTAAATGCTTTGGTCTCTGCTTTCAGATATGCTTTTTGTTTCAGCCTTGTCATGAAATACAAAGAATGACCAGTTTTGCTTTTATTAAAATCTATGCCAATACTATAACAAATTCCAGGACAAGCAGGATAAAACCCAAAATAAACCTATGAAATTGTGTCATATGGAAACCTAGCCATAATGTAGGAGAGATATGATTGTCATGAAGCTCTTCCACAGCCATCAAAGACTGGAAGAATCTCTAATAAATTATGTCTGGCATTTGAATGGAAACAAATAAATATTTAACAGTTTAAGAAGAGGTAGGTGTTTGTGCCAGACTCAGATAAGGTATCAATCTTGAGTCTTTGAAAGAAAATAATTATTCTTTGTTGGCAGGAGAATATATTTTTTTAATTTTAAAAAAAACAGTTGAGAGGGTGGGAAATTTTACTAATATTTGAGATTGTTTGAGATAGTTTTGGTTTGTCTAATGTCTCTGATATGGCATATACAATGTAGAGAAATGACAGATTGATGGTCACCACAAATACCAAAGACTATCACCTGCTGGCCCAGATATGGCATACCCTTATGGTGTCAGATTCTACTTGTGCTTTTTATTATGGTTTACTTAAAAAGGTCAGAGTACACTGGGAATCCCAATGAAATTCAATATCTCCATTTAACAAGGAATCTAGTAAGATGCCTAGAATAGGATAGAAAAACTGTGTTTTGAGGACTGGTGTAATCCCAAAGGAGTCTTTTCCTGGCCACAGATGAAATAAACTGACCTGATACTTTATTCATAGTCAAGCAATATTTTACTTCTTATTTTTAATTAAAATTTTATTTAAAAGTGTTTCTATGTACAGACATAGGATTTACGAGAGACACCATGTAGTAGTAGGAGCAGTGTTTTATATACAGATGTAATGCAACAAAATATACCTGTCCAAAGTCAGGAAAGCAGAAACCTTGAACAAAAAATGCACTTCTACAAGTAGCGATTTATTTGCCCACATATGTCCTCTGTGAGGTATATGAGGAATAAGGGAATATGATCTCATTGAAGAATGTTTTCCTCATCCAGATTCCCATCAGTACAGAAACAATAACCTCACATTTCAGAATATTAGATTCAGTCCCACAGAACAATATGCCACACAATAGTTCATTGTCAACTCCTCTTTACCACTATGCCAAGAAGCTGTCCCATTTACCACTGTGACAAGATAATAGCTTCATACACACTTCTCCTACTTCTGATGGACTTGTTTGCCTTCAAAAATAGTTGTCTTTTTACTGTATGAATAAAAATATCTGAAAAAAATCAGAATCTAAGATAAATATCTAAATATCTCCCAGATTTTAAATATCACTTCTACTGGGAAAAAAAAATAATAAAAAAAAATAAACAAACATGAGTTTGGTTTTCAGTGTGCTTGCTTTCCTTCACCTAGGACAATGTCACTTTCAAGACTGGAGAGAGGACTTCTTTCACAGATTATCTTTGCAGCCAAGAATCAGTCCTCAGGCACTGTTTATGTTTGACTCTAGTGAATGTAGTTAGTCCCCCTGCTGACATAACCACCAAAGCTGCATGCAGTTTCTTCCAAAGAAAGACAAGAGTCAGGTCCCATTTGCTGGGAAGTAGACCCATGCCTGCTGACAAAATAAAGGCAGCACTGACAAAGAAGGCAGTTTTTAGAATTACACATGAGATTTCACTTTTCAGTGCATTAAGCAACAAAAACAGAAGCATTAGAAACATACATGCAATAAAAGGTAATATGTCTTACAGCATCCATAATTTCTGACTGTAAACTTACAAAATCCATATCCCTTTTTTCTTCTCTTTTCTGCTCTCTACTATCAGTCATTCCCTTCAACCACAGGTGAAAACCCTTGAAGTGTTCTTGAATTATTTGTTAGCATGTGATGCTAACATCATGCTTTTAGGTGAAATAGTTTCTGAGAAGCAGCTTCTGAAAGATCAGACAGCCTTTTATCCTCTGTGAGAGCCCCTCAGCAAGGTATTCCTCTGCCATGTCCCTGCATTAATGTCAATGAGATGATAAGAGGAGTGAGGTTAGGAAATACTTCAGGCTGTTCTCTTTGGCTGACATATTTCAAAGCATACCCAGACACTGACTGCAGCATCAGGGCTGTCTACTGAGAAACATAATTTAGGGAATTATAACCTGATCCTTGATTTCAGCCTGAACTGGCTGAAATCTGGCAACAGGTAGCAATCCGGTCTGTGGTGTGTGGTGAAATCAAAGGTCTTCAGAAGCTGAAGCAGGAAGCAGTTCAATTGCCAAAATAATTTGCCTCTACTTCTGCCCTTCTTTTGGGTTCAGGTCCTCTGTGTGTTCGCAGACAAGTCAGTAGGAAAATGGATGCTACCATGCATTGCAGTATCATTGCATATCCCATTCACTGGCTGTCCCCCAATGGAAAGAGTTAATCTTCTGTGGGTGAGCAACAAGAGCATTTGAGCTGAATGATGGCATAAAGTCTTCTGAGAAGTCATTGTAGCAACATTGGCATTTAAGTCTTCAGAAAAATTGGCAAGCAAATTGTGAGCTTTGGCTAAGGAATGGTAACCTCTGATCTGTAGCATACATACCTGCCACAAGAAACCCAGTCTTAGTCTGATTTTTGTCATGAAACTATCCTCTTTGGACTGCAGGAGGTTGAAGAGTAGACTTCACTAATAAGAGAAATCATCACTTTTTTTTTTTATTAAAGCCTAAAGACTTACAGAAAACATATTTAAACACTCATTCCTTTGTCTTAACATATAATAATATTCAGCATAACTTTTTTTAATCTTTTAAACTTGTAAGCAGAACTTAATTTCAGCCTTGAGAAATCTGATGGAATTTTCTCAGATTATCTAAGAAAGTGTTGTCAGAAATAGAGTGAAGCATGTGACATATCCAATGCCACCAAAAGACTTTTCACTAGGCTTATGAATTTAGGTGCAGCACCTGACAGTGGATTAACAGTGCTGGAGAGCATCTGCTTTCAAAGCAGGAAACATGGTGCCTTTCTGTTAGTGTTGGCCCTTCCTTAGACCTTAATCTGGAGCTTACTGAACCACCTGCAGGGGGAAGTCCATAACTCTGTGTCGAGGTATTTAATTAGCCCCTCCTGGGGCTGCCTCAGACACACCAGTTACTGCTAACTCTGCAGGGACACTGACACCAGTTTGTTGGAAACTAGGGTGTTGTAACCAAACCCATTTTTGCTCAGATTGTGAAGACTGTTGGTGCTGCTAGTTGAGACCTAGAAAACTTTTCTATAAATGCCTCTTTTGCAATAGTTTTTGAGTTTCTTTTGGTTGGGATCATTTTTGGTCATCATTACACCACCTCAAAATCTTACAATCAGACATGTGCATAGTAATAGCCATAAATCCCAAAACACTGTTTTCAAGGTTACAAAGGACAGTGTACATGGGACAAATAAGTAGAATCTATGCCATACACTGAGGTTGCTTTCTCTTTGTCTACACCTAGAACTGGACATGGAGTTAAACCAGGTTTATTATTGCTAATACATGAAATTCAAAACTGAGAACACTGAAGGAAAAAAATCTAACATTTAAACCATAATCACACCAGCTCTTGGACATGAAATATAATGTATTCAACAGCTGCACGTTCTTCAACTTGCACCAAAACAGCTGCAAAATGACTGTGTGCCTCAGTAAAAGTGAAGTCCAAAAACAGAGCAGTCTGCATCTTAACCATAAAGTACACAGGCTACAACATATGCTACAACAGCACCTTTCATCAGCAGCCAGCTATAAGAATCAGTTACTTCCTAGAAGAGCTCTGGTCGTATTTTAAACACAGAAAAAATGCTGTTTTCAAGAGGTTACTTTTCAAGATTCATAATCAAGTGTCTGACAAAACTATAGGCCTGTGTATTACCAAATTGTATAAAAATGACTGACTTCTGCAACAAGCAAATTCCACAGGAGCCAGCTCTTTTTCTGGAGGAAGAACAAAGGATACAGCTGTTCCAAGACAATGCTTCAGCAGACTTGTCTGCATGCACCAAGGAACTCTAGATCAGACTAGAGTGTTTATATTACTTGCAACAAACTACTAAGCCTAAGCAAAGCTGTCACTCCCCTAATTCACAAGAATAACCCTACTGAGAACAGTAGAAATCACAAAGGGAATGGGTCCCTGTAACTCTGCAGAAGGAAATACATAAATTAAAGACAAAGGATGTAAATGATGGGCTAGCAAGAATCTGTGGACAAATTTGTACAAGGCAAGGATTTGCAAACATGCAATTCTGTTATTTTACATTTTATTGGAATGGACAGATACTGGAAGATTCCTTGTCTGGTTCACAAGTATATGACACCTGCAGAAGGAAAAAAGCATATAGGTTAGTGTCCCTATACAGAAGATAAATAAGCATAACATTCTGTATAAAAGCCCTTAACTATGATATTCAGACTTCCACAAGAATACATCAAACTGGAAAACCATGGTTCTCCACATGAAATAAAAATGGATCTCGGAGTGATGTCTCACATGGAGACAGATAAGTTAAGCTATAGATGGAGACTCTGGGAATACAGAGCAGTAGTGACAGCCATTGTCTGACATTGGAAGGATCTCTACAGTCACAAACTGCATCCTTCTCGCAGAACAGTTATTCAGATTGCTGGCCAGTGGCAATAGCCTATACTGGTCACAAACAGAAAGCATGGCGCCACTCAGCAGTGCAGGAACCAAGGCAAGGGAAGATGTCTTTTACCTGAGAACAGCTTGTGCAGTGCAGCAGAGAAGGGCTCAATCCACATTCCATCTTTACGAAACTGCATACATTTAAGGTCCAAAATATTTCAGAAGAAATATCACACTGTCATGGTTTAGTAACAGTGTTCCTCAATTTAGTACTTCCATTGAAAACAGTACCACAAACCATTACTCTCACTGCTCCAGTGGGAGACACAAAAGGTGAATTTTTTGACTATGGGTTGAGATAAGAACAATTTACTGGAAACAGCAATGAGATGAAAAACCAAACAGTAATAGCAACAATAGTAATAACAACAGTGCACAAAGGAGAAAGTGATTTGCATCACTAGCCTGAGACAATGGATGATGGTGGATGGATCCTATGCCCACCACATTTGCTCACAACCAGAAGCCACACACATCTTCTTTTCCAAAGTGAGAATCCCCCAATTCCACACACACAAACACACACACATCCAACCCCCTCCCCACCAGCGATGTGTATGGTATAGAATAAGGATGTAGACCAGCTCCAGGATCCATCCCCTCACAGCTAATGTGGAAAAATTAACTCTGTTCTGGCCAAAATGAGGACACAGACAAACAAATAAGTAGAGCCAAAGAATGGATGAGATTATTAAGTCTTTCATTAGTAAATTCGCAGATGACCCTAAGCTGGGATCATGTGTCAATCAGTTGGAGGGTAGGAGAGAGCTCTGCAGAGAGACCTCAAACTGTTGGATGGATGGGCAGAGTCAAATAGGATGAAGTTTAACAAGTCCAAGTGCCGAGTTGTACATTTTGGCCACAAAAATCCCCTACAACGTTACAAGCTGGGGGCAGTGTGGCTGGACAGTGTTCAGGCACAAAGGGAGTGGGGGTGCTGGTTGACAGCGGTTGAATAGGAGCCAGCAGTGTGCCCTGGTGGCCAAGAAGGCCAAGGGCATCCTGGCCTGTGTCAGGAATGGTGTGGCCAGCAGGAGCAGGGAGGTCATTCTCCCCCTGTACTCAGCGCTGGTGAGGCCACACCTTGAGTGCTGTGTCCAGTTCTGGGCCCTCAGTTTGGGAAGGATGTTGAGGTGCGTGAGCACATCCAGAGGAGGCAACGAGGCTGGTGAGGGGCTTGGAACACAAACCCTGTGAGGAATGGCTGAGGGAGCTGGGGGTGTTTAGCCTGGACAAAAGGACATTCAGAGATGACCTTATCACTCTCTACAATTCCCTTAAAGGTGGCTGTAGGCAGGTGGGGTTGGTCTCTTTCTCCAGGAAGCAACTGACAGAACCAGAGGACATGGTCTTAAGCTGCATCAAGAAAAACACAAGTTGGATATTAGGAAAATGTCTTTTCCAGAAATAGTTATAAAGTTCTGGAATGGCCTGCCTGGGGAGGTGGTGGAGTCACCATCCCTGGATGTGTTTAAAAAAGACTGGATGTGGCACTTGGTGCCATGGTTTAGTTGAGGTGTTAGGTCATGGGTTGGACTCGAGGATCTTGAAGGTCTCTTCCAAGCTAGTAATTCTGTGTGATTCTGTATGAAAGAAGGTTATGAAAATGAGCTGAAGTCTTCCCAGAAGTAAATCTTGAAAGTCATTTTACGGACAAATTTTGCAGGGCTATCTCTGCAAATACATGAATCACAGCACTACAGTGATGGATCACTGAGTCTTAATGTGACATTACAAATGAATTCCCCATCCCCAGTGCTAAATCCAAACCATCAAAATGTAGGAATGTAGGATGGAAAGACGAGTACCATTGTGAAACACACTCAGCAGAACCCCAGCTGATAAGAAACCAAAATCTTTTAGGATAGGCTGTAATGAAACAACAGGTAGAGAAAAAACACGTGGTGATGACAAGCTGCTTTCATCACAAGACTAGCACCCATTACATCACCCATGCCTCCTGCACAGAAGGCGGAAATAGAGGGAAAATAAATTAACTCACAAATAAATAAGGTGAGGGAGTGGTGAGTGTGCAGTAAGAAATATGTCTTTGGAACATTTTGCATTATTTGACTGATAACATCAGATGTAAGAAACACAAATAAAATGCTAACAAAGTTAGAAGGCCATGGATATTGTAGTAAAATTTGCTATCTCAAATAAAAGTGGTAAAAGGCTGTTATGATGGACAACTTCCTGAAAGAGAAGGCAGAAGATAATACATGTGGTAACGTGAAAACTCTCTTCAGAGGAAATGCTTAACAAGATAGACTATGTGGGAAACCGACTAAAGACTGAATGTTGCATTTTCTTGGCTTCTTCTCTTTCTTTATAATACGTTGCAGAAAATGTAGAATGCTGCTCCCAGTGAGGGCAACCAACCTCCTGACATCTCTCCAGACACTTGATGGAACAGTTGTAGTACAGATTGCTTTCACTGAGGTTAAAAGTTAAACAGAATTCTGACTTTAAATATGTATCGAAAATGTGCTTGGGCAAAACAGAGTCCTCTGGGCTAACCAGTGAGTCAGATGATTAAGGTTCTGCTTGGAACAGTTCATAAAACAATTCCCAGTTTGTGTCTGACAAACCTCCTTTGTCACCTGTGGGTTTTGTTAGTTACCTTCCACCCTTCCAAGAACAAACTTGTACTTTCTGCTTGTCATCATTAAGTGGAATGAAAAACTTTTGTTAACCACTTTGAGTTGACTGTGATAAAATAGTTTTGATTAGAGACTGTTTTATGTTACTTTCCAGGGTTTATTTTTCCTTTTAAAGGTAATATGAGACCATAGGTTAGATTTAAAGTTTTCTTAAGTAGTCTGTCCAGAGGTAATAGATACTTCAGTGAAGAAAAGGCTATCTGTCCTCACTTGCATTATGCTTGCTGTTTGTCTTCTTCATAACGTGAAAAGCATTTTATCTGCTGTTTCCAATACCATCAGCAGTCACAACTTGCCGTTGACCTTTTTAAGATGCGAGTTTTGTAATTCCCTTTGAAACAATAGAGCTGAGCTACCTCCTGGTTCTGCTTGGGGCGGGGGATTTATAACACCCCCAGGCTGCAAATACATATGTTCATGAGCTTGACATGGAAATGGAGAAACCAGGAGTGAAAAGGCTGTAATGAGAACTTCACCCATCCCAAGCAATATCATTTAGATCCAGCTTGTAGAAGGGGGTGATGGAAGAAACAGAAGAGATTAAGATTTGTAGGTTTCTGATTGTTTACAGAATTGAAGGTTTCTATAGGATATTTTTAAAGCTAAACTGTTTAAAGATTGTTTAAAGACTTGAAACAGTGTTTAAAGACTGATTAACCAGCATTACTGAAAACTATTGTTGGTCAGGCGTATCAAAGGAGAGGACACAACCGCAGATGAACAGGTTAAAAGAAATATTCAAACCACTACCTCAAAAGTTTCAAGACATTTTAAATTTTCCCTCACACAGCAGATACTTATTCCTCAAAGATTGTGTTTGAGGGAAGTTGGAAAACACAGGACCTGAGACGTATGGATTCCTTTGTCATATGTACAGGAAGAAAATGAAACAGTATTACCTTTTGAAAACTCACAGCAGGGACTGAAAAAGCAAGAGTCAACTTCAGTTACTATCAATAAACTAGTTAAGCATTGTCACAGATCTCTGTGAGAAGGCTCCTTGGCATTCAATATCTTCTGTCCGTTGGGCAGGAAAGTGATTGTCAAGGTATGCTTTAGGGCTTTTACCAATGAAAGAATTAATGCCTCCTTTTCCTCTCCTGGCTAAAGACACTCCTTCCGGATTTTGAAGGTACTGCATGGACAGAGGTACTAATGCAGTAAATTCAGCTGCTGCTTTTCTGCTTCATACACCAGCGGAAAGGGGAAGAATTTTATATTACCATGCATCTGCTTTTAAACAGATAATCAATACCAACAATTAATAAACAATGTGTATTTAATCTCTGTTATGAATTCTTACATCATTTTAAAACCTGTTAATTCATAATTTGTATTTTTTAAATAAAAAATTTCAATGTGGTAGAACCAGACGTAACTGTCCATTGAAATTTTCCACAGTTAAAACAAATAAATAATTCAACATATTAAAAATTAATTTTAAGGAAAGCCCAATGCTATTTTTCATATGGAATTGTTTGTTTGCTTGCTTGTTTGTTTTTATTCTTGAAACCCTACATTAGAAAGTAGGTAGGGCCAATATATAGAGTCATGTAATAATACAGATTGGATGGAACCCTGGACGCTTGTGATCTGATTCTCTGCTCCAAGCAGGGTCAGTTTTGAAGTGAAGTTAGACTGCTTGGCCCTACAAAGCTTGCTGTACCTCCAGTAACAGAGATTTCATCATCTCTCTCGGCAACCTACAGATTAAAAAAGCCCAAACCTTCTTAATAAGAAACACAGGTAAAGGCACAGCTAATACATATTGCCTGACATCTTAGATGTTACTCATAAAGAAGTATAAACAAGTAATTCTTAGGTCTTATTAGAAGATTTTCATTAACTTTTCTGGGATACCCCACTTCTAAGGTGGTCCTTTTCACTTTTCCTAGGCAGTCTTACAGCCTAACAGTCTTGACCAGATTTCAGCAAATAATCAGATTGCCCTAAAATAATCTCATTTTATCTCCTTTTTTTCAAGACCAGCCACAGATATTGCTTCTCTTTCTTCGATGTTTCTAAGTTTGGGAGGTTGGTTGGGGTTATTTTCACTGCCCAAGATAGCTAGAATTATTTCATTATTAGTTATTTTTCTTTGCATAGGTTAGCTACACTGTCAGACCATTCACTTTCATCATTGATATGGTACCTTTTTAAAACAACCAAAATCATACCATGGTCTTGGCAACAGTGATGTTATTAGATCAGAGAGGGCTGTGAAGCTTCAGAGTGAAGCAGGGCTGTCACTTTTGTAGACTAATTGTATTTAAATCAAAGAGCATTGTGCACAGTTTTTCCAAAGTCACTAGCACCTAAGTCTCCCTGTTTCAATTGCTTATGGCCATGCTTTTCTTTAATATGCAATGATGTGTTGGTGATAATGATGTCAAACCAGTAGCCTCAGCAATACAGCCTCCTGCTTTCCCTTAGAACTGTTATACTGCAACTAGCAAGGATATCAGAGCAGTGTGCCAGCTAGGAGAGTGACTGATGTCAAGAGGAACAACCTCTGTGTTCAGTCTGCATCAGATCTGTCAGTTACTCTGTAGTGACCAGGAAGAATTTGTTGTAAAAATAACATTTGTGTACTATAAACTGTGGAGGTAAAAAAGAACTTAAGTTCAACTGCAAACACACTTCCTCATGCGTTATCTTAAATTAAATACCATAGAAGTTCTGGAAACACATAAGCAATTAACTTTGTGTTCCCATAAACTCAACAGACACAATATGAAGGATTGTGGCCAAGGCTGAGTGGGTATTTTTAGTTGAAATCTAAACCCACTTAAACCAGTTGCATTCAAATTAGGCAGTTCACCATGTATTTTCTGGTTCAAGGCTTCGCTGCAGCAATGTGATAAGGGAGTGGTTTGCACCTGGGTGCTTGCCTGGCTTTTTCTCCACCCACTCCCTCACTACAGCTGTCACTGTCACCATGTGCTTTGTACTTCCACACAGCAGTGCTCACCATGGCAGAGGAGCCAAGAAACTATAACAGGTTAGGGACACCTGCCCAGCTTCCTGCAGAATGGCTGGCAGAATGAGTGGAGGGAGAGCTGATCCCTGTGGGGATCATGGGAGGGAGCAACAGTGCAAGGAAAACTGCACAGCTGCAAAGCTGACGTGGCTCTCCCCCAGAGCCAGATAAGCTGGAGAAGCATCAAGACGTTGCACAGCTGACATTTTTTGGTGGTTGAAAAATAAAAGTAAAGATTGAGAAAAGGATTTGTGGCAGTAGCATGCTGAAAGAAAGCTGTGACAGAGGCAGAAGAGAGA
The DNA here is from genome assembly GCF_048771995.1 of Taeniopygia guttata. NCBI lineage: Eukaryota > Metazoa > Chordata > Aves > Passeriformes > Estrildidae > Taeniopygia > Taeniopygia guttata. Next base: position 68,223,621 of record NC_133063.1, on the reverse strand, counting down.
GGTGTTCTCAGAAGGAGAAAGGGATGATGACAGACTCAAAAAAAGGGATCAAGGTCAAAAAAGTGAACAGAAGGAGTAGGAACCAAAAAAAAAAGTCCTTATGCAGACTACCAAATAGTCACATTCACCTGGCTGACATGGCAAAGTCCTCAGTGGAGATGTAGCATACATGAGAAAGAGGAGAGTGAGTGAGAAGAGGCAGCAGGATATTCCCTTTCCACAATTCTCCTCACACTTCTCCTCACTCATATAAGCCCATTTCAATATGGCTGAAGTACACAGCCATCTGTAGTATTCATTTCTTTCCACATCCCATGTCCCATCCCAGAACAATCCACTCACATGACAACTGTCAGGTCACTCGCATGCACCACAACTCCCAGAAACTTCCTCTAGTTTTGATCTGTTTTAGTCACAGTGAATGTTGAGCCAGCAGCCTCTGAGAGAGCTCTGGTACATTTTTTGCATGGATCGAGTGCACCAATAACTGCTAAGCCAGGAGTCTCCATAAGGCTGTGCATTGCCATCGTCCGCATCAGCCAGAGACCTGAAGCCAGAGATCTTCCCAAGACCCAAATTTGCAAGCAACCTCTGAATCTCTGGGGGTTGTAAAGGGTCAACAGCAGGCAAGCAACCTCAAGACCAGCTAGCCAGGGGTGTTAGTGCTTGCCCTTGGCATCAACCTCAGCTTTGAAAGTCGCAGATACTACTAAAAGGTATATATTTGCTAAGTAGTCCTAATGAGGCCTTGATACTTTAGTGACTTGTTTCTCAGCATCATCCCAGAAAATTATGAGATGAAAGGTCTGGAGTAATCCCCAGAACATGTGAGTGAGTATGCTCGCGTCTACATACCTCTGTAGTGCTTGAGACCTGCAGCTAGTCTTGCTTCTACTGCACCAGACTTCTTGGCATGCTTAAACCTTTCTTTGGTCTTCTTTCACTCCTTTCCCCTTTTAAAGACTGCCCTTCTAGATGTGCTTGACTTTTAAGCTATTTCCCACATGCTGGTTCTGTGGCTTTTGTTATTATTTTTCTTCTTGTTCTCCTTAGGTCCCACATGATCATGTTTTATTTTTTTACTTTGTCATTATATGCCAATGACTGGCACTTCTAATCCTGCATTCATTACTCTGTTCAGGACTTTAGATACTGTAAAGGTGGGGCACTCTACAAATCCCACTATTATTTATGGGAGCCATGCTGTTCTAAACAAAACATGAAAAATTATGCTCAGCAGACCTTGATTTTATTCCAGCACATCATTAACTATAACTTTGAAATAGTCAAATGCATTAAAAATGTGATGTAGCAAAGAAGTTTACTAACAAGGGAAAAACTGACACCAGTCATAACTTCAGCTGAGACTTCAGTGAGCTAACTGGCAAAACATTCTGATTTATTTTGCACAACGAAAATATGATCACTGCATATTTACAGCAATGACTGAAGGTAAGTACATTCTGTAAAGTGCTACTGAAATGTATTTCCTTCATTTCCTTGACAGCAAAAGGAAGCAATGAATGCCTTAAACCACAGAAAATATTGATATTATGAAAGATAAATGGAGGTCACATTCATTTACTGCAGCATGCAGAGTGGCCCATATTTTACTAGGTTCAGCTAAAGTTCATGGGAAATTATCTTGGTGGTTTTTCTCCTGGGCTGTGCAGCAGGCCACTGACAACTGGGCCCTGCAGCGGTTGCTTCACAAGGATGGCAATCTGGTATTACATCTGACAGGGATTGCTTGAAGAAGAAAAGCACAGTGATAAGCTGCTGAATGGTTTTCCTGCAGCAATTCTTGACAATATTTTTTCTGGATAGGGCTCTGAACAACCTGGTCAAATGGAAGATGTTCTTGCCTCCGTGGGCCAGAAGGGGTGGATCTCTCTAAGATCCCTTGCATTCCAAGCCATTCCATGATTCTATGACTATCACAAGAGAGTAAGTCTTGGCCCAGTAAGTCATATACACATTGAAGAACAAGAGACAAGAGGGAAGACAATGCATCAAGTGCATACAAATTGCCACTCAGATCCAAAAATGTAATAACTTTAGTCACATTCCTTTGTACGCTATGCAAACACTCCAGCCAAACAACTTCTTGGACCTTGGATTGGGATCAACAGATTGTCAGGTAACTGCTTGAAAGTACTTGAAAGTATGAAGCAAACCTGGATTTCTTCTCTGTAGCAGATAAAGTCAGCCTCATGCAGCCAGTACAACAAAACATAGAACAAAACATACAACAAAACATGGACTTCACTATGTCAAGCACTGTCAGACATTGCCCAAGCTTTCAATGGCAATGAAGAGCACTCACATACAAAACTGAATCTTGGAATCACTGGTTTTCTATTCACCTTCTTTCCAAACCTTACACAAAACAAAACAAAACAAAAAACCAAACCAAATAAAACCACAAACAAACGAAGTGCCCACAACAACCACAGGACACCACCTGCAAATTAGAAGATATTAAGATAGATTTCAGAAGAATAATTAAATTTTAATTTTTTTTCTGTTAATTGATATCATTAAAATTAACCTCAGGTTAAATACAGTCCCTCTTTTTGTATCTACCTCAGAAAGAGCTATTGCATTATCTAGGCTGGGGTTTTTTTACCACATTTTCTGCTGGAAAAGCCGTCCCTAATTTAAATATATATTTATTATGTGCAGCCACCTGTGTGCTGAAGGTGTCAGCAGAAATGTAGGAGTAGCACAGAAAAATGCTATTAAGATGTCAGAAGAACTCTGAAGGATAAACATCATTTTCAGAGCGAAAATTGAACCATATGGCAATATCCAGCTGAAAATTTGGAACAACATATCCAGGCCTCTTTACTGGCACATAGACAATTGTCAGCAGCAAAATGCAGGTGAAACACTGTAGAAACAAGGTTGGCTTGCAATTTGTAATGGCAGGCAAAAGCTGTTGCAGTCTCCAGAGAGGCAAGGAAAACAAAATAAGAGTGCTCCGGCTCAGCCTCCCTGGGCTGGGTGAGTGCAGCGCTGCACATGGGCTGTGCCAAGCTTGGGCAAGCCCCGGCCAGCCAAGCCCATCCTCAGCTCTATGCTTCTCCCTGAATTCCCATTAAAACATCTCCAGTGCTCTCCCTGGCCTGAGGAGCCTGGATTCATGCACACTGCTTGAAGGTGCAGCCAGAACAGCCAAACACTTTTGTGAGTTTGCCTTAGCCAAGAGAGAAACTGCAAAGAGGAGGGTAGGGTTTATTTTTCTCTTACGAGAGGTCTTCACGTATTTTAATACATTTTAGGTATATTTTTGCTTGCTGTTGCTTATAATAATCCCATGGAAGCTTGAAACTAAAATATGTCTGATACCCGATACATTTTTTTTCTCTTTTGATTACTGACAAATGCTGATTTATTATGGTAGGTCTGTAAGAAACACAGCTGTTCATAAAACTCTATTTTTCCTCATACTTGGTCTCCCCTCAACTCCCTCCACCCCTCAAAAATAAAATTACATTTGCCTGGATTTTTTTCAACATTTTAATCTCTTTCAAAAAGATGTTTGTCCAGGTACCAAAAATTGAGAAAAAAAAATGTATTTTGGGATGAGATAATGCTTTATTTCTCCAAGATAACAAATATTTTGAGAAAGATTTGTGTTTCACTAGAAAGACTTTTCTCCAGGACATATTTCAACAAAATTTTTTATGACATCTTTAACAAATAGTATTTAACTGCAATATGTGCTCCTTAATTACTTTCAGACAATTTAATAAAACAGCACAGTGAATTTTGCAATTAAATGTAAGCAAATATAAGCTACATTTTGAATCTAAAAAAACTTTCTTAGAAACTGTAACTACCGCTGTCCCAAAAGACATGTAAGGATATGTATTTAGGGTAGGAAATAAAATTAGCTTCCTTGTAATTAAAAACATTTCTTCAAATAATTTTTTTTTTAAATAGAGGAAAAATTACCTTTTGATATATCTTCTCTGTTTGAACATGATAGATTTTACACCACAATGAAGGGTCCTGTTACACTTCCAAAGGCTCCTCTGAGCAACTGAGGTGTGACCACATTGAGACAAATCAAGCCCACCACCTCACATGGGATCTTGAATTTCTTGGCTCCCATCTTTCCCTGAACTGTGGAGAAGTTTATGAAAAATGTTGATTTCCTGTAAGAAATAAAATTCTTTCCATGGAGTCCTTCCGTGATTTATTCTTTTCAGGTACCACATAGAGTAGAATTATGCTGAGTTGAGATTTTGGTAGCATTTGCTTTGAGGAGTGCAGGTGCAATTGGTCATAATTATGCTTAGAGGCTGTTCCATGTGGTTTCTCACCCAAGGTCGTAAATCAATTATGGGAGAGCAAGTCCAAGCCAATAGATGTTAGCTACAGTATCAGGGACTTTCATGCATGAAGCAATATGGCATCTTTACATCACAAAAAATGGGTCATGGAAGAGGACTAGGCTGTGGTTTCAAAGTAAAAAAGAGCAAATAATTTTTCAAATAAAGGTACATACAGTTGCTTTATTGCATTAGGTTTTACTTCAATGTTTTTGAAGGTCTCTCATTCTTATACATTTTTTAAAGCAAAATCACAAGTTTTAAACCTGGGGGGTTTGGGTTTTTTAGCTGAATATAGTAGCTTACCATCAAAATTCTGTTTTGGAAAAACTGTTTATTATAATAATGTTCTAGAAGATAAGTGAGTGACAGGATATAATTTTATCAACCAAAAAATACTTACACCAGAAAGCAGAGACCCCACTCTGCCACTTGACAAGCTTCCAGGGAGAAAAGCACATACCACAAAATAAATACTTTCAAGTGGCACAGCTGGATACTAGCAGGAGTTACCACAAGTTCAAGGAGTTCTCTCATGCCTTTTCTTATCCTTTTGATTTGGCTAGAGCAGAAACAATTTGAGATATAGGATGACTTGCAGGTCTAGTAGCCTGACAATCCCTTTGTTCTTCAGAATGATACTGACATGCTCTAGTCAAAGTACCAATGAGCTAAAGGACTGTCTCTGAGCTGCTTTCATAAACATTGCCTTCCTTTGAAACATACAAGGCACCAGACAAACACTCCTGAGGATCTGACACTCAGGAATTGAATGAACCAGCACCTACAACTCACATAAATACTTCTACCCATGGAAAATTCAGTCTCAGTGAATATTTACATATAGCGTTTTCTCCACACCTACATATATAGCAAAAACATTTGATGAGTAGAATATCCCTAGGAAGAAAAAAAGTAATATAGAAAGAAAAATATTTGACATGGATAAAGCCAAATAATTTAGCAGTGGAATACCTCATCATAGAAGGTTTTTTTCACACTGTTTGCCCAGGTACAGTGTTTACCACTGTGACAGGTCTGTCATTTACTTACCTAGCTGGTACATGTGACACACAGTTGTACCTACCTGCTTCACAAGGGCACCTTGGCAATTACGGTTTGAAACTGTAACTGTGCACACCCAAATGGAAAAGGGGAGAAATCAATGAGAAAAGCACAGAAAGTGCTTGCTTTCTGGATCACCCTGACATATTACTAGATGAGATCAAAGGAGTTGAAGGATATCAAGGAGATACTGCCTGGGGTGGAACATCACATCACAAGTAAGAAGCAATGGAGGCAGTGCAGGTTATGTCCAATTAGATTGCAAAGGGGGCAAACTAGGAACATGTCCATGGACACTGCAGGGTCTCAGCTGATGAGTGGTAACTTCTTGGAGTTCTGCTTGTATCTTACCCTTGAATTTGTGAAATATTGAAAATTAAGAACAGACATAGCAGAAAAATAGAGCAGCACTAACAATGGCTGAGGAGCTGTTTTAAAGGCCAGTTCTAAGGTCAGAGAGGTAAAAGGCTTTTCCTTTAAAAGAGTGGTGGGAATTTATGCAAGCAAAAAATGTCAGCCTTCAGCGAGACACAATAGAAAGATATTATGAGCATTAGTACAGTTTTTCACTAGCACATATTATACTGGATAGTTGAAAATATCTTTAGAGAGCAGCATTCTTTTTTCTTGTTCTGAAAAGCAAACAAAACAAGGACAGAAAACTCACTATCAAGTAGAACCTGCATCCATACACTCTCAGTGACATGCTAAATACAATTTGATCTCAAATGATTAATAAAGATACATGACCACCAGGTGACCGGGCAGGAACAAAAACACATGGTTCTTCCACACTGAGTAAGCAAGCTGTCTCTTTCTTGCTTGCATTTGTTTCAGCAAATCCCATAGAAGCCATGCCTTGCCTTCACCACTCATCCCTTGCTCTCCCACTGACACCACTCTCTTCTGTCACATTTCAGGAAATCAGACACTCATGCTAATGATGCAAACTCCTATGTTGACAAGGTTCTGCTTCAGTGCAAGAGTAGAGGGGGGAAAAAAACTCTCAGTATATGGACTGGTTTTTTATGGTATCACGTCCAGATCCAAGGCCAATAAGTCTTTTAGATGAAATGACTTAATCACTTGTTGTCAGAAAAGTCTTTCTCAGTATGGACTTTAACCATTTTCTCTTCCATAGAGACTCTACATGTAATATATTTTTTATTTATCTGAATGCTACTTCTAAGCAATAACTGTCAAGTATTAATATGGAATAATAAAATACTAAACGCTTTTTTTTTTTTTTTGAGGCACTTTATATGGAAAGACATCTTTAGTGAAGATATAAATTTGTACATTTGTTATACTAATGTTCTAAAAGGTAAGCCATTCCAGACTGGGAATAATACATCTGAGAAAAATAATATACATATACAAACAGTTGTACAGTCTTCCCTCTCTATTGTCTCTTTTCAGTTTATTGAGACTCCCTGTGGAATTATGACTTTCTTTCCCTTCCAAATCAAAGAATTTTCTATTCAGCAATTTTCATTTTGAAGCCAATGGAATACACTTCATAGTCATTAAAAGTTACAAGTAGTATTGGAAAAGGTTCAGTGGACTGTAGATCATTTATGAGCTTTTCTGTCACAGCACCAAAGTCTGAGAAAAACACTTGCTAATGTTATTTCCTCTTCTCTATTGTTCCTCCTCCATGTCAGAACACCAAAAAGCCTTGAAGAATTCAAATATTTAAATAGTTACAACAAAAAGGGTTACCCAACTAATTAATTTTAAAAGAAATTCAGCATAAAAGTATAACTTGCAGTGTGTCTGTTCTACTATTCTGGTCTTCCTTAAACACACAGATGCCTTCTCACCACCTTGTTGCTCTGCAAGGGGATTGTGTCTCATATTAAACACCTCACCAGCTTTTTTCATGTCTATAGTGTGCCTTTTGCCGAACTGGAAAGAGCCCAACAGAAGTGAGTCAGATATCTACCAAGGCAAGTTTGATCAGGCCTTCTTTTTCTTGCAAAATGAAGTGTTTGGGCAGAGTAAAAGAGCACCTAGCTAAAAAAAATAGAAAAAAAAAACCTGGGTTATTTCAAGCTATGGAGAAATTAGAAATCAACCAAAATTAAGATAATAATGGGCAACCTACTTAAACAGAATTTTATCTCAGTAGTTAATGCCAATACTCTTCCTTATTACACCTGTGTGCCTCCAGAACCAGTACACACTGTGAGGTTTTACTGTGGGCTCCATGAAGATGCTGGGACTTCTCCCTTCAGGGACCAAAATCTCTACTTAGGGACATGATTTGAGTTTCATTAGCATAATGTGTGTTGCCACTTGTTCTGCTTCTGAGATGTTATGTGGAAGATCTGGGAGTTTGAAGAGGTGACGAGTTAGGAAAGCAATTAATTTCCTTCAAGAGGCCATTTGCTTTTCTTTCTGATCAGAAAACTCTGATAAGAATTGAAGCTCCTCACTGCTGCTACTGGATGCTGTCCAATTTTTGCCCACGTTTTGAAGCTGAGAGGATGACCTGTCTGGAGCATGCCTGGCAAGTTGTCACAGCTCCTGCTGTCAAAGCCACACAGTTCCTTGTTCTTTCTTCATTTTCCTATTCTTTGCTCTGAGGTCAGTCCAGGGTGTCAGCCATCCTGCACACCTTCTGTCAGGAGGCTTTCAGCACCATAAGCACAGCTCAGGCAAAGCTTGGTGTCATGGTTTAGAAAGGGTACTCCCCAATTTAGTGCACTCCAAAGCATGCTGCTGCTCACTTGCTCCCCCTCTACCTGAAGCAGGATAGAAGAGAATTTGAGGTACAATAGGCAAAGACCATGGGAGGAGAATTAGAGGTACAACATATAAAGGTCATGGGTTTAGATAAGAACAATTTACTGGAAACAGCAATGAGATGAGAAAACAAACACTGACAGCAACAATATTCATAACAAAGCATCCAAAAGAGAGAGTGATTCATTTGCTCGTTGCAGAGTTTGACCTGACCACAGCCACATCTCCTTGACTGTTCAATACAGCTTGAAAATGGCATCTCCTTCCATCATGTTTACTTGACTGGAAGAAAACCCTTTTCCTTGGAAGAGGATTCCCTTCCCACTATCCTTGGCAATGATGTGATGTGGCATAGAAAAATATCTGGGTCCTAACCATGCTCTTCCTGGCTGCTGCAAAAATTGACCTTGTCCTGGCTGGGATCAAGATACCTGGCAAAAGTTCCAAGGCATGTATTATTGCAGCTCATTAATGCAGTGATGCCTGAAAATATTGGTGTACAAGGTCTTCCCTATCGTGCAGGTAGTGATTTTACCACAAAAGGTAATTAATTTCATACTGAGTACAGGTCTGCAGTTTCTGTGTCATTTTCATTCTTACTGGGGACATGAGAATCCAAATTTTCACTTGCACAAAAAGTTCCCTCAGTATCAAGGGCTCTTCTTCTTATTAGCAAGTATAAGCAGAAAAATCATGGTCTTGGTGGGCATTTTTCTTCCTATTTTAAAATGAGAGGGCAAGCCATGAAATCCCAGTGAAATCAGACTGTAAAGAGCAGAGTTCTCTCTCTCATCACCATCATCTCAAGTTTTCATCAGCACTATTGATGAAGAAGATTCAAGTATCCATACCATCACCGGAGTTATCTCCAAATTTCCTGCCACTATAATTGTTCCTTTCTATAAAATGCAGTTAAAATTATTGTTAAAATACATATCTCAAGGGAGAGTTTCCAAACTGCAAAAAAAATTATTGTATTTTACATTAGCAATACACAAATAACTGGTCATTCAGGTTCTTTATACAGATGCAGTGTCTCTGAAGATAATTTTCAGGAGATCCCCATGGACTAGACATAGACAGCAAACACCGGAAAGGAACTGTAAGTTGAGTATTTCCAGTGGCCTACACATGATGGGCACCACAGATGGAGTTAACTGCAATCTTTTGCAAAGACACTGATGAGAAATAGAATTACAGACTGACCTGGAAGTGGGTGAATGAATAAAGGTGGTTGTAAAAAATCATGTGCAAATTACTTGAGATTTTGGGATTTACAGTTTTTTAATTGTCTGTAACATATTAAAACTGCTTGCAGAAAACACATTTTCTTTCTGAGATGTACTTTGGAGCAAATTTTGAGGAAGGTATGAATCAAAGGTATGAATCAAAATCATCACTATACCACTTTGAAACCACAGCCATTGCCCAAACCAGGCAAAAGTAAGAGGAGAACAGCAAAAAAGCTGTATTTGCCAGACCTGGAACAGCCTGTGTTTTACAGCCTGTCCAAGTGGTGGAATGAGTTTGTTTCTGCCTTGTACCCAGAATGCTGAATTAGCCACAGCCTGCTTTATACAACACACAGAGAAGTCACAAAACCTCCTACCTTCAAAATGCCTTGTGATGAGTGATTAAAATCTTCACAGCAAGTCAAGGCTCCCACTGAACTATCACTGCATACCTGGGTGTGCCATTCGAAGGATCTCAGCTGAATAAGTTTTTAGATGGGTGGTCACTTTGCTGATCACTAATGTAAATGTCACTCCTTGTGTAACATGAGCAGCTAGAAAGGAGAACTAAATAATGGCTACTGAAAATCCATTACCTCTAAGAACTTTTCCACAGCTCTCTGTTTTCACCACTGTGTTAAACAGCCATTCAATCCCAGACAACAATACACATTTCTTTCACAGTAGTCAGCATGCCAGCAACATTTATAAGTTGCGGAACTTGCACTTATTCAGCAAAAGTAAAAGGAACACAACTTGCTTGAATAAACATGTTTAACATGCCATGGCATCAGCTGCTTGCTGCTGGGAGAGAAGAACTGAAATGATACATTTTTCATCCTCCACTAATCCACTGCTGCAATGAATGACCTGTTAAATACCCTTCAAAAGCTGACAAGCCAGGAAGGCTGAGGTTGTTCAGGTCGCTTTTGCAACAGTGAGCGCTCTTAAGTTCAACAGACATTGGCAGCAGTGGTTTCTTAGTATGGCTGCAGAGAGCTGTTCCCTGCTAATTAACCTCTGCCTGCACATCTGATACATCCTAAATCGTGGCTGTGACTTTTCAGGGAAATAGGCTCTGTGACCTGAGAGGTTCTTCCACTCTCAAGCTGTGATGCTTGCACATCACTGCTTTGGAACAGTTTATTTCCAGAGGCATTTTTAATAAGACCTGAAATCACATTAACTCCTCTCTGCTCTCTTTTCCCTTCCTCTCTGGGTGTTTTCCTCCTCGGAGTATACACACCCATTCCTGCTCTTTTTCAGGCTCATTGATAATGAGAAAACAACAACATTTGCCTCTTTTTCTGTTCACATCACTAGAATTTATTTTCCTCAGAAATATCATTCATCAAATGATCACAGCTCATGTAAACGTCTATAACTGAGTTCCCTAGGCTACTTCTAAGTACTATTGGAATACTTAGTACTTGGAATATCTTAAGGCAGAAGCAAGGATGTTGCTTGTTGAGGCATTAAAGACATTGAACTGTACCAAGTTCATTTCCCAGTTAAAAGAGCTCAAGGCTGAGGACTACCACGCGGAAGAATGGGGTAGATGCAGATCGGTTTTTCTATCTGTGGCTCAGTTCACATGTAGGTTTTAACTGAACACTCAAACCTATAATGTTTTTCCAGACTGGTTGTAAATGGCAGGATTTTAGCTTTGTTTTGGTTTGTTTTCAGTCAACAGTGATAGCAGAAATCATAGTGCAGAGTAATCCAGCAGGAACTTATCCCTGAAAATGTGCAAGCAAAAGTGACACACACAAATTGTTTTCTGTTATTATATAGATGAGTAAAGTTCATACTGTCTATTGTCAAAACAAATCCTAATAACACTGACTTCATCTTTAGACAGCTATAGCATGGGACTTACCTAATAAATCCTTTCCTGGATAGCTGTGCTTTCCCCCCTTTCTTCCTTTATAGTACTGTAAAGGAAGAATTGTATTCTCCATTTAATTTTTCTTTCATTATTGACCCTTGTTGATAGCTAAATAGTATTTTCCTTTTTATGACTTTTCAGCCCATTTTATTCTCTGTGTGATCATAAATCTGTAGTTCCTGAGGAAAATTGGTTGGTAATGATTTTTAGGTGGGCTGTGTCTTCAAAACTAGTACCCAAGTTATTTCCCAGCACCTTGAATCTTTATAGAGAAGGAAGAGGAAAAAGCAAAATCCTGGCTTTGCTTTGTCACAAGCTAAAGGAACAGAGCCTCAGTATGTCTGCTCTGTTTTCAGGAGCTGAGTGAGAACACAGGAGAAGTAGAGAACAAAAGTGAGCTAAACCCTTCAATGAAGTCTGCCACCCACTGTTTTTTCCTTCTGCATCTTCCATATAACATTCATTATCACCCACGATTGCTCCTTCTGTTCCATTTAGACACAGGCCAAACTTATTGTCCTTTTCTGACCACAGCTTATTCACTTTGCTGCTCATTATAAGGGGTGCCAGTGGGTCGTTGTTACCATTCTAACAAGGAGCTTTAAACTGATGGGTATATCCAATTAGCAAACTGCATATTCACATGGCATCAGATGAGCAGGAAATATGGCATTTTCTAAACAAGGTTTAAATGAAACAAAGCAGGTTGTGTGTTTGTTTCACAATAAATGCAGGAAGTGCCTCACTATCAGGGTGGAGATTCTCAGGTATAGTTTTGCAGAACTGCAGACTATTTCTGCTGATAGTTACTGCTAGGAAAAAAAAGGGTTTGGGAGGAATTTTAATTTTAATTTAGTTTCTCTTCCCATATTAGGATGTTTCCCTCCCTTTCATCCAAAATACACTTAATCCTAATGATTCTTTTCCTGAAAAAAGTAGTTCCTTTTGTATTTACTAGAAAGTAACAATGGAATTTTTCATCCTTATGGTCATAGAATAAACTTTTTCTGTTCAATTTCACAAGTAAATTATTAACAGAGGAATTACCTAACAAAAGCTAGAAAAATAAAAGTCATGTCCAAAGGGTTTTTCTTATTTCTTTTGAGAAATATTTTCCTGATATCCATGAATAAACAGTTTCAAAACCTTTTTGTAATGAAGAGTTAGAAGTGAGACACCTGACCTTTAAGAACACTCAGCTTGAAACAAAAGTTACAGCGTCTAGAAGCCAGAAGCAAAAAAAAAGTATCATAATGCCAAGTGATGGATAAACATATTCCAACGTGGATTTAAATTGTCATGCCATGCCAATATGCTGTCAGTTCTGAAAGATTAGTCTGGCATTGTAAAGATTTTCATCCAACAAAAGTACTGAGAAGTTAAAAGTATGCTGTCTAGTTTTATATCAACACAATGTAGAGTTATAGTAAGTAAATATTAAGAAAATTGTATAAGAGGTATAACTGTTGACATGGAGGTTTAGAAACAACAAAGGGAGCCTTTTAAAATGTCATTGCATTCAGATAAGAAAACGTATCTTTTATCACTTTAGCAAAAGGGGGGGCAGCCCTCGAAGTACAGTTTCCAAGAAAAACAGACATTAACTCACAGGGAAGAAAATTTCACCTTTTCACCAGCTTAATCCACACATGTTTTAGGGATACCTGATACTTTTATTTATGTGTTTCATATCCTATTCCCTTACAAACTTTTTGTTAGCTTAAGTAGCAGAGCCTGTAAAGGTAGCAGAGCTGGCACAATAAAGGCCTGACGCTAAGCAGCCCAAACGTGGTTAACCAGTGCCTGTGGCAAACACCGCAGAGGGGCCAGCTGAGGCCAGCCCAGCCCTGGTCCCCAGCTCCGAGCTCCCCTGCTGGCCGGGCTGCAGGCACCAGGGTACGACAGGAGATTCCCACTCCCTTGCCCACCCATCTCAGAGGCCGAACAATGCTGGAAGGGACTGGCCAAAAACTGGGTTATTGTCTCAGGAAGCTCTGCATGGAAAGTAATTTTTTTCATGGTAGTCATGAGCTAAAACACTTCATCCTCCCCAAGAAGTAAGTGTTGCACTACAACAGCTTGGGGAAATTCAGGAAGAGGAGATTTGGAAGTTTTTTGTAAATCTGAGCGTAAACATGTGGAGAAAAAGGAGAAATAAAACTAAGGGGTGTGAGGGAAGGTGTGATGAAGTCTAGTTGCCGCCATTCCACATTTTCATCTTGAAGTGATGTTAATGATAATCCAATGACTAACCATGTGAGAAATGCATCTTTGTAGCTGGAACACAGAACTGAGCACCAGGAAATTCACAGTCCTACACTGCGACCCTGAGATGGATCAGTCTCAGGCTGGCTCAATTGGGCTGGCTGGCTTTGGCTGGCTCAATTAGACTTCCTTTCAGCATGTTTGCTTCAACCAGGGAGCTCAGTGTTGATCACTTCTTGTAGAGAAAGAACATGTCCAACCCATAGCTGGGCAGCTGAGGCTGACAAATGGCATTGTGACTAACCACAGAACAGGGAGAAGGGATGCCCTCCCCTCAATCCCTGGGACTGATCCTGAGGCACTGAAATCAACGGGGACCCAAAACTAGGGCAGACAAGAAAAGCATCTCTCTCCACTCCAGAGCTCTTGCAAGCTTTGGTGGAGCTGCACTCAGTCTGTATATAGTTCTGGACAGTAATCTGTGGTCCATTAGATGCCAATTTTTTCATTAAAGACAGCCTGAGTTACCTCTGAGAAACTCTTACTGTACAAAGCACAGAGAGCATCACTCCTGGGTCTCACAAGGACTGCTCATTGAGCATCCATCTGTGCCAAAGAAGGATATAAGTAGAACAACTATGAAATGCCACCCTGGACCTGCAGCTCTAGGAATACGGCCCATGAATTTAGCTCTGCATTCTGAGAAACAAATCTCCATTTCAGCCAATTCTTCCTTGGTCATTTTTTTCTAAATCTGCCTCCTTCCCTGTGTTCTTGCTTTATGCATGAGTTACACAATAAACTCAAAAATGCCCTGAATGGGAGTGATAGTGATTATAATCTTTCTGTGCCCACCCCTGATCCTGGAGGATAGGAAGGCTCACCAAGCATAGCCATTTGCCCGGCTTTGCATGCAGCTTGGCTTTGCTTTTGCTCCACTGAACCACCATAACAGGGCCTCTGCTGCTGCTTTCCTTGACCCACCAGCATTGCAGCCCGGGAGATTCAAGGTGGCCATAAGGTGCCACACCTCCCTCCCTGCCTCCAAGTTGTATTTCTCCTTTGTCTTTTCAGAGAGGACCCCCAAAATTCTGCTCTTACCACTGCAACTTATAATTCCTGCAGAGGAGGAAGCCCCTCCGTATCTAAGTCCCCAGTTTGAATTCCTCAAGAATATTCCCATTACACACCAGCTGTTCAGGCTATCACATAAGCAGCAGCCTCAACAGAAAGACCAAGGCCTGCAAGGGCACAGGAAATGAGCTAAGCTCTCACCCTCCACAAGTAATCCTTCCAGACCATGGTGGAGGTTTGGTGGCTGCAGATGCTGTGGGAAGGTTTAAAGAGCCACTCTGACTTGTGTTCAGGCAATGAATACCAGACTGCAGTCTCTGATCTGTTGTGTTAGCATTATATTTATCTTCTGCAAGCATGGAATTCAATTCACTGCACTTTCAAAAATGTGTGTTTTAAATAACTCAACCCTAGAAGTGTTCATATTCTCATAGTTTCACATCAGCCTTTTGCACAGCTGCCAAAAGCCTTCACACCCCCTTGCCTAGCCCACCTGTGTAAACACCACAAAAGTTGCTCTTTGTGAAGCACAGGTAGAGTCTTGTGGCTTGATAATGAGCAAAAAAAAAAAGGAACAGAGAAGTTCTTTGCAACAGATGTGGGAGGGTTCTGCCCCATCCAGGTTGCTGTGCATTAGAGGGTAGCTTTTACACTTCTCTTACAAATAGCATTTGTTTAAAAGTATTGTAGAGGGCATGTTTGACATTTCTGACCTAACTAATGTTTTTAGAGCCTCTTTGAATGCTTTCTGACTGAATCGCACTGCAAAAGACAGCAGATGTGCAACACGTTCCCTTATTCTGTGTTCCTTACCTGTGCTGAGCAACTTTTTCATATGACTTCTGTTGATTTCAAAGAGCTTAAGCATATAAGAGAATATTCAACATGAATCAAGAGCATTCATCCTATTTTTCTCTCTAAGTTCAATGAGAGAATGGGCATGAATGCAGTGAAATTGGAAAAAGAGCATCAAGTTTCTTGGAGAGGTTTCATGAATGTGATCTGGAAGATGGTCTGAGAAACATCCAAGCACAAGGTCTCCTAACCAGTGCTTCCAGGATGGCCTCTCAAATTTACTGATTAGTGTTACACATTTGGGATTTACCAGCCTTGTGGGCTGTGAACAGTCCTGCTGAAGAGCAACAGCATGTTATTGTGGAAATTTAAACCAGCAAGCATGTCAGTAAAAGTGTGACTACCCCAGAAAGGAGGAAGACAAAGGATTAGTCACTTTCATGCCACTCCACAGCAGAATTTTTTCCAAGTTTTTTCCAACTTGCCACGAAAATGATGACGATAACTCATTGTCCTTCATCTTGGACCTGACTCCTTTTTCAGAGAAGTCTTGTTTAACAAAACACCATTCTCTGCAGCAAAACAACTCTGCAGTCACACCACAACCCCACAAAGAGCTTTCTGTCAGAGAATTTATGCACTCTCTTGGGCCTATGTGCAGCAACTTTACCAGGTTTTTGTGTTCAGGATTGTTCATGCTTGGTGATGAGGAGACAAATAATTGGCCCAAAGCAGAGCTGCAATTCATCTCCTGATCCACCTCAAACCTAACCCAGCACCCAAATCTCTCATGCCTGACAAGCAAAAGGAGTGCTTCTCCACATCACCCATGGGTGCACAAGGCCACAGGGGGTTAGGCCCTGAAATGGAAGCTAAAGAAAGTCTGTGCATCTTGCTTCCTGTGTTGCAGGACTGAACTCAAGCTTTTAAAACAGGTTTATTATTATCCAGCTGTATTTTAGACACTACCTTGAGACCAAGAAATTCAACTTGTCTCTTTAGCCAGAGGTAAAAATATTTCAAATGCTATTGCAGAAGAATGTAAAAAAAATATTAATTATGGGGAAAATCATGTCTAGGAAGCTTGCTTGTAGGTCTCATTTAACCAAGGAAAGCAAGCTGTGTCAAGCAATGTACTAGACAGCATGTTTTAACAACTTCAGACTGGAATGTTACTTTGCCCATGTCATGTTCCAGGACAGTGAGCAAAAGGACTGGATGTTAATACATCACATTCATTTCTGTCCATTTTCTACCCAGCTGAAGGGAAAGAAAAGCAATTTGGGCCATAGCCTAGACATCTCCCTCCCTTTATGAATCCCTGGAATCACTGAGGCCCTTTTGCACTGTTTAGAAGTGAAGTTTTTCAGACAGATCTGAGGAGTCACAAGTCAGAGCCTGCCTACACTGTGAATGTAAGGGTATTGTGATATTTTACAATACTCAGAAGGTATTAAGTGATGCAGTGACCTGAGCTGCTTGGTTGCATTTTTGGATGGGAAAAAATGCTGGACATATGCCCATTCTTACTTCTTCCTATTGCATAAGGAAGTCCTGAACGCTTTTGCCATTTGAATAGATGTGGGGCAATTTGCGTTCTTGTTGCTATTTTCACATTATGAAACAGTTTTGTCCATTACAGAAGAGGCTGTAAACAGCAACAGAAATGCTGATTAAAAGCAATAATTGGTAGCACAGAGGGTGAAGCTAGGTTAATATAAAACTCTCTAGGCATTTTTAGTATGGTTCACACATATGAAAAAGACTTCTAGGTAATGAAACAGCACAGTTGCTCCTTCAACTACTGGCCAACAGTGGTGCTAACTGGCATTTCTGAAGTTTTCAGGAGGATTGACAATGAAATTAGGGGAGGAATCACTTGGCAGTCTCAAGAATCCCAGGGTCAAAAAAGAAAAGCCATGGAAGGTCAACCTGTAAACAGTTTATGTTTCTCCTAATATATTGGAAAGAAATAGCTTTCAGAAAATTTCTTTGACATGACGTTATATGTGACTGCTTGCTATTTCTAGCATCATGACCACTTAGATCCTCCTGATTAGAACCTACCTTTCCTCTCTGGCTGTTCTTTTTGAAGCACTGCAAGGACAGGCCCAGGTCTGTCAGAGAAAACAGCTGCGCTCCATTTGTGCTGTGCTTCTCCCTGCAGAGTCCTCCCATAGCCAGCACACACTTTGAGTTTCTAATGACAGGATTTCACCTTCAGCCCCTGGTAAACTGAAGGCTGTATTGTTCAAGAACAGGAATATGTTGCTGTACAAACTTTTAATTTTCCCCACCCACATTTACAATGTCACTTGCAGAAAAGAAACAGCAAAAGGAAGCAGGAGCACCTGCTCCTAGAGGAAGAAGTTGTAATTGCCTGTTATAAACCAATCAAGATAATTTAAATAAAGAAACTTGTTGTAACTAGTAACAATGACTAATAAATTTATTTTGTGGTCTGTATTGAACATTAGTCTTAACTGCTTTATGTAACTTTAAAATAAAATTCTGTCTTGATTTTATAGACTCAACTACATTAGTGCTAAAAGGCAGGTAGGTGAAAAGGAGTGTCCCTTGCTATTCTTTAACTAGGGCACTGACTTAGCTCTGCTGCAGGCATTTCTGAGGCATATCAGCAATTAAAGGACTTTGGAGACTGAGAGCTCCGTTGCCCACCTCCTTTATTCCTGTATATGTAAACAAGGTATACACTACAGACAGAGTGCCTATAATGTACCTGTTTATTTATGTTGTTGCTGTCTTTTTAATGTTCTTTTTGAGTTTGGTCTCAGGTTGCCTGTGTCCACAGTATTATATTTGCAGCAGGTTATTTAACAGTGCCTCTTTGCCACTGGTATTCCACAAGTCAGGAAGCAACAGGGTGTGAAAGTACAAAATGTATCTCTGTCCCCTCAGAGTCCTTGAAAACACAGATCAGAGAAGATTGTCTCCTGTCTTACTTGATCTTGAGTCTTCTTTGCATCACACGCACATGCTCGGTCACTCACACACACACACACACGCACAGACGTAGAATGTGGAATATTAAGAGCGAAGCTATGAAATCTTCCATTCCTATGGTTAACGAGCTCCTGTTAAAATCAGAGGCGTCATCTAGTGGGCACTGGGAAAAGCAGGGATGCGGCAGCCGCTGGCGGCTGCTTCAGGCAGGCGTAGGCAGGGGTCGGAGCAGGGATGCAGGCAGTACCGCTCTGCGCCAGCGGAGAGCAGCGAGGGCAGGGCGTCCGGGAGCTGCGCTGCAGCCTGGTCACCATCCAACCAGCCCAAACACCCGGGACCTGCCGCAAAACGGACCCGATTCTCTGATTTGGACTGCGAGGGCATCACAACGGATGTAAGACTGTGGACGCATGGACTTGGTGGCGGGGGGAGGTGGGGGGGGAAATACCAAGAAACAGATTTGGATGGTGTCTTCAAAAAGAATGTAAGAGAGAAAACCACTATTCTGCCTCTCTGCAGTTGCTGAGAATTAGTGGTTTACTGTTTTATTAATGCACAAATGGTGAGTGGATGCAGAGAAAGCAGCGCTCCTCAGGGTGAATCATCACCTAAACAAACTACTTAAATTTGAAAGAAAAGTCATCCGTTTGCTTAGTGTTTGTATTTGCGCACAGTAAACATTTGCAGTTACATTATGTCTTTCCTATCCGTGTCCCCTCAAGCATCACGGCATCATTATTCACAATGCAGTTATATTGGATGGCAATGAAGAAAATGTTTTAAAACTGGCCAAAGATGATCATAGGATTCAGATGGCTGTGTTTTCAGCTCTCAGTTATAGGCAGAGGGAAGCAGTCTGTCTGTTCCCAAATATGAGCTTTATTACAGCAGCAAGCAAAGCTGATTGTGGTCTTAATCACCATGAGAAAATGCCTCTGTAGAGAAGGGGATGTGGGCTGTAAGCTGGCTTTATATGTAATTGCTGTGTCCCTGCATAAAACATGAGTTTTAAGCAGCCGTGTGGATGCCATCAGACTGGGAATGTCTGCAGTGCTCTCACAGGACAGTCTGTTCAGCATGAGACCTCCTGGTTCACAAAAGCAGCTGTGAAGGGTAAGGGCAAATTCACTGGGCAAGAACACAAGAAACAGATGCAGAGCTAGCAGTGCCAGCCTGCAAATCATGCCTTCATGTATTCGCACAACACATGCCCATTTGCATGGAAGCACTCTGTTTGCTAAAGTCAGATTACTTGTGATATATAGGGTGCTCACTCACACCTAGCATGAAAAGCCCACAGTAGAATGATAGTAGAATCATCTCAAATCCTACGGCCTTATAAAAGTTATAAAATAAATACATTATCAAACTTGAACTAGAGTAAAACTGCCAAATAAAAGGAAGTGTATGTCAGGGAATAAGACAGGCCTTTTAGTGAGGTTAAGGTTCCATTGCGGCTCAGCTGAGCACAACTTGAGGAGCTGAAAAGAGGTAGAAGCAGCCTTTGAGTAGGTAAATACCTTACCTAGATTGTTGCAAAGGAGTAGGTTAGGTCACTTAGACAATCACTGTCAGAGGTGTTAGCAAAAATGATTTTAATATACATTTTTAAAAATATGGCTTCCCAAAGTCTGATGGCAAGATCCATTCTATTACTCACTACATGGATGAAACATAGAAGGGCACATTGAATTAGAACAAATTTAGAATTATTTACACCAGAGACACAAAAGGGTTATGGGGACCCTTCCACTGATTAATGAAATTCAGAATGGACCCCTTATATTCTAAACTGCTGATGTAACACAGCTATTATTAAGTCCAGTCTTAGTCTCAGACTTCAAAAAGGGTTTGCATCTAAAGCATGCCAAGTGCATACATTACAAAGGGAAATAAAAATAACGCCCTTGCTAGGGAAAGTATTAGTCAAGCAGCCTATAGGCAGCATACAGGTAGATGTAGAGGGGCCCCTTTTGGTCCAGCACAGAAGCACTAGTGATGCCAAGATGATTTTTTGCCTTTTCTTTTATATAGCTTTTATATAACTTCTGTATATCCTCAGTATTCTTAGCATGCATGCTTGTAATTCCTCAAGTCTGATAACTCAGCATAGTTCTGGTATTCTGTTAGGCCAGGAGACCAAACATTGTAAAGGCCTCATGGTAGAAGGCTGGAAAACGCTACATTGTCTTGGGAAACCAAGCTGCTCTCTATAACATATCCTGTAAACTAGAGATTCAGCCCATCCAGGGGGGAATTCCACGGATGAGGGAATATCATGCCATCCATCCAGGCCTCCCATTGGGGCACCCCTGCTAGATATGCTAATTTGTGAGGTCTATAAATTGTATACACCATCTGTCATGGAGATCCATTGTGGTGCATTCCACCCACCATAAGGATCCTTATTAAATACTGAGGTAAAACCCCTTTATCCCTTAACCGTGTCTGGCTCTCAATTTTTTTAAGACCAGGAAAAGGCATCACTAGGAACCCTTATAAAACATGGTTTTAAGATGTCTGTGATGAAGACACTTGATGCATGAAATATATGGATGTGACCAAATGTGCCCAAGGATAACTGGAAGGCAGTGTTGGAGGGTGGGCACATCTGAGGAATGAGTAGCTGCAGGACTAGAAAGGGGATAGAAATTTTAGAGTAGTAGCAATTAATATATGGTGCCTCAACCATGTGCTAGCAAATAAAGTGCTCATCAGCAAGAAATTCCTCATCAACTGCTGTCATAGCTATTCTCAAGCACATCTAAGCTGTCAGGAAAGACACTCTTGGGAAGGTGGTTGTGCTCCTTCCTCTCTCCCACTGACCAGCAGCATTAGCCTTGTGTTGTACAGAACACACAGGCTTCAAGTTTGCCTGAGAGGTCAGAATTACACATTGCATCTGAGGCAGCTTTGTACTTCCCTGCTCTGTCAGCCAAGGCGGTGTGAGCACTGGGCAGGGGGAGGGTGTACAGCTGTAGGGGGAGTACCTGAGAGACAGATCCTGCTTTGCTGCTGACTGCCTGCAGAACATAGAAGAGCTAGAGATTCATCAACCCAGCTGGGATTTATTAGCTCCCAGGGCCATATCCACAGGTGCCAACTACAAGCCCAAATTACTACAATCTATATGTCAGTTCCTTTGTCTAGTTTGCTGGTGATCACTCTAGAGAGAGCCACTAAATTTTTTGCTTCAAGTAGAGGAACATGAGAAGGTATGTGCCCCTGGCAAGGAACCTGTGAATATTTCAGGTTGGAGAGGGAAGCAGCAGGTTTAGATAGTCTCTGACAACATACAGAAGACTTTCAAGACCAGGAACATGTCAAAGGAGAGACCATGAGGAGTTTGCATATAACTCCTTATCTAGGCAGTAATGGGGTGCGAACAGCAGGGGTGCTCTCCTAGTTATGTTATCCCTTCAGCTTAACTTAAAGTTTTGCCACACTTCAGACCTATTTAACTTTCTCTCCCTATAGCTATCTAGTCACATGCTTAAGTGGCACCCTTAAAACACAGTTGGCATGTGCCATGGGAGAAATGAAGCAAGTAATCATAGCCCACAGCCTGATACTTGTGTTAACAGGCATCAAAATGTTAAATTCCTAGCAAAGACACTTCATTTATGACTCTCTAATCTTTTTAGACAGATTATTTGCTATTGTTTTATTGCTGGCCAGCTCACACAGGGAAGAATGAGGGTACCCTTCATGCCTTGATAGAGTATGTGTGCATACAGCTTTCATCCAGAAGGCTATCTGTTGCACCTTGTCAAAAATATTTTTGGGCACAACACAGTTTAGCAGCCTCTAGGCCCATCACTATACTTCGGTTGTTATCATGCTTGAGCAACCAACCTATTTCTGAATGTAGCTCTGTAATAAAGAGCCTTCAAAGTTTCTCCTTTTTTGTTAAGGCTACTCCAGCTGCACGAAGTGGAGCATGGAAGAGGGATTTGTCTTGTCAGACTCTTCCAAGAAATTTAGGAGGCTTTAGAAAAGAAAGTGGCTTCAGCAATTCCTGTATCCTAGGAGAAAAGACATTCTGGAAAGTGAGTAGGGAGCCGAGAGCAAAAAGAGGATGCTCTGTATACTAAAAAGGAGGCCACAAATCAATATCTAGGCTTTTCAAATTAGTTTTAAACTTTAGCATCTATTCACCCTCCCTGTAATCACACTAAGTCTTCCATGAGACCATAAGACTTCTGCTGAGATGTTCAAGTTCTGCACAGAAGTCAGATGTTGTGGTTCCAGACTGCCTACAGAATCAGAAGGAATTACAGGGTGATGTAAAAATGCAAAAGTCATTAAAATCCTGCCTGTCTCTGAAACTGGTAGGAGGAGGTTGGATTTAGCCAAAATGCTCTTTTGGCTAAGCTAAGTCATCGGAGGAAGGTTAACATTATCACTTCCACTGAAGAGTTGCCCAAAAAGGCATACATACTCATGTGCTCTTGTGTAGTGTGCATCTTTTGTGGGTACAGCAGACTGGTATATTTGAATACGTTCGAGAGTAGGAATGAAACAGTGAGAAGCCCCTGCACGTGGTTAGCAAGGATCCTTGCCAAAGATAGATATGGAAATGTAAATTGTTTTCTTGGGAGCTTGGGACCTCTTGGAAAGTTAATTCTCTTTCAGTCTGTGAGATGGCACAAACTCTAATTGCTGTCCAGTGCTCAGCTACATTTCCCTCTAGACAACAACTGACCGTAGCAATATTTCTTTGGAGCAGGTGTATGCTCACATGTAGCATGAATTGCTGTAGGACTTCCCAGCTCCAGCCTGGACATCCTTGAAAACTTTCACCAAAGCAAGGATTGATGGAAGACTCATAACAGGTGTTTCACAAATCTGTCGTTTTGGAAGTTTTGACATGCTGATACACTGCAGCTAATTTTAATTTACTTTATTGATAATATCTTCAAATAATATTTCTCCATGTTAAAATCCAAGCCTTTTGTGATTAAACCTATTTGATAACAACATTGCCTCAGAAGTGGGAAGGTAAAACAATCTGGGAATGAAACATTGTATAGGGCTCTTGGAGGCTGACATCTGAATGTACTTAGTGGAGAGGAAACCTTTTTTTACTTTCATTTCTTGCTTCTTTTATCCTTAAGCTCAGTAATAAACTAGCACTCTATGGTTAAAAAGTCAGGAGAGCAGATGTATGGTACAAGTGTATCAGGATCTGTACTTCAGATACGGGGTGTAAATCATAAGGAAGTCCTTCCAAGAAGCTTTGAGAGTATCTAGCTAGCTTTCATTGCAATTATATTGCAACAGTAAAGATTATTATTATTATTATTATTATTATTATTATTATTATTATTATTCCAGCCACTTGATTGCACTGAAATAAACACTTCAGTCAAAGTTCATTCAGAGTTCACTATTCAGTTTATTGCTTTCAAGGTGAGACCTGAAGAAATTTCACTGAGCACTGCGCACGTTCCTGTCAGCTCTAAGCCATGCTTCTTATCAGGGCATGGCTGGACTCTGCTAACTCTGCAAAGCATTTGAGGGCATGAAGCATCATGCAATAAATGTTGAGGATTTTGGTGTTAGCAGCCACATGCTCTTTTCATTTTACATGGCTGATTTCTTATTCCTGGTTTGTCCTTCACTTTTTTTAGGTACATGTCCCTTTTGAGAGGGAACATGTCTAGTGATTACAGCATGTGGAAGCTTGTTCTTATTACATTTAGTTAAGGTTACCTTGCCACAGAGGGTGTGGATTAGCAGTGAAATGAGAAAGTTGAAATGTTGGGTGTCTGAATGTGGCTCTGCCCCCAGGTGTGGTGCTGTGCAGACTGTGAGACCAACCTCCACACCTCATTGAAGCCTCTGGGTAGGTGTTCCTGATGCCAGCTGAGAACAACTTATGGTAAGGAATCTGTTCTAGACTGTACTACAGTCTACTTCATCCTGTTGTCCCAGCTAGCCACCCAAAGTCCCTGATACCCCCTGAAACTGCTGAAGAATCTCCTCATGGGATGGAAGTTCCTACTGTCCTTACGAAGTTCTTTGAGTTATCAGTGCAAAAAAGGACATATAGCGTTTTTCAGTGAAGTCCATCAATCTTAACATGGTGTCTCTAGTCTCAGCAGGACACTGTAGAGGAGAGATCAAAGAGGTGAACAAGCTTTCCCAAAGCACATCCCACAGGGAGGTGTCTCCTGTTAGACAGGACACTGTGTACCACGCTGCCTCTGCCTGGGGCAAATATCAGTGCTCTGGAAATTTCTATATGAGCTGGGTGAACTGTGAGGGTCTTGTATCACTCTGTCAGTACAGTGGTCTGTAGGTAGAGGTGAGGATGCTCATTTTAAAGATTATATTCGTCTGTATGTGCTTCTTCCCAGCAGGAAGAAGTAGCCCTCAGGCTGATGGCAAGCAGACACTGTCAGAGCAGCTGCTGACTCACCCTTTCCTCTCCCTTTATCCCTTGGATAAAGCCAAGGCTTCTGACACCACAGCTTCTGACACCAGAGCATTACCCCATCAAATCGTCCTTGTTTGTGGAGTGCTCTTCTCGCACCTTTCAGGTGAGGGTTGGAAAGAAAAGTTTCAGCAGCAGCTTTGGTGGGAACCAAACTGAGCACTCAGGTCACTTCAGACCCTCTGGAAACTCTTGCCTTTTTTTCCAAAATCCCCATAGCAAAAAGCCAAAGGATCAGCCACAAACTCACCGTGGAGTTGTCTGAAGCAGAGTCAGGAATCCTGCTTGTATGGGATGTTGTCCTGCAGTCTGTGAAAACCAGGCTGAAATATAGAAGCCATTCCTTTGTTGTCTAAGCCAGGTTTTACACAATCTACACAGATTTGGAATGACTAGCAATAGATCACCAGATGTTGACCCTGGGTGGCTCTCTAGGATGCAACCCTTCTCCTAGAAAAGCTTTTCTTAAGAAAATTCAGCACATCTTGATGCTCTCATGCATTATCATACTAGATCTTCTCTGTCTTCAGAGACATTTGAAGACATTTGAACTCTTCAGCTGGCAGAGACCAAAGGACAGCATTGCCAGCTCTGCCCTTTTCTTAGGAGCAGATGGCCTGTATTTACTTCTCAGTTAGACAGTAAGTCTAACTAGTGTGGTAGATAGGGACAGGCGAACGGAAGATCACGGGATGTGACAGAAAGACAGACCCTTCCCCCTCTCCCTGCCCCACGTTACCTATTAACCCCAGAAGCATGTAACCACACCTGCTCCAGTAATTTTCCACTCCCGACTAACCCCTGAGACCCCACAACCCCCCTCTGACGTAGCAAAGACCCCCGAGACTATTTAAACCCACGAGATGAGATAATAAAGGCTTTTCGACCGTCTGCCACATTGGTGTCTGCGTGCGTCGATTAGCCCGAGTAGCCTGGGCGAGACCGGGCTGCCGTGCTGTCCCCTGAACCAGGTCGCCAGTTGTCCTCTGTGAGGCAACATATCTGGTGCCGAAACCCAGGAAAAATTCGCCCGGCTGACGGGATACGCCTGGACAGGAGCAGCGGCCGGAGCGGTCAGACCGTATCTTGGCGCAGGGAGACGTCCCGGGACCCGCAGTCGTCATGGACGCTATCGCCAGGGTCGTAAGTACGATTCATAAGCAGTGGGGTATTGGGTGTAGGCTCAAGGATTTTTATCTTGCTATAGCGAGGCTGCTTGAGCTTGGGGTGATTGAGCGTCCTGTGGATGTATTACATCCGGAAATATGGGAAAAATGCACTGCCGCGCTAGCCGAGGATACAAAATCCTCAGGCAGTGGCAAAAACCTTAAGGCATGGGGCAAGGTAGAGAAAGCCCTGCGCAGAGCAATAGAAGAGCAGGAGACATGGAGCGCGGCGCGTACGTGTTTATTAGTTACTCCCAAGCTCGGGGTGGGGGCGGGAACGCAAACTGCCCCTGAGAACAATCTGCCCGGCGGCGGGGACCCGGGGGGGCTCGGCGCGTCACCCCCTTCCCCGGATCAGAGCCCAGTCCCTGCCGCAGAAATTCCCCGAGAAATCGCGGCTTCCCCGCCCGTCCCGCCGCCGCCGCCGGTCCGCGATCCGTTGTTAGAAGTGCAGCAGGGCGCGGAACGTTTTTGGCAAGGGCTGGCGAAAGAAGCCAGAGACGCAGAAACCGCGGCTCGACAAAACACCCTGGCCATGCCGCCTCCTTACCCCCTTGAAAATGGCACCAGTCGCCGTGGGGAGGGGCGGGGCGCGGGTAATCTCGGCGCGAAAACTCGGGAGCCGCGCGATTTCAGGAATGCGCATGCGCGGGAGAAAGAGGTGGAGAGCGGCAGAGAGCGCGGAGCCAATCGGCAGCCGCGCCGGGTGCCGCCACCATATAAGGGAGAAACCACCCCCTGCGGGAGGCGCGGCGAGCCGGGGGGGTGGGAACGGCGCCACCCCCGAGGGGAGGAGCGAGCTCGGAGCCGAACAAAAAGGCACCGAGCCCCGGAAGTACGCTGGCACTCGACTTTCGGCTCGGAGTCCAGCAGCAGCTCCGCCAGCTCGGAGGAGCTGACAGAAGCCGGCTATGACTCCAAAACGGAAGAAACGGAACCAGCGCAGTTTAAAACAAAACCGAGTAGAGTTCTAAGCCGCACCGAAAAACAACTACAATACGAACCAACCCAGTTTACCGACTGGGGGAAAATAAAAATAGCCTGTGCTGATTGGTCCCCAGCGGCTACCATACAAGCCTTTCCGGTGAGGCTCGCCGGTCTGGAGGGGAACCAACAAAGGGTATATACCCCGATAAACCCAAAGGACGTACAGTCAATTGTCAAAGCCATCGCGGAAAAAGGGATCAATTCGGCCATAGTCTCCACTTTAATCGATGGTCTTTTTAGCAACGATGACCTGCTTCCCTTTGATATCGAACGAATAGGGCGCATGATACTTGATGGTGCGGGAATGATTGTGTTCAGACAGGAATGGGAGGATAATTGTAGGAAGCAGTTAGCCCAAGCATCTGGCGCGAGGCAGCCACTACACAGATCGAGCTTATCCAGACTGATAGGAAAGCATGATGATATGATCACGCCGCAACAACAAGCTGCACAGATGCATGCTGAGGAGGTCAGGGCGACTACTCGGGCTGCCAGGGAGGCTATTCGCGCAGCCTCTCGAGTCGTGGCTAAGCCGGCGCCGTGGTCCACCGTGAGGCAGGCAGAGAGCGAAAGCTTCACACAGTTCGTAGATCGCCTGCAGGCAGCGATAGACTCCTCCACCCTGCCGGCAGAGGCAAAGGGCCCTGTGGTAGCTGACTGCCTGCGCCAGCAGTGCAACTCTATTACCAAGGATATTTTACGCTCCCTGCCAGCCGGAGCTAGCCTGGCTGACATGATCAGACATGTAGTGAAGGAAGAGCACCTGACACCCATTCAGGCAGCTGTCCACACCCTGACCAATGCCATGGCGTGTTTCAAGTGCGGTGAGGCGGGTCACATCACGGTGAGCTGCCCCCAGCCGGCACGGCGGCCCGCCGCAGCGCCTCCACCTCAAACACGCCTGCGGGGATCCTGTTGGGGTTGCGGGAGGAAAGGGCATCTCGCTAGGGAATGCAGGTCCCGGCTCCAGGGAAACGGAAAAGGGAGGGGGCCTGCGGGCCGCACCCAGCCTCCTCCCGCTGCAAATATGAGGCAGCCCATCCATGCCAACCCCCAATGGGGCGGGGAGCCCTCATACCCCATACCCCCACAGGAAGCAGCCAGCTTCATACCCCCGCCAGCGAGTCTTGCGACACAGCCTATGGCACCTTCGTACCCACTACCACTGCAGACAGCGCCTGTGCTGTAGGGTCAGCAGGGGACGCCACAGAACGGGACTCCTGGGTGGCCCTGGCCATGAAAATAGGGAAGGAGCCCCCGAGGGTGTGGGGGACATGCCGCCTCTATGGCAGTCAGGACCCCCACGTAATAGGGCTTCAGTTTTGGGCAGACACAGGAGCAGACTGCTCAATCCTGCCCCAAGCCCTATGGCCCCGACACTGGCAATGCAAGGAGGTCCCTCCAGTGAACGGGGTGGGAGGGCTGTCCCGAGCTTGGAAAAGCACCCAATTGGTAGCTATAACGCTGCACACAAAGAAGGGGCCAGAACGGACAGTAGCAGTCCACCCCTACATTTTGCAAAACTCTCCACCCCTGATAGGAAGGGACATCCTTGCTATGTTAGGAGTCAGGATTACAAATTTATAATGAGGGCCACTGCTGTACACCCACTGCTGCCAATCAAACTGACTTGGAAATCACCAGACCCCATATGGGTTGAGCAGTGGCCCCTGTCAAAGCCTCGAATGACAGCCTTGCTGGAACTGGTCGACCGCGAGCTACAAAAGGGCCACATAGAACCCTCCACCAGCCCGTGGAACACCCCTGTGTTTGTAATCCCCAAGAGATCAGGAGAAGGCTACCGCCTCATCCACGACCTGAGGGAAGTGAACAAGACAATTCAGCCCATGGGTCCAGTTCAGACACTACTGCCCGCGAACTCAGCCATCCCCAAAGGGCAGCCATGCGCAGTGCTGGACATCAGAGACTGTTTCTTTTCAATACCCCTGCATGCCGAGGACAAAGAACGGTTCGCCTTCTCCATCGTGTTCCCGAACGGCGAGCGACCTAACCTCCGCTTCCAATGGAAGGTGCTACCTCAAGGTCTTGTGGACAGCCCGACCATATGCCAGATCACCGTGGACAGGGCACTGATGCCAGTCCGACACTCCCACCCTGCCGCAACCATCATTCAGTACATGGACGACATCCTCGTCGCTGCACCATCGGCAGGCCAAGTGGATCACCTAGTGTCCACGATCACGGAAACCCTCCAGGCCAACGGTTTTGAGATCGCGAACACGAAGATCAAGAGAGGACCGTGCATGACCTTCCTGGGGGTGGGGATCCCAAACTCCTACGTGACCCCACCCAGGATAAAGGTCCGCCGAGACATCAAGACCCTCCACAACATGCAGCAACTCGTGGGATCTCTGCAGTGGCTCCGCAACATCGTCCTAGTTCCTCCAGAGGTCATGGACCCCTTGTATGACCTCCTGAAAGGAAAACACCCCTGGGACCCCAAGGAGCTGATGCCGCAAGCAACGAAATCCCTCGACTTCATCAAACGTCAGATGTCCACTAGCCTGCTTGCCAGGTGGAACCCGAGCGTACCGCTGGACTTATACGTCCACTTCACGCAGAAGGGAGGAGTGGGAGCACTGGCCCAAGGACCCTCCGAAAAATCCCAGCCAATCCAATGGGTGGTCCTTGGAAGACCAACTCACGCATTCTCCCCAGGAGTTGAATGCGTTGCTAACCTCATCATGAAAGGCAGGAGACTCGCCCTGAGACACCTGGGAATCGAGCCAGCAAGGATCCACCTCCCCTTCCGCAAGCGACCGACCACGGAGTCAACTGCGATATCGGAGCACCTGGCCCTCGCTCTCACTGGCTTCGGAGGAGAAATCTCCTACGCCACCAAACCACCTTGGACCCAGCTACTGACCATTGTCGACATAGATGTGCCACCGAAGGTCATGGACCGACCACAACCAGGACCAACGGTCTTTACAGACGCCTCCTCCATGACTTCTACTGCAGCAGCGGTGTGGCAGGCAGGAGAAACATGGCATTGCATAAAAACATGTGACCCCACGCTGTCAGTGCAACAGCTGGAAGCAGCAGCAGTGGTCTTGGCGTGCGGACTCTTCCAAGATGAACACCTCAACATCGTGACAGACTCTATATTCGTGGCAAAGCTCTGCCTAGCCATGTCAAGACCAGGTGTGTCGGCATCCACGACGGCCTCCATGCTCGAAGAGGCACTCTCCTCACGCCAGGGCACCGTGTCCGTCATTCACATCAACAGCCATAACCCAGTCAAGGGCTTCTTCCAGACTGGCAATGACAAAGCAGATGCCGCAGCGAAGGGAGTGTGGACGCTGCAGGAAGCTCGTCAGCTGCACGAGTCACTCCACATAGGGGCCAAAGCACTAGCAAAGAGATGCGGGATCTCGACAGCAGACGCGAGACACGTAGTGGCCACCTGCCCCCACTGCCAGAAGTCACCCCTATGGACCGGTGGAGTCAACCCGAGAGGCCTCAAGGCGTCAGAAATCTGGCAGTCAGACTCTGCGAACTGCTGAAGCCCCGAGCATGGCTTGCAGTGACAGTGGACACTTACAGCGGAGTGATCATAGCAACACAGCACCTCAAACCCAACTCCAAGGCCACAATCCAGCACTGGCTGACAGTTATGGCATGGCTTGGTATCCCCAAGCAAATTAAAACTGACAATGCTTCCAATTTTATCTCCAAATCAGTGCGGGAATTCGCCTCGGTGTGGGGTATCACCTTAGCGCAGGGAATCCCATATAACAGCACCAGACAGGCCATTGTTGAGCGAGCAAATCAGACCCTAAAAGCCAAGTTAGAAATATTGGCAAAGGCAGAGGGCTTTGCCAATTCCATTTCCTCAGGAGACCAGACGTGCATGCTAGCAACCGCATTACTAGCACTGAACCAATTCCCTAGGGGAGATGAAGCAAACAGTCCCATTCGAAAGCACTGGGCCACTCAGACCCTAGAGGAGGGCCCACAGGTCATGGTCAAAAACGAGCTAGGCGAGTGGGAACGGGGCTGGAGACTGGTGCTTACGGGACGAGGGTATGCGGCAGTTAAAAAAGAGGACAAGATCAGGTGGTGTCCACTCAGGTCAATCAAACCTGACCTTCAGAATGAAATTAATGGAAAACTGTGAGTTTTTGTTTGCAGGACACGCTTGTGGACCGTCCCCGTGACACACACACCCCTGCTCCAGAGAGAGATGACGGACCACCAAGCCACCAGACAAAACCTGAGCGTCCCACGGCGGTGAGACCCAGACATGCACAGTGTCTTTGTGCGATTTTGCTGTTGGGGCTTGTGGCCGGGGGGCAGGCCGACCCAGGCCACTACCCTCACCAGCCGTTCAGATGGGTCATGCAACATCTTTCAAGTGACAAGGTGTTCAAAGAGGTCACCACAGCAAACACCCCATCCTTCGTATTCCACATAGCCGATCTGTTTCCAGGGCAACCGAAACTACGGCCCTCAAGCCCACACATCATACTCATGTACATATCTTACTGGTGCCCAGCGTCCAACCCAGGGAAAAGGTACTGCGACTACCCGGGGTGGGGACATTGCGGATATTGGGGCTGCGAAACCATTGTTACAGATGCCAGACCATGGGGAGATGGGTGGCAACCGCAGGAGCCAGACAAATTCTTACAGTTCACCTGGGCACCCTTTGGCTGCGGAGACCACAATGCACAGCCTAAATATCGGGGATGCGTAAGTTATAACATGACTGTCCTACAGCCAGATCACCCTAGCTGGGCCACGGGTAGAACATGGACAGTGGTCCTCAGAGCACCGAGGAGGTGGGTGAATGTACGAATTATCAGGCTCCAACCACCAGCACCTCGACCAGTGGGACCCAACAAAATTATCAAGAATGTGCTGAGAGGGAAAAACACAACCCACCCCAAAACCTTGCCCCCAAAAGTCACTGACACCCCGACCAGCCTTGCAGATACCCCCCAGATAGGCCACACGGCTGAGTCAGATCCAAACCCAATCTTTCGTATGCTAGAAGCTACCTTTCTAACCCTAAACGAAACCAAACCGAACCTAACTAACTCCTGTTGGCTTTGCTATGATGTCAAACCCCCTTTCTATGAAGGCATTGCTTTAGACACCCCCTTCAGTTACTCCTCGGCCAGCGCCCCCCACCAGTGCAGGTGGGACACTCCCCGCAGAGGAATCACCCTGAGTCAAATCACAGGACAGGGCAGATGTTTTGGAAATGCAACCTTAGCAAAGCAGAAAGGCAACTTCTGCACTAAAGTTGTCAAACCCAACAGAAAAACTAACAAGTGGGTGATCCCATCTGCGTCTGGGATGTGGGTTTGCCAAAAATCCGGAGTGAGTCCTTGTGTGTTCCTTGCCAAATTTAATGACTCTACCGATTTCTGTGTTCAAGTTCTGATTGTCCCCAGGGTCCTGTATCACTCAGACGAAGAGATATACCATCTTCTCGAAGAACCTAACAGACTCCACAAAAGGGAAATCATCACAGGTATAACTATTGCAATGTTGCTTGGCCTGGGAGCAGCTGGCACAGCCACGGGTGTCTCAGCCATCACAACCCAGCAGCACGGACTCTCTCAGCTGCAAATGACCATCGACGAGGACCTGCAGAGGATCGAGAAATCCATCCCCTATCTAGAGAAATCAGTCTCTTCGCTTTCAGAAGTGGTTTTACAAAATAGGCGGGGGCTGGACCTCTTGTTCATGCAGCAAGGAGGACTGTGTGCAGCCTTGAAAGAGGAGTGCTGCTTTTATGCAGATCATACGAGAGTTGTTAAAGACTCCATGGCAGAACTCCAAGATAGACTGGCTCAGAGAAAGAGAGACAGGGAAACCCAACAGAGCTGGTTTGAATCCTGGTTCAATCAATCACCCTGGCTCACCACTTTAATTTCCTCCCTGGTAGGTCCACTGGCAATACTGCTTTTAGCTATTACCATAGGACCATGCCTGCTGAACAAACTAGTCTCATTTGTTCAGGCCCGTCTAGAAAGGGCAAACATTTTGTTCATAGGCCACCAACAAATGCTGTAAACCAAAAACTGCGAACACAGTCAGTCGCTAAAGCCTTCAAGACCTGCCTTGAAAAAATTACTCAGGTTTACCAAACCACCCTTTCCTTAACAAGTCACAAGTTTGTACCTCACTCCAGTGCCTATATCTACGACTACCTTATTTTATATATGATAAGGGGAGGGGAGATGTGGTAGATAGGGACAGGCGAATGGAAGATCACGGGATGTGACAGAAAGACAGACCCTTCCCCCTCTCCCTGCCCCACGTTACCTATTAACCCCAGAAGCATGTAACCACACCTGCTCCAGTAATTTTCCACTCCCAACTAACCCCTGAGACCCCACAACCCCCCTCTGACGTAGCAAAGACCCCCGAGACTATTTAAACCCACGAGATGAGATAATAAAGGCTTTTCGACCGTCTGCCACATTGGTGTCTGCGTGCGTCGATTAGCCCGAGTAGCCTGGGCGAGACCGGGCTGCCGTGCTGCCCCCTGAACCAGGTCGCCAGTTGTCCTTTGTGAGGCAACAAACTAGTCACCAGACTCCCTGTCAAAGTGAGGAGCTGCCAAACAGAGCTGGAAATTGTGATAGTTTCCGTATCAGTGACACATCTTGTTCAGCAATTTAAAATCTAGAAGAATTTAACAAGTGGATATTTCCAATATCAGTGTTCTCTAACGATGACTTGGTAGAAGTCAAGATGACTTTGTTTTACATGAAGGCACTGTCACCTGGATTTGCTGAACATAGGATTTTTGGCCTTTCTTTCGGTCAAACCATCAGTCTCTTTATTCACTGTATCTTGTTTTCATAGACATTTTTAGCAGTAAGATGCTGTGGATGGCACAGCAGATGGCCTTCATTTTCCCTGAACTTCAAATCCAAGCTTCTGCATGTGCCTCAGCTTTTTGCCTCGTGGTTTTAATCTCCCATACACTGCAGTTGTATTTGTTTAATACAAGAACACATTTCCCCCATATAAAACAAAAGCAAGGAGAGAATGGTTCAGAACAACTGTAGGAAGGAATTAATCAGATCAGCTGCTTAATAAACGATCAGATATGGTTTCTTGGTTGTTTGTATTTTTGTGGGTTTTGTTTTGGTTTGGTTGTTTTGTTTTGAAGAGTTAAACTACATTTGGAAGCTCTTGAGCAAACCAAGGATATGGCAGTTTCAAGATAAGCATTTTGAATTAATCAAGCATGATAAGCAACTGCAGAATGCTCCAAGCATTTTGGAGACCTGCCTTGTGGACTCAGCTGTTAAGTCCAAAGAAGCACCAAAAAGCACAGTGTTTCAGAAAAGCTTAAAAATGCTTCTGCTGAAAGCCTTCATTCTGAAAGAATACTTATGTCTCCTAATAAGTGCCTGTGTGGAAATGAACATCTCTGCCTCTTTGACAGCAATGGAAATTGGGATGGTTATGGCTGCAGGCTGAAAGACTGGGCCCTACATTTTACCCCACTCTCATGGTGTTTTCTGAAATAGCATGTCAGAGGAACATGTAAAATTGTAATGTATTCCATACATTTTCTGGTGTAATCAGTACACAAGAGACTCCTTGGATGTATAGTCACTAGGGAGTAGTACCGACCCTGTTCTGTCTCAAATGCAGTATGATCTTTTACCCTTTGCTGTAAATTGGCTCGGAGCACATCTTTATGTGTCAGTTTTACTGCTCACTTTCAGATGTTACCAACTTCCAGCATTATGGGGCTGCTTTGCACTACATGTGATTTTCATTTTACACATTTTTCAGTTTCTTCATATGCCCAAATGAAAAATCCAGCATTCAGGGACACCGCATGGTTTTATGATGCTCTCAAGTGAGACTGTGTTCGGAAACTAATGAAGGGATTATCGTCATCTACATGTGGTATTTTGCAGCTGTAGGAGATATGTTATTATTCCTTGTTTGTTTTGCAGCTTCCACACAAGCATGCTGATCTGGTTGTTTTGTAGAAAGCCTTTACAAGTCACTCTGGGGAAGGCTGTTTTGTAGCACAAGAGCCCAGTCCTAAAGAACAAGTAGTGCTGATACTCAGCTGCTGTCAATTGTAAAGGGAAGCAAGGAACCAAGCATTTATGTTGGAGAAGTCACTCAAATGCCCTAGACAGAAGGAAATACCATGTGTGGCAGGAAGGGAAGGAGCTTAGGAAAGTAGCTAAGATTAACTGCATGGGAGAGGATGACAGGAAAGCACATGAGAACAAATGTGATTTTAACAGTTTCCCGAAACATTTCACATCTACTTTACTTTGCTTTGGAAACTATTTCAGTTCATTTGCAAACAGCAACATTATCAAGGACAGCAAATTCAACAAGTTTCACTGATATAGTATGTTTGATAAAGATACACCACACAGATACCTCTGTGCCAGGGAAAAAAAATGGTGGGAGGAAGCCCTACTTTTTTAGTGGTTTTACAGAGACTCCAGCCCAAATAATCCAGCTCAAAGAAAGGAGAATCCAGCTCCCAACCTTCTGTTGGGACCCTAGATTCAAGGTATGTCTTGCAGAAAGGCTCGCTCTGCATTTGCAGATGTCAAAGTAAGTGCTGAGGAAAAATTGAAGCAACACAGCTGAGAAAACACATGCCAATGTACCACTTCTTTTGGGTCTGCTGGAATGGTATTAAGCCATATCAACCAGTTGTGTGCTTTAGTGCTGAAGTGTGAGCTGTTGTGCAGTGAGCAGTAAGAAATGATGGAGTGCGAAGATTAGCTGACTGTTATTACAGCACTGCAGAGGTACTCCCTTCCCCTTCCCATTGTGCTCCCACAAACGAGACAGCTCGGAGTTGCTCTGTCCCACTGCATGGGAGTAGCACCAGAAGCTGAATTAAGACACTGCTACATGGACCCAGTTGTTAACCTATGGATGCTTTCCTTTCTGTATGCCTGGACTTGTTACCAGTTGCCATAAATTACAGAAGATCATGCACTCAGCATAACCTCTGGCTCTGTTAGACACAAACCCCTTTACGGTTAGCTACATCATCATGGCTTTGAGGTTAAATCACTACAAATACTGCTCACTGCCCCATGGCTTTAGTCTCTATTATTATTAGTTCAAAATCCCTGAGCCATTCTCCTCTAATTCTGACCAGGTTATTTAACAGATTGAAGAAGAGTTTTATCTCAAAAACCTTTTTCCTCTCACTTCTTTGTGTTGCAGAGCCTCTGACTAAAGCCTTCATACCCAGCAGAGCAGGCTCCCTCATTGCTACATCTGCAAGTTGTTAGTTCAAATTTGCTGCTCACGCAGGACACAGAAGCTTTGTAAGCAAGTGGTTTTGCATGGAGGGGTGTCTGAAAAGACACAGATCCAGTATCTAAAAAAACTAAAGTTTTCTGACAGAAAAATCTCCATCAGCAGGCTCCAAAACTGGCTGCCACCCACCCACTGGCTGTGGCAGCAGCTGGCCATTCCCCTGCAGCCAGGCTGGCACCCAGGTTGTGTCCGTGCTCTCCCCGCCCAGCCGGGGCAGGCACTATGGGAAGTGTGAGGATGGTGCACCACCAGCAGGACCCTATTGCCATTCCCCACATTCTCAAAAGCCAGGAAGAAGGAAGAAGTCTGGCAGGGCTTACCCACCAGTCCCTCTAGTCAGTCTTGATCTTGTTTTCTCCTGTACCTTCATACCACACAGAGACAGTTTCCAAAGAGACCGAGCTATCATATGTCTCACATCCTAGAGGTAGACTGATGGCTAAGCAATTTCAGTATGAAGCTCCGCCTCCCCAGATTCAAATCCTAGACCAGTTTGCTAGAGTGAGAATGGAAATTATTTTAAATTATGACTCCTGTTTTCTCCATCCATTTATAAAAGAGTAATATGGAAATGTGCAGTAAGAGATGGTATGGACCTTGTGTTTGAAGCTGAGGAAATTCCCTAGCACAAAGCTTTTTAGTTGTGCTCTAACACAACTACCCCTGTCTTGAGCCCAAGATGAAGTTTTAGCATCCCTTTAAATCACTCAGGTTTGTTTAGATGTGCATATGATTGATGATATGCTTTCAGAACTTCACAACTATTCCTTTTCTTACTTTCTTTTCAGACCTTGAAGTATTAAAGTCACAGGAAGTAATTTCTTCTTGCTCTTGCAAGAATCAGTGTGCATCATGAATATAGTATAGTATGCATTCATTTGAGAGGAATTAATTTAATTCCAGCGAAAACTACAGAAGCACTGGGAAATGCAAGTTCTTCATGTCATGCCCTGAGCCAGGGTGTCCTGGTGGACACTGAGTTGACCAGAAGGCAGCAGAGACATGTGCTCTTTGGCAAGCATGTCCAAGAACATCATGGTCTGTGTTTGGCAGTGTTGCCAGCTCATGGAAGGAACTGATCCCTCCTCTCTACCCAGCCCTGTGAGACACATCTGGGTTACTGTGTCTGGTGCTGGATTCATCAGTACAAAAGAACATG
Organism: Taeniopygia guttata; assembly: GCF_048771995.1. Lineage (NCBI taxonomy): Eukaryota > Metazoa > Chordata > Aves > Passeriformes > Estrildidae > Taeniopygia > Taeniopygia guttata. Next base: position 68,186,253 of record NC_133063.1, on the reverse strand, counting down.
TTGGAGTGAGTTCAGCAAAGTTGCCTTGAAGATTGTAAGGCACTGGGGTATATCTGATATTAGGAGAGGATGAGAGAACTGGGCCTTTCTGACCTGGAGAACAGAAGACTCAGGGGATCTTATCATTGTATACGTATCTAGTGGGAGAAAAGAAGACGGATCTCATAGTGGTATCCAGGACAGGAATAAAGACAACAGGCACCCACTGAAATAGTGGAAATTCCACCACAGAAAAAATATCTTTTTTTCCTGTGCAGATGCTCCAACACTGGAACCGGCAGCCTAGGGAGGCTGTGGCACCTCCATCCTTAAAGTTGGCTCTAACCCAACATGAATGGAGCCCTGAGCAACCTGCTGTGGGCAGGAGTGGCACTGACCTCCAGAGCTGCCATCCAGCCTCAGTGCCACCACAATTCTACCCTGCAGTTCTATCACACAACACTAAGTTCTAACTACTAAATGTGTTTGCGGATATACTAGGGGAAGTAGTACTGCTTTACAAGATAAGGACAGTTGAAATTATAATAAGTGTAAATAAAACCTCTAAATTAAAAGAAAGATTAAATAAAATATGTTTTTGCACATGGGTTGAAGTGTAAGACTCCTGTACATTTGTCATATCAAAGACACTAAGATCTTCTGAAGATTTTTTTCCTACTCTCCATTCATATATTCTGCTGCAGGTCTAAAATTTCCCAAAAGGGGTTGGATTTACCAATACATAGTTTACACTAAGATTTGGGTTTTTCTCTCTGCATACATTCTTTTGGTCTTTCTGAATCTATGTTCCCATGATTCTCTGACTACTTACAGCATCTTTCCAGAGAGGATGAACTTCATTGTGATTTTCACACACAGTAGAAAACCATCTCTGAAGGTGAACAGTTCACTCACGTCTTCTGTCTGACATAAAAAAGTGGAAACTGGCAATGGCCACCTCATGGAGGAGGCTCTATGGATAGATGAAAATCAGGAAAGGTGTAATTGGTGACGCTATTAGCTCTTGAGACAGGAATACAGAGACTATATCACACATGGTAGTAGTTCAAAATACCTGTTTCCTGTTCAACTAAACAGGCAAAGAATGAATAAAAAATCTAGTACCTGGTTTAAGCCCAGATTTGACTAAATGCAGTAGGGTATAGATGCAGAGGCTGTCAGCCAGACACTGTGACTGTAAAATGTAGCATTCCTAAAATCTTTGCATCTCTTCTAAAATTATTTCTAGATTCTAAATTTCATGGATAAGTGCATAATTTGCTGGGCTCCTGTTAGTGTACATATCTGTAGGCTTGCCTATGGAGGTTTTTGCTTTTTCTTGGGTGTAAATTAGTGTTTATAAAAATGGGAGAAGGGCCATTGCCCTTTTCCAATGTAATTTTTCATTCTTCCAATTCTTCCAACATCATATCTCAATATAACTGAATATGAGGAACCACTGTTTTTTTTTTCTTATCTTGGTTACTGTGGAAGTTCTGTTTAAGAAATGTGGGAGGATGGATTGTAGGACAATAGGGATAGTGCTGAAGGCAACCTCGCCCCTGAGGAGTAGCAGCTGTACTAATGACCAAAGAGTAGGAACAGGCCTGCCCTTAATAGGGCACAGCTGTGTCCAGTAAAGATGGGTGTTATAAAAGAGTGGATTTACTAGTTGAGAGGAGAGTTGGAGTCAGTTGGCTGTGCTGCTGTGAGGAGCAAGGGTCAGGTGTTCATGTTAGGGACATTAGGGATTAGTATGTGCTGCCAGGGACAGAAAGGGTCAGGTGTTCATGTTAGGGGCATTAGGGGTTAGTATGTGCTGCCAGGGACAGAAAGGGTCAGGTGTTCATGTTAGGGACATTAAGGGTTAGTATGTGCTGCCAGGGACAGAAAGGGTCAGGTGTTCATGTTAGGGACAGTAAGGGTTTGTATGTGCTGCCAGGGACAGAAAGTCGTGACAGGGACAGGTAGAAGTCAGCCAGCCGTGCGGAAGAGATAGAAAAGGAGTCAGTGTTGTGAGGAGCTGCCTGTGAGAACTCACAGAGAGAAGGTATGAAAGCCTTACAGTAAGATAATAAACCAAAGGTGACAGTTCCCATCCACCATCGATTGGTGCCAAACACCAACACCAACAATTGGTGGCCTGTACAGGGATGGATCCTGGCAAAGCAGGTGCTTCCTCCCATAAAACACCGACTGGTTCCTGTCTCCCCAGTCACAGTGACTTTCCTGACACTGCTTTCCACATGCTTCCCCAGCACCCCTTCTTGCATAAGACATGGTTTTCCAGGTTTCAATTCAAGCAATCAGAAAATAGCTGATCACTACTATCTGAGTTAAAGGAGGCATTATGTGTACTTTATTCTGTTCAACTAGCAGAAAGTCAGAGAAGAAACTCAGTGACACAGTGGGAATCTCATACCTCATGGGCAATGGCTCCTGGTGCCAGCTTTCACATCAAGGTCAGCTGAATGGAAAGTGTTTGTTACAGAAATTGAAAGGCTCGGTCATGCAAACAAGCTGTCAAATTAAAATGAGAACATACCTTCCTGTTTTACACATAAAATAAAGAAATTGAGGCAGTGTCAAATTCAAGAACAGTAACAGCTGGGATCTGTTTAATGTTCAAGCTCCAGAGCTGTTAACTGTACTAAGACTTGTTCCTTCACAGTTGGCCAAAAAGTGACTTTCTTTTATGACCACAAGGATATGAGGAGCTCAGACTGCAAAACTTGGAGAGGTCTTTGTCATAGCAGAAAGACAAGCATAAGGCTATTTTATTCTCAGGCCAGAATGCAAAGACATTCCAGCTGATTTCACAAGCTTTTGAGTTTTGATAGTAGCTGCATGTCTTGTTTCTGCTTATCCAGTTATCTTGCCTGTATCTTCCTCAAGCCCATCATCTCAATTTGCAGCTTCAAAGACATCTAAAACAATGGACAATTTTGAGACTGACTTTGTTAAGATATCAATGTTTGTGTAGTCACCCCTGTAAAGCCAATACCTGAGACAAAGCTGGCAACCCAATCTATTGAGCAGGCTCTAGCCCCACCTTCCACAGCCCCTACTGAAATTTTCCTGTGCTCAGTTTTCATGAGAGACAAGCACTGTTAGTGCAGCAGCTGTCAATAATCTACCTCTTCTCCCAGTGAACCTACTCCTGCCCAAGCACTTCGGGAAGTTGTTGCTTTGCCTTTACCTTGCCAGGGCAGTCTAACATCTGCACCACCAACACTGAGGCTAAGTGCTTTCCTTGTCAAGGAAGGGTACTGCCATCCACTTTCAGGAGTCCACTTCAAAAATTTGGAGTCAAGCTCCAGAAGTGAGTATTCAAGGATTGCTCTTATACAAAAGATGCCGGGGCAAAAAGTGGCAGCTTTCCCCTGGGCCAGGGGAGTAAGTCCAGGCAATAAGCCAGGTACTGCCTGGGGTGCTATTAATTCTGAATTACTCTAGTTGTCTACATTTATGCACCTCTACACACATATAAAAATTTTTGTCTCACCATGCGTAGAGAGGGCCCATACTTCCAACAAGTAGTTGATTGTCTCTGATTATGCCATCTCCCAGGCATATTTTTTGCAGACCTAGTGAATAATTGTACTTTCCACAGCTCTTTTGTGCTCCACAGCCAGCAGAGGTTCTTGGCCTCCTGTCCAAACCCCAAAAGTGGAACTTCCCAAAACGTATGTTCTACCATCACATGAAAAAAGATGTGAAGTAGAAGCCAGAAGGGCATAAGAACAGAAATTTAACCTGACATCCATAACTATAGCACAAATGTGAATCGTGTACTCAAACTAGTTCCACTGTACAGGAGATACAGGCATCCACATACCCAAAAATGCCACAGAAATTGTTTTGAAGAAGCAGAGAGTATAGGGGACCGTAAGATATTTTACCAGCTGACTTAGTGCCAGCAAGACAGTGGCTTACAGTAAGTGCTAGACAATTTCAGAGCAATGCCTTCTCCTCTTTTCCATGAATTTGCACAGCTGCATCAGCAGATGTAGACACTTGGCTACTTGTGCTCTAGAGAAGCTTATGACTTAAAGAGCACTATACAACCACTGTAAAACTGTGTGAGGAAAATCATATGCTAAGTATATGCTTTCTTGCTCAAGCTTCTAATCGTCTTCCCCATGACAAATAGACTTTATACACACTTTTAATAAAGAAAAGGAAAAAATCTTGGGGATGCAACAAGCTTTCAAGATGAATGAGAAGTAGAGCTCAGGGTCTAGGAAAGAAAAGGAAAAAAAGTACAGGGTAATGTAATGGAACTGTAGCAAGACATGAACAAGTGACTGTAAGAAATGCTGATGCCAGTGATACTTGTTTGTTATCAAAGCAATTTGTCCAAGTCTCATCTCAATTTTTTCAAATAGTAGTAGAAATGTCACTCATCTCCTAATGACCAGGATTTGAGTAAAAATCTGGGACATATGTACATATATATAACAATGTACTGTGCCAGGTTTGTGTGGGGGATAGAGTTAATTTTCTTCTCAGTAGCTGGTACAGTGCTCTGTTTTGATTTTAGTGTGAGAATAATGTTGATAACACACCGATGTTTTAGTTTCTGCTCAGTAGTTCTTCCCCAAAGTCAAGGACTTTTCAGTGTCTCATGCTCTGGCACTGAGCAGATGCACCAGAATCTATGAGGGCACATGGTCTGGGCAGCTGACCCAAACTGCCACAGGGCCATTCCACACCACAGAATGCCAGGCCCAGTGGCTGATTTTTGCTGGGGGGTGGGCTGCGTATCAGTCAGTGGGTGCTAAGCAATTGTATTCTGCATCACTTGTCCCTCTTCAGTTTTATTCTTCTGCCTCTCTCCTTTTCATTGCTGTGACATTACAACTATTACAGAATAGTAATAGTTGGTGTTGTTACTGTTATTTTGTTTTGACTATTAAACTGTTCTTATCTCAACCCAAGTTTTACAGGTTTTGTTCTGATTCTTCTCTCCACTGTTGAGAGAGTGGGGGAGAAAGCAGCTGCGTGGTGCATACTTGCCAGCTGGGGTTAAACCATGATATGTGTGTACATACAAATATTAATATATACTTATAAATACAAATGCTTAGTATATGTTCAGGGTTTGAATTTTTTCAGTTTGATTTTTTTCTTAAAAGGGTGAAGAGGTACCAGTCTGTCAGAGGGTTTTTGCTTTCTGGTATTTTTTATTAGGAGGTGAATAAAGACAAGTGATTGCCTGGAAAAATATTTCAGATGTAAAACTAACAATGTTAGATGCACACATTGTAAGGCAGAAAAAATATTTATGTGGGACTAATTCCAGTATCTGATATTGGTTCAGTATATAGATTATTGAACTTTCTTTCATCTGTGATCCTAGTTTATACCAACAGCTCAAAAACCAAAACAAATCACATTTTTCAAAACAAAGGAAGTCCTGCTTAAGTAAAACTGTTTTCTAACATTTAATGTTCAACAGAGCCAAAGAAGGAAACAGTGGTGAAAGAAAACAAATATGAATTATGAGGAATATCTCTCCATTTATTGCAGGTAAAAGCTGTTTAACTTGGTCTGACTGCTAAACAGATTCACGAACAGATTCAGCTCAAGCAAGTTAAAACTCCCTCTAATGGCAACTGGATAAAGGACAGAGTTTGAAAAAATTAAGTCTCTCACTGTATTTGAAACCTACTTTTCACTAAGAGAATATTTCATTTGAAAAGTGAAACTTTAGCCAGTGCCCAAGATTCTTTTAAATTACAACTTTTTTAACATTCCTGACAAAGTTTTGATGAGCTATGTAAGATGTGTTATGTAAAAATGCACACATTATGTAAAATATGTTTTCTCTAACCTGTCTGTTGCTTTAACAAACTGGCTTAGAAAAGCACTCCGGACAGATGATTCCTCCGGTACACCAAAAGGGTCCTGGTGTTCTGCAACACCACTCCCAACAGTAACACCAAACACTTAGAGAGACTACTTAGTTACAGAATCCAGAATCACAGGCAAAATAAGCATTTAACCTGTGCAGAGAGTGTAATAAAATTAGAAAAAATTACATTCTGCTCACAAATACCAAGCAGAAATTATCCTTAGAAAACCATGAAAATTAAGAACAAACAATAACTCCTTTCAACAGGATGAGCACTGTGTGCAGGATTAACATGTTAAGGAGGGAAAGTAACTAATGGATTGCCTGTTAACACTAGTTAGATATGCTGGCAGCAACATCTAGGTGACTTACAAAGTCACCAATTTAGAAAGCTTCAACCTCTGTCAAAATGAGATCTAGCAAAGCCTTTTTCCCATAACCCTGAGGCAATTTCAGTTCTCAGGTAATTTCTGTTAGATATTCTCCTTTACCTTTATTTTCTACCCCTACACACTGACATGGGATTAAAAAACTGAGAGACCATTATTTGATTTCTCATTAGCATAATGATTCTATGTGCCATTTTTACAGCTTGAGGGTAATTTCAATTACAAATTATAATTATGTTTTAACTACAGAAAACAATAATCTCAGGCTTTTGCTGGTCAAAAGTGAAATGTTCTCAGAAGGGAAGTATTCAAGGGGGTAGAAATTTGAAGTAAAGTGAATTGAACATTAAAAAATATAAAAACTGATTCTAAAAAACAGACTTTTGTTTAAAAACCGAACTTCAAAAAATGTTGACTTTTTATCAAAGGTTCCCTGAAACCATTCCCCTGAAAACCAATCTAATAACTCTCCCACTTTAGTAACTGAAGTTTTATGGAGAGGTGTGGAATAAACTAGTCTTCTGTGCTGGCCTGCGCTCCCCCTTCAGAATAAGAAAGGCATATGGAATGTGATCCAAACCTCACTTACATAAATAAGAAGTCTTGTGAATTCACACTAGCCTACATGAACTGTTGTTACCTCTTCTCATAATTGCTGGAGGTTCAAAGGAGAAATGACTGCTTACCTTAGCAACTTAAGTAGTAAGTACATTTATAATGGCAGATAAAAGAAAAAGCGCATCTGAAAGTAGGGCATACTTGCCTGCAAGATGCTAGAGACATGACAGAGATCAGTCTATGTTTGTAAGTAAACTCATTTTATTGAATGGTTTGAAGGGCTGCTTAAAATAAAAACACTTTACAATCTGTACATGCAGTTTTAATTTTAAAAAATTAAATTTGTTTTTCAGAAAACATGCATATTTATGTACATCGTTTTGAAATAAAAGAAATCATTACCATTTACTGCAGAAATTCCTCTTTAAAAATCTTTAGAATTGCAGGCAGGAGCAATTCTGCAGAAAGCAAAGCTTAGAAAGCTTCTCTACTCTGAAGATAAAGTTCATTCATTCAGAGGCATTAGTAACAGCAGAAGAAGGTCGTTTAAGGATGGATTCAACTGAAAATGACAGTGGCTCAGTTGTTGAAAATTTTGTTGTGGCCTGTTTTGCCCCAAAGAAGACTTTTGCAGATTTGTCTACAGTAAACTTGTATTTTTGATTCTCTTTAAGAGCACACTCCCTGAATTTCTTAGAAGTATCTTCAAAAGTCTCCTTCACAAATGACATTCTTAACTCTGCTGTTGGAGTGTCAGGAAATGTCTGATGGAACAGTGACTGAAATGCACTGTACTTGAGAGGTGGAGGGGGTTTGGTACTGTTTTTGCTGATCTTGCTTAATGCCTGCTCCTGAGGAGTCAGAGAACCCTTATCAGAAATCTGGGATAAAGTCCTTTTTGGAGGAGAGAAAGCTGACCTCTCACGAGTTTCCTGATGGAGGCACAGTATTTCATTACGTGACTGCTGAATGTCTCGCGTGTGAGTCAGAACAAATGAATTTTCCATTTTTGGAGGCATAATGTCATGCTCAGTGTTTGGACAGTCCTGACTTTGTGAGACCCTGGCATCCCAGCCTGTCCCAGGTTTGAGAGCTTGGACAGCAGTAGCATTTAAAAGGCATTGCTGGTAGAGGAGAGCATCACTAATGGGGCCACATTTTGGCCACACTAAGAACCTAGAAGGCAGGGGATACTGCCTGTAGGTAGTAGCTACACTGACATTTGAAGAAATTAGTTCCATGTTGCTAGGTCCTGAATACTGCATTGTTAGGTCAAGGCAGGTTGGTAAAAAATCAGAAAATTCCTTATTTGGATTATCACCTTGAGTAGTGTTGAAGGCTGTTCTATACGAATTGTATTCAGCTCCACGCACCATACGGTTAGGGAGAAAAAGGGCAGCTGCTTGTGTAGCTTCCATCATATCTCTCTCTTTATACTCCCTCTCTAGCATAATGTTTTCCAACTCCTTATCAGCAAAAGCCCGTCTCTTTCTCATCCTGTCACTTACAGGAGGTGGCAAGGGTGAATTCCCTCCCAGGTAAGAATCTGTTGGAATAGGGCGGTAACCTAAAACAACAAAGCAGCATTAGGAATTAGGCCACTTAAACATTAAAGTTGCGTTTGTAAAACAGCCTCATGAGCCAGTCCCACCAAGCACTGTGCTCTTGCCACAGACCCTGGTCACCTCCTACAGAAGTCACCATGACACAGAGGCTTAGTGGTCAGGCACAGTCAGTTCCTCAGTGCAGATAAGCAAGCCCTTCTTTTTTGACATGTTTAGTATCCATCAAAGCTAGCTGATTAGTAGTTTTTAAAAAAGCAATTCCAGACAAACAGATTGAGGAGGGAGAAAAGGGAAAAAAAAAAAAAAAAAAAAAAAAGGCAAAGGCAAAGCCCTACTGTGTATTAGGATTGGTATTCCATCAATGAGGCTTAAGGAGAGAGATAACCATTCACTTTTAACACATATGGAAAGCATTCAAGTATTTTATTTCTTATGAACTAGAACTTCAATAAACCATAGAAATTCAGTGTCCAGTGCATTCAATTACCAAGCTACCTGGCTTAATTTAATATAATCGATAGGATCCAATCCTGTTTGCTCTATCCAGACAATTCCATTGAATTAATGGAAATATTTACATGAGTTAGGAGAACAGGATTTTACCTGTTTTCACCCCCATTCCTCTCATACACGTTTCCCCTTTTCCAAGGAAGATACCTATATCTACAGCTGGTGTCTTTTCTATTTTCTAAAGATGAATCACTATGTACACATTGCTAGAGATGGTAGAAAATCCCAAGGAGAACTAGGAGAAAAGAAAAAGATAGTTATAATAAATTAGAGGAAAGAATACAGAAAAATTAAAAAAAAAAAAAAGAACTGTAGATGTAAATTAGAGGTTTTTAAAGGGACTAGATATTAATTGAGCTTGAACAGACAAAGAAAAGAGCTTTCTATTTCAGAAAGAATAATTTGAATTGAGAAGTACAATTATTTATAGGGATATGGTACGGAAAGTAATTAAACCAAACATAGGAATAAATATGTGCACAGTCCCAAACGGGACTGGGGGAAGAAATGCATCCTTTCACTGAAATAACAATCTTTAAAAGATAATTCTTCTACAGTTAATATTTTCAACAGTGAAAAAATTAAGCACCTTATTTTTCAGATCTTATTATTGATAATGTCGCAAACAGTACTGCTGTGTTAGGCATTCAGATAAAAAAGAAAAAATTAATCTCTTTACTTTTTTGCTGATTAAAATGCCAGCGAATAAAGTGCGCTGTGAATAAATTACCCTGCGCTGCAAAACGCTGCTGGGGAACCATGTAAAGACTGCCAGCTTGTAACAGTAACTCTCAAATTTCAAACTACCGTTGCTAGCATTTCAGGCATTATTCTGGGCAGAGGGGGCAAGGAACTGAAATTCTGCCGCATCGATTCCAACCTCGTAAGGCAGGAGCCTCCGTCGCCCGGCGCTGGTAGCGGGGCGCGCTGTAACGCCTAATTCGGGAAAGGACGCTGCATTTCACGCCTCGAACGGGAGGTGCGGGTCTTCCTGGGGCACAGCGGGGTTTCCCCCCTGCCAGCCGTGCTGCGGGGCTGAGGGAAGCCGCGAAGGAGCAGGGGATGCTCTTACCTTCCAGGATGCTTTTCGCCAAGAGGCTGGGCGCCCGGACGTGCCTCTGGTAGATGGCTTTGCGCTCCAGACTTGCCTGCTTCCCCGTCAGCCCCTTCTTGTCCTAGGAGAGCGATGGGAGGGCGCGGTCAGACCGGGGCCGCCCGTCCCGTCCCGTCCCGCCGCGTCCCGCGCCCCTCACCTCGGTGGCCTGCTGCCGCCGGAGCGCCACCTGGGCGGCCATGACGCGCTGCCGCTCCACCACCAGCAGGCAATTGGCGCACTGGCAGTCGCGCCAGCGGCAGAACCGCTTGTGTCCCTTCAGGCACGACACCACGCCGTGGTTGCGGCACCGGGCGCACTTGGGCGTGCGGCTCAGCTTCCGCGGTTCGCCCCGCCGCGGGGCCGCCGCTGCCTCCTCGCCTTCCTCCTCCTCTTCTTCCTCCTCTGGGCCGGTGCTGCCGCGCGGAGCGCCGGGTGCCTCGTCCGGCTCCCCTTCCAGGCTCTCCACGTCGATCTCCCAGTCGGCGCCAGCGCGTTCCTCAGCCATAGCTCCTCGGCGGCACAGCTGCAAGAGAGGGGTCAGACCTCCAGCCCCCGCGGCGGAACGGCAGCCGGACCACGCCCGGCTTCCGAGGTGCCCGCCTGCACCCTGCCGAGATGCGTCCCAGTCGGGAAATCACGGCAGGGCCCGCCTGGCATGTCGTCTTTCCCCTTACCATCCACTCGGGTCTCTTGCGCCCGACCCGAGCGAGGCCCAGTTTAGCCACGACGGACGCCTCCCTTTCTGCCCCCTTCCCTCCCGGCGCGGCTTGCGGGGAACTCCGCTAGTCCGCCGCAGGCAGGAGCGCGTCTGCTGCAGCGAAGGATTCGGGAAGAACCGTCCCAGGGAAATGCCCCGCGCTGCAGCGCTACGGCTCTGTCCGGTCTCAACAGGGTCCTGCTTATCACAGGACCCTGAGAACCCTCCTGCCAGCTGCGTTCAAACTTGGGAGACAGGCAGAGGACAGCCGAACTTCACACATCGCCGCTGTCCGCTCCAGCAATCAAAGGTAGTACGAGCTCCTAGAGCTCTCTGCGGAAGTTGCATCTTCCGACCCCACCTGCTCCAACACGACCTCTCTGTCCTTGCTTCTGCACACTGCACTTACCAAAGACAGGTGGTCCAGGAAACACGCAGACCCTCAGCTCCTCGCAGTTCGCAAGGGCCGCTGCCCCAGACCGGCCGGAGGCGAGAAACTCCCGATTCCCGCACCTGGGGCGTAGGGCTCCCGGACAGTCGGGACGCTGCGCCGTCGGGGGGATGTCTGCGCGGCGGGGCGGCCGTGCGGTGCGTGTCTGTGGGTGCGCGCTGACCGCACCGGGGCCGGTGACGGCACCGAGCTGAGCCCGCCGCGCTGTCTATCAGCCCCGCCGCGCCATCAGCCGCGCTATCAGCCGCGCCGCGCCGCCCGCCGCGATATCAGCGCCCGCCGCGCCGCCCGCGCCGCCCATTGGGCGCCCGCCCCGCAGCCGCCGCTCCGATTGGCCCGCGCGGCCGCGGCCCCGCCCCCGCGCCGGTGCCCGCCGCCCGCTCGTGGGTGCGGAGGCGCGGAGCGAAGCGGGGGTGGGCGAGGAGCTGGCGAGATTTCACTGCGGGGCGACAAAAGGAGTGGGAGAGGAAAGGGAGCGAGAAAAGACCGCAGTGCTCGTGACGGCGACAGCTAAGAAACCTAAGGCGAGCGGCGTCCCTCCACCCGAGGTGCGGGCCGGGGTCGAGGGTTTAAAATCCTCAGCCACCTCGTTTTTCGTTTGCGGTCGTTCCCGTTGCTTCGCCCACGTAGCAATGGACTATTTTTCCGAGTCTGGAAATGCGGCTGGATCCTTTTCCTTCGGGAATTCAGGCGAGGAAAATTACTCTGTTTTCTAGCACTCCCTTCCTTCAGAGGGAACGTTTTCCACGGACCACTGAGGTTTTTCCCCTAAGTAACTTTATTTCACATAAGTAACTTTATTCCCGCCCCTCCCTGATGGAGGCTGCTCTTTGGGAGCTGGGTAATGTCCTTTGGCTCCCCAAACACAGAGCGATCAAAATTGTGACCCAAAAAATTTCAGTCGAGAAACGGAGAGGCTAGAGCTCCGTGCTTCTGCAAGTGAAAATAGGATTTTCCAAGAGGCAGAAATGGACAGAATGCACCTCGGTGCGTTCAGCACCGGTCAGGGGAAATTAATACTGGTGAATTTAAAATTATTTTGCCAAGGAAGAAAAATATTAAAGGCATGTGGGATAACATTAGTTCCCACTAATGTGTACTGATCGAAATCTAACTGTATGCAGAACATATGGCCGAAACTAGTTTCCTAAAAAGGGGAAATACTTTTCCCTTTCCCTAAGAAGCGGGTGTTTGTAATAAATACTGACAGTATTCGTGTATATAATAAACACGGGCATCCACTCACGGTAGGCACACGGACCAGCTGCCGGCCGCCGGTTCGGCACGGAAAAACCCTGCCCTCGCAGGCCTTCGGGACAAAGGCCACAGGGCGAGTGTCGCAGGCGGGCAGCTCAGGCGGGCAGCTGTGCGAGCCGGCGGGGGCCCGGCGCCCGGGGCTCCGAGCTCCGCTGCAGCCCAGACAGGGCACCAACCCTCTGCTTCGCCCCGTGGGCTGCGGGCACCCGCGAGGAAGGAGGGAGGGTTTGTTCCCGGGAAAGCTTGTCCTCCCCGGGCGGCACCGGCGGGAGAGCGGGGAGAAGGAAGCGCATCCCCCGACGGCAGGTATTATTCATCTCAAAAGAAAGCCTGGCTACTGTTTGACTTACAAGCATGACTAAAAGGCAAATACCCAAGGAATTCCACTTTCCCCCTTGGGGTCCCTCTTAAAAGGCACAAGCATGACAAAGGACCTGCTAGGTTAGGAAATAGAAGTCGCCTTTGTCTGTAAACCGACACCAAATTACAAGGTACGATTCTGCGGTCCGCTGGAGTAAATTACAAAACAATTCGCCTCCTGTTTACTTTATCCACAGGGAGCTGTGAAACCCAGCCACGATTTTAAAGTGTGTTTGTATAACTTTCTTCTGCTCCTGTTGTTTGCGCTCGGCTTCGCAGCGCTTTTGAGCTCCCCTCCAGCCACTCCTCTCTCTCCCATCTGGAAGAAGAGGTGTCTCCGCCGTCCTGCGGCGGGACGCACCCGCGGGAGAAGGCGGAAAGCGATCTAAGGCACTACCTCTCCTACAGAGTGCTCCGCTTCGGTTCGTGATGTCAGCCATGCCCGCTGAGCTGACACGGGCAGATGCGGCGCTCTGCCGTGCTGGGAAAGGTGCTGATTTCCACGCAGGGGAGTCTTTGAAGCCCGCGATGTGCAGCTGTGCATCTACCGTCCCCGCACAGCCTTCCCAGCACAACTCCCCGCCTTTGCGTCAGCCCTTGGTGCCTGCGGGGCCCGGGCCGAGACCCCCGGCCGGGGCTGCTGAGGTGCCCCGGGGCTCCTCGGAGCCTCCGCCGCGCACGCTCGCCCTTGCTATCCCCCCCGTGCGTTGCCGTCGGGGTCCCCCGCAAGCTGCGCAGCCCAAGGCGGGGTGGGGGTGTGCCAGACCCTGACGAGGGCCGGGGATGAGTCCTAAGGCCTCGCAGGCGGCGGCGGGGGCTCTGCTTCTTGCGGCAGAGCCCTTCCCCAGGAGCACGCTCGCCTCGCCCCAAGGCAACCGGCCCCGGAGCGCCCAGCGCTCCGTCCTACTTTGCATCACGGCTCTGCGGGCAGGTGCAGGTGCAAGTGCCGCAGTTCCCCGCGCCTGGCCTCCCCAGCCCTCCCTTCCCCCGGGGAAATTTATTAGCGAGGTTAGGGCAGGCTAACCAAACGGCAACTCCGGGCGCAATTTCCCCGGAGGAATGCCTTGATCCTGCCCTCTCTCCCTGCGTCGAGGGCAGATTGCAATGACAAACGCGGACGATCCCAGCCGCTTGTTATGCCAGAGATGTCACCGTTTAATCTGAAACGAGCTGCCCTTGCCCGCGCTCCGCCCGCCGGCCCCTTCCTCGCCCTCTCCGGGCGCCGGTGCCCGGGCGGGGCTCCCGCCGTGCCTGCGCGGCCGCGCCCCGACCCGGACCGGGACCGGGCCCGGGCCCGACCGGAGCGCTTCTCCGCCGCGCGTTACCGCGCGCTCGCTGCAGCGAAGATGCTGACACTTCGCGGGTGATCCCAACTGCGGGAAGTAGGGGAGTGGGATAGGGAAAAAAATTAAAAAAAAAAATAATAAAAGCACGAAGATATCACCTTTTCCCGTGTTATCTAATCTGTACAAACCGCCATTTCTTTTGCAGTTTTGATTTTTTTTCATTAAAATGTGGATTTTATATAGATGTATATAAGACTCCATCTGTCTCTTGTAAATAGTATTTAAGTAAACCCTAGTAATAAAATAAACCTGGGTAAGATTTTTATTTGTGACATAGACCTTTCTAAATTGATTGTATGTTTTAAATAAGTTTAATTGATTGAACGTTTTAAATAAGCAAGTTTTTCAGTTTGGATATGGTTTTTTTTCTGGGGCTTTGTGGGTTTTTTGTTTTATTTTAAATGACCATTTCATTTCTGCCTAACAGATGTGTAGGTACAGAGTCAGAGGATGGATTTTCTGTTATTCCTATATGCCATTCAAATACATATAATAAATACGTATTATAAGAAGGTAAGCTATGTTGAGGTAATGTATTCTCTATAGCATGATATGGAAGAAAATATTTTTTGAACATGACAGTAATACTACTGCCTTTGTTTGCTTTGGCAAGGAGGGCAAGGGTTAGCCCCTTTATAGGAAGACTTGCTTATCATACCAGGATAATCTTCTTTCCTACTAAACTGGAATGATATCAAAAGCGGTTCAGATGAACAGAGCAGAACTGCCATTTCTGACACAACTAGTGAAAGTCGGGCAGGCAGTCCAGAGTCTTCAATGGAAGGATTCACATGGACACAGACAGCTTTGCATTCAGCACAGGGTGCCACAGAGTTTCCCATCTACAATGCTTCTCACCCTGGCAGCTGAAGGGATGAGCTCCCATGAAGGGAGAGGAATAAAGTATAAGAGGAGGACAATTTAGCCCTCAGTGGTTGGAGACTCTGCCTGTTCACTGGGGATGTACCAAGGGGGCATAATTTGGCCTCTGAAAACAGGACCATACAGTCCTGGCAGTCAGTCATTGAAGCAAGAAGAAACACAGCTCAGTAAAATAGAATTGCCTTTTCTGCAGCCTCCAGATTCATGGCCAGGGTATATGAGGGCAGACCTAGATAGACTTTAAGTCAAAACTAGTCTAAACACATCCCCATCCAATTCTGTGCTAAAATTTTCAATTTAAAAAAAAAAAAAAAAAAGGCATGAGGAGTGTTTGTGTGCCATTCATAGCATCTTTGCTGTGGCTCATAAACAAGGCTGACCTTTGGTTTGCCAGCATTTAACAGGCCAGTAGACATTTGGCAGGTCTCTTGCTAAAATGTGCTACAAAGTTGGACCAGCTCTCAGCATGAATATCAAGAATCCACTATGCAAGCAGTGAGCACAGCAAATTGTCAAGTCAGCAACTAATATACTTCACTATAACCTTCCCAAATGTCTTAAGTAGTTTGGCAAATCTCTTGTTGTAATAAATTCTAGTGAAGTTTCGGGGTTTCGTCTTTTTTCAACATATGGCCTTAAAAAGTAACTTAGCCAAGAGTATTTTTAGCATCAATGCAAAGTTTGCTGGAGATGTTTTCTCAAATTTGTTTGCACTCTGGCAGTTTTATTCAAATGTCAACCAGATGCAGAAAGTGTAGAGGCTGGGGTTTTATTTTACAGTCCTGGAAACTAAATGTCAAGTCTCTGCAACATAAATTGTCTTTTGGATTGCCATATTTTAGCAGAACAGCAAGAGTCTTACTAACAAACAGGTTTGTGGTGTTTTGTTTAGTTTTTCTTTCTTCAGGATGCAACATAATCATATGCAAAATTGTCTCTGAGCAGCCTTACTGAAATTATTAGGATGACCTGAGGTAGTGGTCAGCATGAAAAACAGCATCAAAATCTGGCAATATATCCGTTAAAGCAAGGCAGCCAGCTAGCCAGACTCAGGCCAAATGAATCCATGTGGGTTTCCAGGCCACACCTATTACACTCCAATTAGCAAGAAAGCTTGTAGAACCATTTTTAGATTGGGCTGTTGTACCATACTAATAACAAGTATCAGACTCTGTCACAGTGTGGATCCACTATGGAATACACAGATGCCTGAGGTGGTAGAGGGAGAGGATGTGAATCTCAGCACTCACAGCGTGGCAGAGTGAATGCAAGATAATTTGGCTCTCTGAAAATTGACAGAAAACACACTGGGCTACATCATCACCTGTGGCATTTCCACCAAAGCTCTCAGAATGATTTTACAATCTATCTTTATAAGAACAAATCCTGAAAATCAGACAAGCTTGTGCTGTAACTCCACAACCAAGGAGCTCAGTCTATCTGGCACATGGATACAGGGAGGTACCAAGAACTCTCACTCCCGTGATTCTTGGACATCAGCTGGGAAAACAGCAAGAGATGTACTCTCAGTACAGCAAACATGATGCTGATATGTCTCAAATTCCTCTCATAATTAAAAGAAAGCATTTTTGGATGCAGAGTCCCCACCCACAAGATTTAAGGTGATGTTTGAGGTAGAAGAGATTTCTGCTAGTGTACAAATAAAATTAGAGCCCTTTTAAAATTAATTTTTTTTATTTTCTTCTTCTTTGGCTAGTACTTCTGCACATCTGTTTAGCTATTTGAAATAGATTCATCAATAGCAAGGGGATGATCTGAGAGAACCAGTAAGCATACAGAGGTCAGCAATAGAAATGTGCATCTTTAGGATTCTGTAAATAGAACCTTTTCATTGGAGAAGTTTTAAGTACCCCAAACAGATTGGCACAAGTTTTCAGTATACCACACTTGGTCTCTACAACATTCCTACTAAGTATTTTGGAGAGAGGATGACTATGACTCCTTCCAACCCTTATTTCAGTTGCCATCACTGGGACCTCTGGTGTGAGGAAGCAGAGAGACACTGAGTCCCCAGGCAGGTGCAAACGAGAGCACTTTATCAGAAAACCAGGCCTTTCTAAGCAGTTAGCTTTTTGTCAGTTACACACTTCTAAAATACAACTAACATCATCCAACAAACCCCCATACACAATGATGTGAACACACAATGGTTATATAACTTGTTTTTCTATCTCTAATTCAGCTGATTTGCTCCCACAGCCTTTTCTACTTAGCCAAAGTAACAGAAGGGAACCATGAGTTTACAAGGCCATCTTTTTGTGAAGTTCTACCTATCCACAATGCTCTGGCTCGTCCCAGAGGCAATGCAAATGGAGGCCTGACACCAGCATCAGCTTCTGAAGGGGTGGCATTGCCATGACAGGAGGAGAGCCTGGTGCCCTAGCTGGACACAACACCTACCTGCTAAGGGACATCTATGACAATCTCATTTGCTGCTTCTCTTGCCCTGCTACTGGTGCACTCTTGGTTGCAGTGGCTAAGTGGTTTTACACACACTCTTACCAGGCAGAGGTACATCTTCCTGATCTTGTGCATTTGTCCCATGGCAGAAGTGAGCTGAACTGAAATATCCATTCTTGTTCTGATTTATATCCAGGAACAGGAATACAGGACCTGTAACTACTTCAATCCATTTCTTCTCATAAGGGAACCTGCTCTTGACAGGATTTAATTTGATTGTTGGAATAGATCCTGATCGTGTCCCTAGGCAGAGAGCACCCTTACCAGGCATTTATCACTGTGGCTCAAAACATGTCAGATTTATCTGGATGCTCAGTTTTTCTGAAATCATCAAAGAGAAAGCAAGCAGTGATGAAATTATTAATACAATAGACAGGCCATTGATAGCATGGAATTTATTATAAATATGTATTTATTAAATTATGCTTTTATTATTATTATAAACAAATCTAGGTGAAATTCCAAGGCATAAAGTGTTCCTGAAAGGTGCAGCCATTGAGTATTCTGGGATCAAACTTTTCCCTTCATTTCACACAGACACTCCATTGAAATCCTTGAGATTAAATGGGCATGAGTCTGAGTTTAACATATTGCAGATGTGTATATATATATTAAGAACATTGGATGCATTGTACTCTAAAATGCTATTTTACTTATGGTATTTTTTCAGCACCTATGATTACTGGCAATAATAAAAGAGACTATCCCACAAAGTGCACTAAGATCATATGACATAGAGAGGACACTGTCATCTACTGCATGATTTAATATCTGTGACATTTAGGTAATTCATGGTCTCTGGACATCCAAGATCATATCAACTATGCAAAGTGTCACATCATTCAGTGTCTAAAATTAACCAGTTCTAGGAGTAAAGGTCTTCAACCAGCTCTGCTGAAGTCAGTAGAAAACTTCCTGTGCCATCTGCCCGGGGAATCAGGTAAGGTCCATATTCAATTAATTTTGCCTTAAAAGAGAAGAAAACATGCTGATCAGACATTCTGCCTGCACTGCATGACCAGTTCACTGGCAGTTTGAGCCACAAAACTCTGGGTTTCAAGAATTTATTTCCAGGTCTTCTTTGACTATTCACCTCATAAAGGAGATGGGAAGAGCTGCTGTACCACTGCGCTGGGGCTGAGCCGCCTTGGTGTCTTTATTCTGCACATCTCCATCTCCTCTGTGATTTCCACCCAAGGGATATTTTCTTTAGGGACACTTTCCTAGTCTGTAGGGGACAATTTCCATCCTGTGGCAGTCTGCAGCACAGAAACACTAGCATGTCAGACAGAACATCCATCCAGTTGAACCCGTCTGGTTTAACCACGTGCTAGAGACTTGGATGACACACAACTGGGAGAGGATATATAGCTATAAATTATTAGCTCCCTCTTCTAAATAGTGATGAGAAAACTCTTTTAAATACATTTATGATAACAAGATACTCACAAAAAAACTAGTTCAGGAAAAAAAAAAATAGTCATCTGAATTTTTTACCCAGAAGAACATGTGAGGATATACCCAAGGCCCAAGTCATTTGTTGTAGTGTACTTACCTGCAAAACTTGGCATCACTCCAACACCATAACACATTTAAATGCCATAATGATCAAACTAAATGATATTTATAATCAGCACACCAAATGATGTGCAACAGCAGGACATACACCTAAGATTCAAGTGCTAGGAGTGAACTCTACTGAGTTCAGAGAGAAACACCATAAAATCCCAACCATGAAATTGTGGAAACAAACGGCAACTTGCCCACAACTTCCGCAAAGTCAGACTGCATCCACTTAGGGACAACTGCAACATAAATGTGATAATCTCTTGCTGCCTAGATTCTTTCCAGATTATCTTTGGCTATACATCATGCACCTTTAAAATCAGTGGAATTACCATACGTTAAAAGGAGCATACTGCAGGGAATTGCAGAGACGTCACTGTCTTTCAGTACAAGAAAAAAAAAAAAAAACCTAGGACCTAAAAATAAATGTTTATATAGTCAAGAATAAATTTTAATTAAATTTCTATCTCTCTTTTTTCAGCCTTTTCTGCTGAGGAACTCTTTGAAGCCTGGGACAATCATATTAGTAAAGGTTTACAATAAGCTTTTCACTTCAACTTAACAAAAAAAAAAAAAAAAAAAAAAGAAAAAGAGAAAAGAAAAGAAAAGAAAAGGATGTAAATCAACAAATAAGATCTTATTTCTTATTTTCATTTGTGCAGGAGCAGAATGTGCCCCACAACACACAGACATCACTCTACAAGTCAGTGGCACCGCCCTGCCTCTGTTAGGGTTGCCTGCCTAGCAGCAGGTAACACACACAGATACTAGCAAAGGTAGCAAACTTATTGTACACTATTTGAGAACTCTGTTCCATGATATACTAGAATAATAATGGACAATAATAAATGAGAGTCCTCAGCTCTCTTCTTTGGCTTAATAAGTCTAGCTGAGCCAGAAAAGACCGCATCTCATTTTTCCAATGTGTACTTTTGTTAGGTCAATAGAGGGACTGTTACAGAGTGGTAATGTGAGCTGGGGAACGTGTGCAGGTTCTGGGGCTTTATTGTGTCCCTGCTATGTTAATTAGTATTAGGAACATGATGGATTGGCAACACATGTATTTTCTGAGTCTTAAACCAGCTCTGAGAGTTTAGCACTCCATTAGTTACACATCACAGGAACCCAGGGATGTTTACTTTAAAAAGTATCACTTACAAGAATGCAACACTCTAATTCATTCCTGATAGAGGCTGTGGGGAACACCCATCCAATAGTCCGGTTCTGCAGGACAGTACACCAGCCCTTTCCAGGGTCACCCTCGGAATCCCACATCAAGACTTTCTCTGAAACATCTCCCAAGGGAGTGACAGATGCAGAAACACCAGCCTGGACAAGCAGAGGTTTTTTTTCTCCACAGCTTATCTGATAGCGAAGATAGCCATGGAGGAAAGAGCTGGGAGTTTGGTGACAGGTGTGTAAGACACATCTCTTAGTGCAATCACTCCACAGCAGAGAAATCAGAACAACAGACAGGGCTGTTACCTTCCTCTGGCCACAGCCACCCTCCCTCCTCAAGAAATGTTACCATACCAATATACCAGCATGAGGAATTTCCTCTCTGCAGTCTGGAGGTGTAAATCAGCATGGAGGGAACAAAATTCCAAAAGAGCTTCAGACCTTCCCAAGGAGCCAAGGAGAAATGGTAACAAGAGATGCTGGATACAATTTTTCCATAGCCAAATCCAACAAAATGATCCTTCCATGCACCAAATTACATAAAGCCCTCAGCTCTGGTCCATGATGATGTGCCCCACTGGAAAGATTCTGTGAAGTTTCCTGTCCTTCAGTAGTATG
The DNA here is from genome assembly GCF_048771995.1 of Taeniopygia guttata. Taxonomy (NCBI): domain Eukaryota; kingdom Metazoa; phylum Chordata; class Aves; order Passeriformes; family Estrildidae; genus Taeniopygia; species Taeniopygia guttata. The sequence goes on along the minus strand of NC_133063.1, from coordinate 68,165,462 downwards.
GGAGAAGGTCACTTGTCTGACATAATTCTTCCAAAGAAGCACTGGTACCTCTAAAGGACAACAGGCTCTATCTCCTCTTGTCGTGCAGTCTTTCTTTCTCCTTACCTGTCAATCTCTGGAGTCTCAGGAAGAGCTGTCTTCCTTGTACATAGCTTTATTCCCCATCCCAATCTCTCTCACCTCAAACTGGGACTGGCAGGCTAATATTTGCTTTCTTACCATTAATATTAAAAATTCCACCACAGAAATCTGCAAGTATGGCAATATAAACAAAAATCAAATCAAATCAAAACAAAACAAAACAAAACAAAAAAAGACGTCTTTACCTTTTAGCAAATCAGTCAGTAGCCACCAATTCTGTAGCCATTCTGTAGTGCTGATTTTGGCAAATGTCCTAAAACAACTTTGTGTTCTGAATATATGCATGGGATTATCCTTCATCATCCCAGTTACAGTGGATAGCATTTAATAATTAGCAGAGTGGGCTATGGTAGAGTAATGGAACTGAGGCTGACCTGCTATTTCTCATTAGTCTTTCAGCATGGCTGACAGTAGCTAGAAACCAATGACTTGGGCAGCCAAGCCTTCAAACAGTAGTAATTGTAGTTGTAATGAGCTGTGTTAGCTTCGTGTGTTAAAGCATGTGTTACAAACCCAGAAGTGTTAGCCCAAGTGGTTGATTGCAATCAGAAAAGGAGTGTCAAAATCTCCTCCAGATTGTCACTGAACTATTTTCACTCTACAGACCATGATTTTATAGTCAGTTACGTCTGTGTAATGTGACAGAGACAAGTTAAATATTCATACCCATGAACTGGATTTGTTTGCATCTTCCTGGACACATATTCTTATCTATAGACAGAGCCACTTTCTCTGATGTTCAGTTGTCTATAGGTTAGAAGACGTGGCCTAGTGAGGCCAGCACATTTACAATTATCATGTGAAATTGGCATAGCCTTGATGATCTTGCCATATTGGCAGTCAAAAAGGAAAGTTATTTAACTTGAAAGCTGAAGTTGGCTACCCTGTATCTTGGTGGATGTAAAACCATATTCAATATATATTTTTAAGCAGTTTTTGGTGCAACCATATTCTAATGACTTCTGTGATTTTTTTTTTTTTCTTTTTGGTGAATAAAAGGGGTGCTAGTAGTGTCAGCAACTAAAAAGCTAAGAGGCAATTCAAATAATCAAAAAACAACAGCATCTAAAGAGGTATTTTTCAGATCTGTGTCGCATCCTACAGTATATAGTATGTCATCACAGCTTGGCTACCAGTCAGCTGTCAGACCATGTCAGGATCTGAGCAGTAAATAACACACCCAGGACAAGCCAGATGTGCTGGTATAAATGACCAATTCATTGTTACAGAGAAGCCAGATCACCATGTGGCAAGGCACGTGAGCACTGAGATAACTTTGCCACGTCTTAGTACACAAGAATCATCAAAATCAGAAGTATGACGATCACCTCTCACAGCTTGCTCTCAGGCAAAGCCGTTCTTACAGCTGGGCAAATGATCCTTCAGCTCTGTAATATTAGGAGTGCAAACTTAGTAACTAGCATTCTGCATCAACCCTGCACACTGCAATCCTAAAACTTTACAGCAGCCTCCAAACAATGCCAAAACACAAGCAGGCAAGTCCAATCATAATCCTTTGCAGGATGTCGTGCTCTGCAGTCATTTCCTGCTTCTCACATGTAAGGGTAACAGACACAGCTAAAGAGGTTGAAATGGGCTTTATGGCTTGGCACATCTCTAATAAAACAAGAACCTTGATCATATGAAGAAAGGGACAGTTCTGGGATATAAATACTGCAGCACTTTGGAATGGCTGTGGCAAGAAGAACATCTGTTTATTATGTTTTCTAGTGCTTTACTTTCAGTAGCCCATGACAAAGAATCAGAACTTTTACCAATGGAAACCATGCTCAGTCATAAACACAGCACTATCCTTTTGAGGTATACCTTGAGCATTATAAAACAACAGCTTTATTATAGGGAAGTCACAGAGAGTCAGAAATCAGGGCACAGGAAAAACAGTTTGAGAACAGGCCACATTTTATGAATAAAGTATTTTACTCACAGGTAAGGGGATTTTTTGTGTGTGTGAACACAGATACTTTAGGCAGCATGAAGGAGAATTTTGAGAAAATGTTCTTGTGGTAAAACAATTTACACTAGAGTTCTCCACAAAATCCCTACAATGATATTAACCTACTGACACTCATCTCAAGGAATGAATTTTGGTAACATAAACTTTACTCTGTGTTGTACATTAGCTCAATATCACTACTGAACAAGAAAGAGGATGTGTTCCAAAAATGCTATCGTTAATGGGAAAATCAGACAACACCACACTCAGAAGTGAAGTCCATAAGGAAATTCACTTGAGGCCACATCCAAGGTATTACTATCCTTGGTTTAGTCTCCATTTTATGAGCGCCATTGAAAAGTGTTACATAGTGAACTCACTTCTCTGTAATGGAATGCTTTTTCATTAAATATTCCCTTGATGGGTTCTCTGGGTCAGCCAAAGACCTCAGAATTATGCAAACATAAAGCAAAGCAGTAATCAAGCAAAATGAACATCCTAGCCAACCTCAAAACAAACCAGACCAAGATATCGATATGCAAAAAAAGAGAAAAGCACTAGCTGACTCTACTGAGAAAGAGCCAAATATGAGTTTAGAAAATAAATTTATTTACACAACTAGCTACTTTGCAAAATCTTGCACATTGGAGACAGGCAACCAGCTTTTCCAAAGAAACTGTCTCACAAAACACTTGTGGCCTAAGCATCCACACAAAAAGTGACTTACAAAGGCAGTGAGGCACTGTGTCTGTGTACTGCTTATTTCCTAAGCATAAAGCACAAGATCCAGAGCAAATAAGGTGAAAAATACTTGACATTACTGCCATCTCTCCCAACACTAAAGATTTGTTAAATTACATTATGGTAATTGTGTCAATGCAAGGAAAATATCCCAATGCATATTCTTCCCCTATTGTAGGAATGCTACTGAACTGGCTGGACCTTTTTTTTTTCCCAGCACCTGAAGATACAGTAGGAATTAGCAGAAAAGCAGTGGCAATGGCAAATTCCTATGCTGTTGAGGTGGAGAGCTTAGCGGGAGAGAAATGTAGAAGAAATGTTGGTGACCTGCAGCTCCCTGTCTCCTGAGAGGCCAACCCCTACATGAATTCCAGACACAGAGACAGTTAAAAGTACAGCAAATCAAACCCACACGACCAGGCTTTTGATGTCCAGGTCACATAGTGCTCGACAGCATTCTCTTTAGGTATTTCTTTCAATAATATATGTTACGTGGTCTGAGTAATATATGTTACAGTCATTTGCAACTGACTTTTTCCACCTCTAATCTCAACTCAGGGATTAATTCAAACACAGTTGCAATTCTAGACTTTTGGAAGGGAAAAATATAACCTATTTCCCGAGGAGCTCTCAAGTATCTTGTACGCACGGTTCACATTTTTGCCTGAACTAGTGCATTCCCATTGGAAAGGAGGAGAAGATAACTGTCAGCTAAATGACTGCAGTCACCAGTTCTTCACAACCAGTGATTATTTAGGGTATTGGTGAAATAAAAAAGTAATTTGAGTTCTTTCAGGCAGCAACTTTAATCCTCTTCAGGTGAATTAAAACCAGATCACAGTAATTAGCCCACCTGCCTTTTCAGGCCTCAGAAAGTGTGCAAAAACAGTGAAGCAACGGTGCTTCAAAGGAGTTGAGATGTCAGAGAAGAGCCACTATGAGCAGGATGGTGGTGATTGTACTGCATCTCACCACACCCACTACCATAGGCAATAGGAGTTACTTCTCCTATTGCCAGAACAAGAGAATGGCAGAAAATAATTATAAACTATTAAAACACCGGAGAGCAGTGATGACCAAATCAGGAAATATATGAATACCAAAAAATAATTCAACAAGCAGGGTGCTTGCTTGAGTTTTTCTAAGTCAGAAAATAAGCTGTTCACCTGGGAATTGGTCATAGCTTTTCATATATATACACCACGCAAGTCTGATAAAACCTCATGCAGTGAACTTCCTGGGAGAAGAGGGAGGCTTGAGCACAGCACAGGGAGACCAGCTCCTTTCATCCCCTAGCTCTGGTATAGATCACTCTGTTCCCTTTTCAAGGCAACAACAATGTGAGCATAAACTCTGATAGCTCAGGCTTGGGCCTGGGAAAGACCCACTCCCCAGATGCTATTGAAGGTCAGAAATTATCTTTTCCTTCCCACTCCTCCCCTCCCCCTCCCTCCCTCCTCATGTGTTCTGCAAAGCAACCCCAAATCCAGCCCAATTCCCACTTGTGTGCAAGGGCTGTAGTGATTGTTGCCTGCAGTGTGCTCTCACCAACATAGCTGAGAATTGCCAAAGGAGATATGTGTGGGCAAGTTAAACTAATGGTTTCTTCCCTTTAGAGCCTTAGAAAACTTACCACTTTTGTTTTGTAAAATTTTGAGAAAAATTACAAATAAATTAACCTCTCCCTCATACCATCCTTTTTCCTGAAAATCGAATATTTGGCAATGGAGATAAAAAAAGAAAAATACATATGGCCAAATGTTCCTTTTGTTTGTATCTCTGCAGATCATTAGAAAAAAAGAAATTACAGGAGAAAGAGCAAGGAAGAAAATTCATAATTTACACATAGCTGACCATAGCTTTACTAGTGACTAAGTCATATGGTCTGAAATGTTATAACTGAACTGTGAGTTAAATCTATGAAGGGTATTAAAGTCTGCTGAAGAGGGTTTGGATTAAAGATAGAGCCATGTAGAAAAATTTTCTGTAGTTTAGGAATGTTTCCCTTGAGAATGTGTTGTTTTTTCACACATAGAATATGTAGCCATACCAGACATTGAGCATTATCTTTACTTTACTAGAGAAAAAGGCATGTTCAAGCTGAGAGCCAACTGATTTTGGTTCCCAGGAAAGTTGCTAGCGGTGCAATGTGAACAGATGCAAGCACCCTTCAGGAACCTGTTCCTAGTGAGTCAAGACATTAATATGCAGAGGCAGAGAAACTTAAATTTTTACCACAGTTCTCCCTCAGGTACAATGGCCTGTGAGGATTGCTTCTGTATCCCTTGTCACATGAGTCATTTAGCTCTTACAAGTGATAAAGTGATTAAAAAAAAAAAAAATCTAGATTTGACAAGTAGCCCACAAATATTTCTGAGTATATCAATGTCTCCTTTATGTTTTTCTGTATAAGGTGAATTTTATCTCTCTCTCTCCCCAGTTTATACTTACCATGGCAGGAAGAAACGCCAGCAATGTGCAGAGGGACTAGGCTGCAAAGAAAGATGTTTCCAAAACTGGGTTTGAGCTGTTCCTGCTGTGCATGGAACAAAGCAGGAAAGCTTCCACCAGTTACCACAAGCACCTTCACGGTCACCCTGCTGCCACATGAGTCGCTGCCACTCTCCTTTTGGTGTGTGCCCCCTCCTGCGGGGCTGCAGCCCCAGGCTGAGATCCTGCTGCTGGCCTAAGTGCCAGGCTGTGCTCACCTTCCCAGAGACAGGAGGGCGAGACCAGCTCCTCCCGAGCCTGCATGCCTCCCTAAGCCACCAAGCCCTGGAAGAATTAATAGACTTCATTATGTCTCAAATTCTGCTTTCTCACTTTTCCTCAACATTTTGGTGATTCGTGTACTCTCTGACTCTCGGGGGGGGGTGGGGAGGGGGGGCGGGCGTGGAGCGAAAAAAGGCGATTAGCACAATTTTGTCACAAGATTTCTGGTTTTATCTAGTTGTTACAGAGGAGAAAGTTGGAATATATAAAGTCCATAAACTCAGAAAGGAGGAAGAAAGAACCCAAACAGTGTTTCCCTTAGGTCTCACAACTTTTAGCCATTTTGTGACAGCTGTTTCCTCAGGACTATCTAAGGATAATCCTGAGGTTTTCAGAAGAATTCTTGCTGAAGACAGTCACAGGTCAGCCATTGAAAAGTTATAGACTCTCTCTCTCACAGAGAAAAAATCAGAACGAGAATCTTACTGTACATTAACTGGTAAACACTGTGTTCTACTCTCTTACATAACACTTAAACTCTTTGCAAATTTTCAGATGAAGCAATTAAATCCTTGTAATGTTATCTCTATCTCACAGGGAGGGAAAATTCTTCCTCAGGGTGTAGGGCAGAGCAAGGATGTAACCAACCTTGCAAAGGTTTCTCCTGTCTCTCAGCTTAATCTCCTGCACAGCTCGCAAAGAGATAAAGTAGCAAACCACACTCCTAAGGTGTTGGAAATATTTTCTTTCTGTTGCAGCTTCAGGAGACCACGGTCTCTGGCAGGAGGCCTCTTTAAAGTATATCTCCCTCTGTAGAGGCCAGATCTTTCTGTACATGTGATTCTCTGTATCCAAACTCCACACTATTCGGTAGTGATCTAAGGCTTGGATTGTCCACTTAAGGTTAGGATTTGTCCTGTGTACAGGAATGTTTAGTGAGTAGCTGTGGCCATGGCTCTCAAGCACATTTGCTAATGTGGAAATTAATGAAATCAGTCTCTAGTGAGGAACACAACCATTAACCAAGATTCCTCTTGTAGCATGCATGCGACACTGAGTCATACGTGAAATCTGTGACAGTGCAGAAATGTTGCAGGAAGCACATTAACAAAACATCATTTAGGGTAAAAAGTCTTGTTTTTGTTATCTTCTGGTGGCAGACTAGTGTGAGAATGGTAAATATTGTATTAAGTTAGTTTTTATAGGGAAGGGAGAAGAATGACGAGTCAAAGTTAAATGTCCACTAAAATTGAAGTTTAGATAGTATGCATTCAGAAATAATTTTATTTTCCAGTAATGACAATATGCAATATCACATAAGAAATGAAATTGAAGAATTGATCTTATTCTTCAAATACAGGATAGCTTCAATATTAAAATTAACATATAAATTTAGCATAAATCTTATTTCCCCACTCATGTCTGCTGAGTAAATGCACATAAAGAATGAATCACTGAAACAGTATACTGAGAGAATCAGAGTCATTTTTCAAAGATGTCAGCACAAATGTGAGGTGAGCCTGTTCACCAGGCATACAACAAATACTGTAGAAATGGCCCTTCAGACCCACAAGTCAGGGACCCCCAGGAAAGCAGCACAAGTCCAGCAAGGACAAGACAAGGGAAAGTTTGGCGCAGGACATCCCCATTGTGCTGTGCTTACCTCTGCTGTCCCTCTGACTATTCCCTTACTTACAGGTATGGGAGATACTGGAGAATGTGAGCATCACACTAGTGCTCTCCATGGCATTCCTTTGAGGGAGAAATTGTTATTGTTATTGTTTACATCATTGTTTGCCTTAACCACCTTGTCACAGGTAGAGGTGAGCTAGTGGGGATTTGGCAATGTGCTCTGGGGCAGCTGCCAGCCTCTGCAGAGCCCACTGCACTGGTGTCTGGTGAGCCTCAGACCTGGACAAGCAGAAAGCTGTGAGCAGAGAGAGCTTTCTGTGGCATTGCCCATAGAGCTGACAGTGAAATCTCTCTGACAGGAGAAAAAGCAGTCCTAGGGCACCCAAAAGAGGCTCCTGAGGGGTGCTCAGACAGGAGCAGGAGCTGTAGCTTGGTGCTGAATGTCTCTTGCTCCAAGAAAGCCGCAGCTGCACTAGTAACCAAAAAAAAAAAAAAAAAAAAAACAAAAAACAAAAAACCAAACAAAAACAACAAAAAAAAGACTTCAAAAAAACCCTAAAAAACCTCCATCAAGCCGCTGGACTCTGAGATCCTACAGAGACCTCACCAGGCTCAAGGCATCCTTCTTGGTACTTGAATTTTTTTTTTTTTTTTTTTTTCCCCTCAGGACATCAGTGCTTCCAGCTTCAACCCTCCTCATCCTGACGCTCTTCCTCAGCACGAAGTTCCCGCTCTGACGAGGAGATACCCTTGTTTGCCGCAAGATGGAGCAGGAAATGCAAGTTTCAGGCGCTGCGGTGGGAATGTCAGGATGCTGCTCCGGCGGGGCGCTCCGCGGGCTCGGGAGCGATCCCGCTGATCCAGCTGCGGTGGCACCGCTGTCCCCGCCCGAGCGGGCCGGGCACCGCCAGCGTGGGGAGCGCACTGCGGGCCCGCACCCGGTGCGGCAGAAACGGGGCTCAGCGGAAACGGGGCTCAGCAGAAACGGGGCTCAACACAAACGGGGCTCAACACAAACGGGGCTCAGCAGAAACGGGGCTCAACACAAACGGGGCTCAGCGGAAACGGGGCTCAGCAGAAACGGGGCTCAACACAAACGGGGCTCAGCGGAAACGGGGCTCAGCAGAAACGGGGCTCAGCAGAAACGGGGCTCAACACAAACGGGGCTCAGCAGAAACGGGGCTCAGCAGAAACGGGGCTCAACAGAAATGGGGCTCAGCAGAAACGGGGCTCAACAGAAATGGGGCTCAGCAGAAACGGGGCTCAGCAGAAACGGGGCTCAGCAGAAACGGGGCTCATCAGAAGCAGAGCTCAGCAGAAACGGGGCTCAACACAAACGGGACTCAGTGGAAACGGGGCTCATCAGAAGCAGAGCTCAGCAGAAACGGGGCTCAACACAAACGGGCTCAACAGAAACGGGGCTCAACAGAAACAGGGCTCAACAGAAGTGGGGCTCAGTGGAAATGGGGCTCAGCAGAAACGGGTCTCCCCCTCCCCGCAGCTGCCCTTGCTGGGAGCGGGGCATTGCGTGGGCAACCCCCACCAGCACAGCAAAGATCTGGGGAACAGGTCCCAGCACTGCACGGGCGGAAAAAGATTCCTGACAATATGCCAAGGGATCCTTAAAAATTTTATCTGCCTGTAGTGCCAGCCTGGACAATACAATTGGATGAACAAAGCAATTTCTTAAAGGTATCATTGCAGGCAAACATATATATATTTTTTTTTTTTTAATATCTTCTGGATAACTAAAATATTGTGTGGGCAGACAAAAATTACTGTTCAAATTGAAAAATTTCAGTTTCTTATTTTGAACAGGGATATAATCACTTTATTTAAGAAAATGTATTTGTCAATGGAGTCAAGAGTTATTTTATAACATGAGAGACAAGGATTATTTTAACTTGTTTCTTTTTTCAGAAAATGGCTTGTCAAAAGAGATAGAATTTTAAAAATCATACCACCAAATTCGCATTTTTCACTACAAGTGTGACAGAAGTTCATTCCATGTTAGCCAAGGGTCATCTTTCTTTGAAAGATATGTCCCAGTGCCAAGATGCCAAGATTCAGTTTTTTGAAAACCCACAGACCATAGAGGGTATGAGCTTTTGCAGATATCACAGTTTTGTCTTTCTGCTAAAGATGATTCAACATCTGTAGCAAAACAAGCACACAAACAACAAGTAAAATAAATTTAAAAGCCTCCACTGAGATTTCATTTAAACTACTAGATGCCTACTAGATTTAAACTACGAGATGCCTAAGATTTCCGCAGGAAGGAAATCTGCTCAAAACTGGAGCTCCAGGGCCTAGCCTCTCTTACCTAGCCTTTGACAATTTCTTGGAAACATGTCAGAGCACAGCGTTTCACTGCCACCTGCCTTTCTGCCTGCAAGATCTATTTTACATATTACTTTTCTCTCTGGGGTGGCTGTAAGATGAATTTGTTTACAAATGCCATGTGAATGCAGGCAAATCCGTCAGTACACAACTGAAATCCTGCATTTAGGAAAACTCCAGATGCTTGCACATTTACATTTCCATAAGGGATTTTTATTTTCCTCCCTTCCTCTGCTTTAATGTCTTTGTAGCATAACCAATAAAATGTTTTTCTGAACAGGCTGGAAATTTATGCAAGATAAAGTATCTTTCAGTCAATTTATCCCCGAAGGAAAATAAAGTCATTATTTTATTCTCCTTTTTGTGCGTATTCAGTACCTTTATAAAATGAAAGATTCATCATGTGCACAACACTTACAGAACATGAAATGCCAAATGTGAACACAGGCATTCGTATCAACAATGACACCAGATAACATGCCTGATACACTTATATAACAGTTTTAAAGCCCATCTGCTTCAGAGTCCAACTTCAGGGTGGCCTCACCTTTTTTTTTTTTTGATGTGTGGGACTAATGCCCAGACTTGAAAGACCGAAGAGTCATCTCATCTGCATTCAGAGGTGTGTTTTGTAAAAGTCAATTCTCAAGCATACATAGTCACTTGTGAACAATTGAAAAAATGACACTAAGAGCTTAACAAACTTCTAAGTGGACATTAAGCTTAGAGGCATTCCTCATCAGAAGCAGTTCCTAATGTTACTCAGACACACATAAGATATGCAGTGTAATCAATGCATGCAATCATGCAATAAACTGTTCAAAGCATTACTTTTCTAGGGGAAAAGGGGAGTTGCCATTTGCCTAAAAATTATTTTAAAGAAATGCCCACAATTACATCCTATTTCCTTTTTTTTTCTACTTCTACAGAATAGGAAAAACTATGCTTCTGAAGCATTGGGAGAGCCTTTTGTTTTTTGCTTTCTGTGATTGGAGCAAGCTCTGCTTTACTCAGCTGAGCTTGGAAATATCTGCAGTACCAACACAAGAGACATCAGCTTCCCTGATGACAGCTTTTGTCTAATCTCAGTTGCAAGTTACAAGTCAGGGAAGCAAAACCCAGACTTGGAAAAAGTGGTTTCCCCTGACTGCAGCTGCTGGAGCTGGACATTTTAACCCCGGCTGAGAACTAATCAGCTCTCTGTCTTCAGAATGTTATTTGCCCAGTATAAATGACATAAACCAAGATCATCATCTTAGTTTATTTTTCTAGAGTCCTTAGCATGCTACATTAACCTGACAATGCTTAATCTGGTGTTCATTTCACAATACACTTCATGCAATTCACAGCTGTAATTGGTTTTACACTGACATTACACATTTCGACCTAGCCATGGGAAAAGAATAACTCTTAATAATATTTCTCTGAAAAGTGTCCAAGCTCAACCAGCACAGAAGCAGCTCATGTTAGTTGCATGTGTGTATTTCTTTCTTCTGCCTTTTCTTTCACTGCAAGGATGATCACTGGCATAAGATCATAAGGTCCTTGTTTTAGTCCATTTGCAATTGAACTATGTTTGCTTGATTTCTTATGTCCTGAGGAGTTCTCAATTATAAAACAGCATTCAAGTATTCTAGTTTAACATCCCCATTTTTCTGAGTTAAGGAACAAAGTAGACCTTGGGCTTCTGTTTCCATTATGAGTCTTCTAGAGTCCCATAACTGGTAGCCATAAAGTCTTCCTTTGCAACACACACTCAGCACTAAAGCCAGAGTATTGCTATTTGGCATTATCCAGTGAAGTGCAAGAAATTAAATAAGTTATGTCTTTATTGCTATAGTACAATACCAAGCAACTTTTTAATACAATTGCGAGAGTTTTGTAGAGTACATGCCCCTCCTCTTAGAGGCCAGGAGTTCAGCTGCACTGTGAGTATCGCTTAGCTGTCCCATGTCAAATGCCAGTCTAAGAAGATGTGTTGAGTATTCTTGAGTCTGAAGAATCAGACCTGTCCTCATATTCATCTTCTGTGTAAATTGGTTGCTTAGACACAATTGGACATCCATCATCAGGAATTGAAATCCTAGGATCTTCTGATGAGCGGGAAGGAAGGACAGGTGAGCTTCGGAAAACAGTGGCTGAGCTGCTGGAGAAAGGACTGACATACTGGGACCGTAGCTGGTATTGCTGCTGCAATGTCATGGTGTTCCACAGGGTGACATCGTTGGGCAGGAATGGGCTGGACTGGTTTCTTGCCAAAGTGTTCCTCAGCATCAGCGGGTAGCGTGGTGGCTGAGGGAAAGGGTGCTGCAAAGGTACAGCTAGAGGATTTGGTACGACATTACTGGAGTCAGCAGAGAACCTCAGAGTGTCAGGAACCCTAAATGCTGAGCCCACCGACCACTTGGAAGATGAAATAGGATAGGAACTCAGTGTGTGTTCAAAAATATGCCCATTGGAAGGTAAAACAAGACCATCCGATTCTGCAGAACTTCTCTCTCCGCTGGCCACTGAAGACCGACTAGACAGAAGAACCTCTACAGCACTCACCAGGTCACCGCCACACCCCTTCAGGATCAACTCTAGCACAGCTGGCTTTTGGTTTGGGAAAATCTTTTTCAAGACTTCAAGTGGGGGTCTGTTTGCTTTCAAACTGAATGGTAAAGAAACTGTCCCAGAAGGACCTTCTATCAGGAGGTGGTTCTGCTCTGGGTGGTACTTGGGGCTGTCTGGACGGTTCTCTGTGCCCCCACCATTTTTCTGAACTGCAAAACCAACCTCATCCACTGAAACAATTTCAGGGCTTTCAGGGTTGAAACAACTTTTGGTTTTAGTCATGTCTGGGGAACTCCTTTGGTCTGTGTCTTTGTCACTGTAGGTCTCAGCACTGTCTGCTCCACTTGCATCACCCAACCGCTCCTCATTCACGTCTGCAAAGAGAAGTCAGAGAAATTAACAGAAAACTGAGCTCAAAAGCTTTTACAGAGGCTTGAGGATGCTGTTTTATTAAAGTGAACAGAGAAGGACTCCAAGAGGGGAAAAGTTTTTCTCTTTTTCTCTTTTTCTCTTTTTCTCTTTTTCTCAGAGATCCTGAAAAAATTAAGGTATCTTTGCAACATGCCATGAGAATAAAACTGCAAAAGGATAATGTGGCCTGATCTAGACATACTCTCACTCATTCTCTCATGTGCAAGCAAAGAAGCTGTGATCATTTTTCTGCTGCATCAAAAGTTTTGTATCTATCCTTTCTCACTGGTCACAAGGCAGCAACACATCACCCAGCTGCAAGATTTCTCGAAGGAACTTCAGCACTTTCACATAATAATTCCTCACTAGCACCATCTCATTGTCTGTGAGCTGAAGAGGGCATTTAGGAGATGAAAATTCCTCTGCAGCTCCAACAGCATTGGTGGAACCACTCCATTATGACTACGGATTGAAGGTTTTAAAAGTCTTCAAATGAATAAATGGATTCCAATTCTGAAGAAACTGGTTCCTCCCATAGAAATCAGTTCCTCCCACAGCAAGAATTGCAGCTTTGCCTCTAAACCCTTAAGTATGTCTGATGCCTTGTCCCATCCAAGCATGTGTTCTAGAAAATTCTGGATTATAAAAGATATCTGGAAGGCATTTGGTCCAAAATCCTCTTCAAAGTGTGAGCAGCCTTAAACAAAGAGCAACTTGCTCATGTCCCTGCTTAGCTGAGTTTTAAATAATTCCAAGGATGAAGACCCCATAACCTCTCTTAGAAATTGTTCCAGGTATCTTGCTTTCTGTGTACCAAACTAAGAAGGATGAGAGCTGAGTATGGAGCTGAAAACAGACCCATTGGCCATGATGCCTCCAGATGGACACTCAAAACTCTTTGGTAATGCCTGACCAGAGTATGGAACCCTTTGAAATAAGACTGCTTGTTGGTAAGAAAAAAGAAAAGATGCTTGCTTATGCAAAAGAGGATCAATATACTTGCTTGAGATTTTTGATTGTTATTTCCCAAGAAAACAGTTCTGCTGGCTTTCCTCATTGAGCACAATGCTTACATTCTTGGGAAGCATCAATGCACCGGGAGAGGATTGCTGTCCAAGCTGCAGCTGACAGTCTACTTTAACCACACAGGGCAGTGCTTTTGAAGGCACAAAAGGGAAGGACTATCTGCAAAAACCAATACAACTGTTTGCTTCATTTTCCAAGCCCCTGATGAACATCCCAACTAAGCAAAGTAACTGTAAGAAGAAAGCAAAGGTTCCTAAAATGTGCTGATGATTCCACCTGCCCAACTGAGACTAAACCAGTTAGAGGTGTGAAGCACCTGAGCCTCACTGCTCACCATCTCCCACCTTCCTCTCACTGCAGGAACAGGCAGGGCATCTTCTCATCAGTGGGCTAACTTTAACACTTAACAGATCAGCATGAAAAAAAGGCTATTGATGGAATGTATCCACTAGAGAGAAAGAAGTCGGGGTCTGAGCAAGCCTGAGCTGAGTGAGCAGCCACTATGCTCAGGACAGTGGGAGTTATAAATAAAGAAGAGATCCTGGCAGAGCACAGCCTGACAGCGGAAGCATGGCAAAGGAAGGTTCTCCTCATGAGGATTGCTGTACCTGGCAGAAACGATGGACCATCCTTCCCATGGATTTGGGAAGCTGCTAATTTGGGCTGTGGAAGATAAGTGTGCAGCTGAGGAATACAGATGCTCTTACGAAGACCTCACTACTTTCAGCAGGATAACTCATTTTGGGAAATGGTTTTTACACGGGTTGTGCTGCCTATCGAGTGCAAACATGGAAGCAATAACGCTGCATGTTTTGTATTAATGAGAAGGCCATGTACTTTTTGTTTTTCTCATACAAGTGTATCAATCTTGCTTTAGCAGCCAAAGCAGAACGCAGGAATTGCTTGCCGATAGCAAACTGACACGTGCATCCTTTTGAGGAGGTGCTAAGATACTGGCATAGCTCACCCATTATTGAGAAAACGCGAGAGTCACGCTACCTTTCCCTTTTAATCCCTTGACTATGTATTTATTACAAATCTTGATGAATGGACATTCAAGGCTTAGTGGGCAATCTAAGGACTCCAGCTACTTTGTCCCTATCTTGACAAGAGTTAAGAGAGGCTGTTTAAGGAAGACGATAGCCCTAATTTTCACATAAATAGATTGCACTTCGGTAACTAATATTACCAAATGGAGTGAAAGCAAGGAGAAGATATTTCAGAATTACCTCATGCTTACATTTACAGAGTATCTTTATGGAATGAGGGCTAGTACCACTGTGGAGAAAATATGTGTTTATTCAAAAAAAAAAACAGCAAACAAACAAAAGCCCTCAAATCATGTAAGGTATCTCAAATATATTCCCTTATCCTTACAAAATGTTATTTTCAAGATACTTCAGATTTGCTTCATTTTCTGTACTCTTAAAAATATCCTTATGAGGCTTGCCTAAAAAATTTTCATCAAATTCTGAAAACTTGTCCCACTGAATTTTGCCTCTTTATCATCAGGAGACCGCACAGACGCCGGCTCTCAGCTTTTGCGCAGGGGCAGTCTCCTCATACAGCACGGGCAGTCACTGTACTCGCAGGGACAGACCCAGAAAACGAGATTTCGTTGATTTTAAATCGAAGTGGTGCTATTAACACACAGAGAATTACCCTCTGCTGGCTACCACTGAGCATGGAGGCTGCTGTATTTTTTCCTCTGTCTTTTTGGGAGCATCTCTGGCTGCCGGCAAATCAGGCAGCTCCATGCCCGGGCTGGGGCGGTGTGCGGATGTCACACCCCGGGGACCGAGCCTGTCGCACGGCAGCTGCAGCTCACCTGGCCAGCTCTCGGGGCTTCCCTCTCTGTCAGGCTGTGTTTTAGCCGCTTTAAAACACCCCTTTCCCCCCTTTCCCGCTACCCCGAGGGCTCGGGGAGCATCAGGCGTGCTCCGGGGACCATCCCCAGCCCTTCATGGGAACCACCGCGACTGGGTTTTCGTTCGTTTAAAATTGGCCCAAAAATAGTAATCGTCAAGTAAACAAAAATTTGTGAAGATGCTAAATAGCCATTGTCAAAGAAACAAAAAATTGTGAAGATATATTGTAAATGTCCCTATGTGTATACTGAATTGTGGGAATATTATATGCATGCGTTAATTGCAAGTGTTTGTATTTGGCGGTACAGAAATAATTTTATATTTAAAATGTACAACCTACTGCTCTTCAGCAAAGCTTTATTTTTCTTTTCATAATTCGTAAGTTTTACATTATTACAGTCTCGGCTTCAAAAAAGAAATCTCGTCCTCAGGTATTTTTTACGTTTGTGGGAGTTTGGGTGTTATATTTTGTATTTTGTCCTGTGTGAGCTCTGAGGTTTTTTTTTTTTTTTAATTTCTGGTGGTGGCAGTGTTTGGTTGCTTGCTTTTTTTTGCCTTTTTTTTTTTTTTTTTTTTTTGTGGTGAGGGTTTTTTTTTTGGTGTTTTTGGGGGGTGGTTTTGTTTGTTTTTTTGGGGGGTTGTTTCTTTGTGTGGCTCTGGGGTTGGATTTTGGTTTGGTTTTTAAGGGGAGGAGGTTATTTTGTTGCACGTCTGTGTGTGTGTGTGTGTTTGGGTTTTTTTTTCCTCTCCAACACTTTCCATTTCAAATTGCCTGCATTTAAGTATCCAGTTTGTGATTCCTGGGAAAACTAAGGAAACTATTTTCCTACTGATATAAAAGATGGGGAGTATTCATTAAATAATAGGCATGCGGGGAGAGATACCAACCCAGATAAGATATGCAGTGCAAATACAGATACACATGAAACAGAACAGTGGGAGAACTGTACATGCATTTACAGTAAAACACAATACGAATTCAGCACAATATTTACCCCAATTCTTCTTGACGATCTATACTTGAATAATCATAAGTCCAATGCTGTAAAGGGGCCAAATAAAAGTAAAATAGATGAGAGGAAAAAGCTGTTCTCAAGTTAATAACTTGTCTGGAAAACTTGGTCTAATATTTTTGAACCAAATTTGCTTCTTCAGTATTCCCACTGCTGAGTCCCTAATAAAACATCTTGTTCTTTGATTGTTAGGACAGCTCTTTTCTCGACACAGATTTTCTTATATCTCATAATTTCCTTAGTTGTATTATTAGGAAAGGCTGATGCCAAAACTAGCATAACTGCACATAAAGCTAAGGCTATGTTTTTAGAGGGGGCTTTTTTTTTTTGCTTTGGGTTTGATTTTTTTTACTTTTGCTGTCTGTTTGGAAGAATGGGGTGTTTGTTGACTTGATTTTGGTTGTTGGGGCTTTGTTTAGGTTTTGGTTTTAATTACTTTCACTTGATATTTTCTTCCCTATATTTGAAGATCAAAATACTCTGTAGGAGATTGATCACTGTTCTCAAACTAACACAGAGACAGCTGTGCTGCATTAAGAAGCTGGCTCTGAAAATATCAGACGACAAATATAGCATTATATTGTTTACAAGTTTTGATAACTATTACTAAGACAAATGTAACATACACTCCTGTGGGCAAGGAAAGTTCATGAGCACCGTGTCAGGAGAAGGAATCATTCCAGGTTAGCAGAGGCAGATGCAACAAGGGTACTTTCAGAACTTCGCAACTGTCCCACCAAAATGGCCGATTGTAGCAGGAATAAAAGCAAACAGATCTGATTTTATCATATATCGGGAAATATCCCTTCGGCAGTGAAAAAACTTCTTACGAGAATAATGTCCTGGAGGAAGAAGGGGTTATATGTGTGTTTTAGAAACCGAGCGGACAGGAGGTCTATCCTCTGTTTTTACGTCGATTTTAATACAGCTAATGGAAGGAGAGGAAGGAGAAAACCCTGCCGCTCAGAGCACATAGGATAATTGGAAATAAACAAGCCGTGTGGTGAAATAAACAGTCTCTGGTGGAAGGTGACAGCAGGAACCTCTAAGGAGATCATTTCCCACTTTGCTCTCATGCATTCTCATGTTCATAAAAAATGGGGGGGGAAAAGCCGTCTGTGACAATCAGGGACTGGGCACCACCGGGTGGGGTCTGTGTGATCAGAAAGGCTCCCCGGTTGTCCCGGGGTATCCTGAGCCCCCCAGCCCGGCCTCACCGCGGGTGGGGATGGGGGCAGGCGCAGCGCCGAGGGCCTTGATTTATGGAGATCTACGTTATGTTTTGTTGTTTGTTTGTTTGGTTTTTTTTTTCACTCTGTAAAGCTATTATCAGAAAGTGCTGACGGCTGGCAAGGAAGAATTTCTCATCAATACACTTTGATTGTATTTTGCAAACAAAATGCCTGTTGCTTGGTAACATTTCACTTGAGCCTGACCTTCCCCAAAAGTTATTGCTATCAGATTCGATTTACACCCTCCTCCCGTGATTACTGTAATCTTTTAAACCGGGAAGTTCATACATCAGGGTGAAGGAAAGTTAAGCGTGCAAGTTAATATCGTTCCTATCCGACAGATTTATATCATGCTGTCGGATGGGAACTTTCATTTTCTCGAAGAAGCAAGGTGGGCTTTTCCCCTTCTCGCCCAACCTCCTCGGCCTTATTCCCCGCTACCTCCACGCAGGGAGGAGGCCCCGGCCAGGCGCCGCGGCGTGTGCGGAGAGCGGAGGGAGCCCGCGCCGGCGGGAGGCTACGACCAGTGGGAAATTTGGGGAAAGACCCCCTTACCCGGCCCTGGGAGAGGCCGGCGGAACTGGGCCGAGATGTGGGGGAGAGCGCTGCCGGCGGGCAGGCAGGTGGTGCCAAGGTGCCGAAAAATAGGAAGCGGGTCCCAAACCACCGGCATCCTCGCCAGAGTGTCGGTGTCATCCGTGCCGCCGCCTCGGGCCCAGCGTGTGTCCGCGCCGGTGCTGGAGGAGCAGAGCCCCGTGCTGGGGCCCTGGTGGCCGCCTCCGTGACCGGACCGGCTCCACAGCGCACACGGGCCCGCACGGCAGCAGCACAGGGCTCGCCACTCTGTCCCGGGGCACCGCCTAAAATTCTGTCACAACTTGTCAGCGGAGCGCGCTGGGCTGGCAGCGGCCTGCCTGCCGAGCAGTCCTATCGTGAAAGTCTGTCAGCTACCGCTCAGACAATGGACGGAACGCGACTGCGGTTCCGGAGTGCTAGTTTTGCCTCCAAAAATGTGTATTACAGACAGGTCGCGCTCACAAGGTGCCCATTGCACCCCCGACCTCTCACAAGCCGCCCGCGACCCGAAGGGACAGGCCTGCGCAGGAGGACTGGGTTGTCCCGCTCATCCCCTGCACCACTCCGCTTTCCCCGGTCGTTATAGCTTCGCAGAAGCCTTCCTGCTCCTGGCGCCGCTTTCGGTCCGAGGCTCTCTGTGCAGGACTTGTCCTGGGCGAGGTCTCGCAGCCCGATGCCGAGGGTGCGAGAAGCCGGACAGCGACTCCGGGAGCGGGAGAAGCAGAAAGACGTGCTGCTGTGATCCACGCGGGATGCGGCCCGCTCCCGGCCGATCTGAGGGATGGGCCCAGCAGCGGCACGTCGGGGAGCCAGTTGGCAGCCGCGACGTTCGCGGGTCCCCTCAACTTGTCTCGGTGGCCGCGATTCTGGCTGGGGAGCGGGCCGGTCGCTTTGCGGCTCCATGCTTTTTAAGAGCGATAAAGTGTACCCGACGGAATTCCTCTCCGTTCCCTTCCCACGGAGCCCGTCGGGTGAAAGGGAAAGACTTCGCCCTTACTCCTTCCGGCCCCATCCCCCAGAACCGACAGCCGGGATCCCAGCCCTCCCTTTCCCTCCTGCCCCGCTACCGCGGCGCCCGGCCCGGCCTCACCTGCCTTGGGGAGCGGCCCCAGGAGCGCGGGGGGCGGCTCGGCGGCCCAGCGGAGGGCGGCGGCGGCGGCCAGCTCGGCGGGCGTCCGCGGCGGCGCGGCGCAGGGCGACGGCCCCGGCGGCGGCGCGGGCGGCTCCGCGTTGCCCGGCGGCCCGGGGAGGGAGCGCAGGGAGTCCGGGAGGAGGCTCTCCAGGCTTTCGTTGGCCTGCTGCCGGCGGAGCGCCACCTGCGCGGCCATCACCCGCTGCCTCTCGATGATGAGGATGCACTTCTCGCAGGTGCAGTCCTTGAAGCGGCAATAGCGCTTGTGGCCCTTCAGCCAGGACAGCACGCCGTGGTTGCGGCACCGGGCGCACTTCGGTGTCCGCTGCAGCGGAGCCCGCGGTGGCTGCGACACCGGGCCGCCCATGTAGAGGTACGGGGAGCCATAGCCGTTCATGCCCGCGGGAGGAGCCCGGCCGGCTCCGGGGTGGAGAAGGCCTCAGTGAGGGCGGGCGGAGGCCGGGGCGATGGAGGAGAGGAGGCGGGCGGCTCTGCCCGCAGGCTCTGACAGTGGCACCGGCGGGCAGAGCGCTGCCGCCGGCCGGAGAGACACTGCCGCTGCCCGCACCGCCCCGCGCAGCCCAGAGCCCCTCAGACCGCCCCCGCCCCCCGCCCGCCCCCACCGCCACCCTCCTTCCCCGGCGCCGACAGGGAAAGGAGGGAGAGAAAGATAGAGGAAGAGAGGGAGGGAGGAAGGGAGGGAAGCGGCGGCGGGGGGGCCTCTGCCCCGACGTCGGGGCGGCGGCGATGCCTGGTGCCGTGCCGAACGGGTTCGTCCCTGAGCGGACCGGGACCCCGGCTGTTGCCCCCCACGCCCTGCCCCCTCACGACTCACGCCCCGAAGCCACCTGGGGCTGAGAGATGAGGTTTAGGTCTGGGAGGTTTCTCCCGGCTCTGCGTCGGCCCCGCCTCGAAAGCCCGCTGGGTTCGGCGGCACGGTGTACGGCTGCTACCGCCTGTGGCCCTGCGTCGCGAGGTAGTGGCAGGGAGTCGAGATCAAAGTTTTGTCAGTTCTGCCAAAGTTTTGCAGCCGCAAAGAGATGCTCGGAGCAGGAGCTATCCGGAACCAGAAACTGCCCACAACAATCGGGCAGAATCGGGCCGCGGCAGCGTCCCCGCGGGATCGCGCCGCAGAGCTGGAGAGCCGCGGTAGGCACTGGCCCCGTGGGATCCGCTGCTTTTCCTGCATCCCACGGCAAGACAGCTACCCAAATGCAAACGGTGGCTATAGAAAGGAACGTGAAATTCACGGCAAGTCAGGTTGCTTGAAACCTAAATTATAATGTCTGATGCGGAGGACTTGTAACGTTCTGCGTTTCCGTGCGCAGAGGGGTTTCTCGCTGAAACACGGGTATTTCCCGTGTGGCAGCGAGAACCTTGAATCCAAATCTGGAAAAAAACGGAAAAGTTATATGCATTTTGGCTGTGGGGAAACAAATTTACTGCAAGAGTCCATCTGCCGGCGGCATAGCGTCCGCGGGTGGGCAGGGGCTGCTCCTTGGACCTGAACCCATCTCGTTGCCTCAAGACCTCCCCTGTTCTTCCCAGGCATCTCTCCACCATAACCGCTACACGAAATAAAGGTTTTAGCGAGGCTATGTAGTAACGAAAGCAGATTTAAAACTCGGGAAGTATTTCGCCGGAGAGAATAAAAGGCACAGTGTACGCTAAGAAGGTATTTGCGTGGTATTTCATTACTAGGCTCTTTCCTTGTTACTTTTCTACTTCTAGAGGAAGAATGATTCAGCGTGATCTCTCTCCCCCGGGCTGTGCGCGGGGTGTGAGGGGGATGAGCACTCCGTCTGTATATCGCACCCAGCCAGGGAGGCGAATCGGATCAGATACGGGGAACAGTGCATTTTCTGTCAGTGCTAGTAGAATATAATTTTTTTGCTGCCGGAGTGCATGCACTGAATCCTGCAGCTCGCAACTGGCCTCCCCTGAGGGGCTTCTTGTGCACTCGGGAGTCCCCATCGAGGGGAGAAAAAGAAAGAAGTGGACCACCCTTTCAATTACCACAAAATTACTTACAAGTAAGATGATTCGCATCTACACCTGGAAATCCGTTCCATCTAAACGAAGAAATGGGGTGCAACTGCCTAGGGGGTGGTGATGGTGGTGGAAAACCCTACTTCCCCACTAACTGGAGAGGGTCTTGCGGGGCGCCTCCGCCACCGCAGCCGGCCGGGCGGCTGCCAGATCCCGAGCCGAGGTGCCCAGCGCGGCGGTAGGTTGGCGGAGGACCGGGGACCCCTCTCTCGCTTGGCTGCACATCGGACGTTTAGGCTGAAATACCCGTTTGTTATAATACTGTAATCCTTTTCTCATACTTGATGGGAATGGTTTCCATGTCCCAGTATTTGACAACATCTAGCCATTGGGCCAGATTCGCATTTATGTTAGCAAAACGTCCCCTGCCTGAAAGTCTATTGTAACCCAACACCTGACAACCCCGGTTCCCATTTCTGCTCGCCGAAAAGGTTTATTCAAGCACATAATGGGATCCCAGCAGAAAGCTTTTCAGACGAAGTGGCGATGGTAAATTGCGCCACATGAACTCCGTTTCCAGGGCTATTAAGCTTTTAATTGCAAAATAGCAGAGGAAATTTCAAGGT